>NW_009952533.1:9957418-9979310 GCF_000747805.2 Chaetura pelagica | reverse complement strand
CACTCTTTCATCTTAACAAGGGTCATTTCTGATTTATCTAAGTAAAATCAAGAAAATAAGTTGGAGGAGAAGGAAGATGCACGTCTTCCTTCTTCCCTTCAGAAAGTTCATATTTGTCCTCACCAGTAGGTCTTCCACTTTTGTCTCCCAGCTCCTTAAGGAGGAGGGATGTCCTCTGATCATCTCTCAGCAGGTCACAGCATAAGCTCTTTGCTGGTGAGCCCGTATAGCACTCACTGCATTCACTCTTACCTTGATTTTCTCCTCTCAAATGAGGCTTAGACCAACCACAGTCCTGGCCAGCTCCTTACTCCTTTTCCAGAGCTGGGGCCTGCCAAGTAGTGTGATGCTTGCAGGCCTGGGACCTCCCTCACCTTCCTGGCCTCCTTCTTTCCACTGTGGCACCTGCGACAGTATCAGCCACAAAGGGATTTTCTTTATTGCATTAAGCTTGTGAGAGAAGATTTAGTGGGTGTGTCACACTGCTGTTAGGCTCCTGTTGACCCAGTGTCTCAGCAAATCCTTTCCTGATTGTGAAGGATTTGTTTTGGTTTGTGCAAATTTGTCTTGAAGTATTAAAGCCATCTTGGGAAAAACTGTTTTCTCTACCCATGGTGCCATCTTATTAATTCTGGGTGACTGGACCTATTGGTGGTATTTGAATCATTGCACCAGTCTTGGGTAACATCCCATTTGGCAGTGGGAAATTTAAAAATACAATTTATTGAATTTCCTTAAATTACTTTGTGGTATTTTCTAACAAACTTTTGCACAGAAACAGAAATGTTATGTTTGTGGTAATTTAATATTTTGCTTGTATTAAGTGCAAAGTAACATTTCAACATTTGGAGGACAACCACAAAATCTCTTTTATTTAAAAAAAAATAATAAATAAATATGTTGCCAGCTATGTAGACAAAAGAAATCCATCAAAGTTTGTTCCTGTCTGTCTACAGCACCAACCAGTTAACAAGTTTGTCCCTTTCATGAATGAGCAACATCTTGTTACAATGCCTTGAAATCTTCAGATAAATAAAAGCTCTCTTCTTTGATGTGAAGTTCACTTTGTGACATCTTGGTGACAGAGTTGTTAGTTAATTACTATCTTTATTACAGGTGTGGCCTTGTTTAAATGTCTTCAAAAATATCTGTGCCACACTAATGCTGCTTGAGCACATGTATCTGTTGTTTGTGAGCCACATTGAGATCAGGCATGCTTGTAATGAAGAACAGAAAATGTTCTGTCATCCTTCAGATCCTAAATGGAACTCTGCTGAAGTGTCATTGGGAAAGATGGAAGAATCTGAGCCTAGCTTGGGAAAAAGTAAACAAAATAGAATTTTTAGGTGGGATGCACATAGGATTTGAGTGTACAAATAGAAAAATGAGATGTAAACAAGCAGGTTAGCCTCCTGCCAAATTCTTTATGGCACAATGACTAGAATTGACTTGGTCTGGGTCTTTTGGTGTGTAAAACCCTGCTCCCAATATAACTACAGTGTCTGTTTGTTGTTTTTTTCTTGGAATTGCTCAGTCATCATGCCCAGGGGGTTGGATTCCATACAAATTGACAGGAGAGGTTTCTAGTTAATTTGGAAAAATCATTGGAAGAAGGGCTATCAGTGTCTCTGTTAGATGGATACACTGCAGTAGGACCTGCTGACCAGTGTTTGGGGTCTGAGGTCCAGTTAATGCCTTTGCTTTAGGGTGTTCAGACATTTTTTCATGGGTCAGCATCCAGGAGCTAGAGTCATGCAAGTGCATGCTCACTCCACCTGACTGAAAATAATTGCTTTTGACCCTACAAATCTTCATTTTTCTCTAGAAGAGAAAGAGACTCATTCTGGCCACGTGATGAGAAAGGTGACTCACAGGTTCCAGCTGCTATTCCAAAGGCTGTTCACAGGCTTGACATACATTAGCTATTGGATAAAATATGGACCCTTAAATGGAACGATGTACTGCTGAGATGAACTTCCATTGCCGGATACAGGAAAGATTTAAGACCCATTCCCACCATTTTTTTCTGCTAGCAGATATAAAAAGCTTTCCACTTGGTCCGATAATTTTGGGGAATCTTATTCCTAAGTTTTTTACCTCCTTGTATGTTGCTTAGGAAGACTAAGAACATAACTTTTGGCTATGGATGATTGTTGATAGAACTTAATGTTGTTTAATTATGATAATCAAAGGGTCAAATAAGTTTGTGAATTGCTATGTATCTCTTCATCTTTAGTACAGTGAATGTGGTCCCTGGGGTTGAAGAACACTGATTGTTATGGTTCTTTTACCGTCTGGCACTGTGACAAAAAAACCCTGTCTTGAGTTGCTCCAGCATGATGAAAAAATAGATAAATTAATAGAATTTATGAGTTTTCTTTACAGGGCTTTTCCACAGGGAAATTGATTTTATTTTAGACTGTACAAGCAGACCAAGATAAGGTGGGAGGGGAAATGTATGTATTTTTTAATATTTTTTTTTTTCTCTCTTACTTTTCTAGATACAGTGTAAATGAAACAATACGTACAGGTCTTTAAAATACCTTAATAGTTTTTATTTGGTTTTCTGAAGATAAAATTCTCTCCGTGTCTTGTTAGTTGCTTCTGCAGAAGAAAATGGGTTTTGTTTCCAATAATTTTGGATGCCCTTGTGCTCTCTTATGCAGAATTTGACAATACTTCATTTCAAGCACCTTGCACAAGGTTTCTTTGTGTGGGAACCTTTCTTTTTAATTAGGTTGCAAATAAAGCAAAGGTTTAGTTCTGTCATGTTAATGTGTTGGAAGTTTCTGCTGTGAGTTTTCTCGTTGTATATTCTCTAGCAAGGTCAAAAGTATCACTGTTCTTAAAAAATTAACATATAACCTTTTGTTTAAGGAAGAAGTAGCCTGCTTTGGAAGAGACTTACAAAAAAGAATAAATTTGTATAATCAGGAATTCAAGGTAGATCAAGAGGCTTTTGATATATATGAAGAAGTTCTGTTTAATACTCAGCTGAGGTTTGTGACACTCCATGATTAGACAAATGCAAAATTGAGTAACAGAAGTTAGCATCTGGTATTTGAGGGATTTTGGTGTGTTTTTGAAGTATATTGTTCTTTCTAGAAGTTTATGCTTTGGGTAAATACCAGGTCTGATTGTAAACTGTGAAATTGGCCTATCACGTTACTTAAAAGGTGCCCATATATTAAAGGCAATGTAATACCATTAAAATATTGTTTGCCATGAAGAGAAATGCAATATAGTGCTATATTGAACTACTTTGTAAGAGTCAAGCTGTTGTGATGAGAAAATTTCAATAAAGTTACTTATATAAAATTACATTTTGCAAGTCTATAACCTGCTTCAACATCTATCCCTTGAAATTATATATTGGTTGTCTTCTTGGAAGGGGGCATGGATGTCTTTAATAATTTTAAAAATATGAATGGAATTATAAATTCCTCATTGTAAGAAGGGTACCAGTTTCATTTTTTGGTGTATAGATGCTTAAAAGCCGATATCGGTATACTAGTCATTACAGGTCAGCATGTATGTGTATTCATGAGGTGAAAGATAGCCGTTTGCTGCATTAAAGATATTAAAGTTTAAAAACTGCTCTAAAAATGTGCAGTAGAAAGCTTCCTCATGTCTAGAGCTTTATGCTCAAAGGCTAATTTTATAGGTGTACCCAGAGAGCATTAAGCAGAGTGGGATGTAACTGGGAAGATGCTTCAGGACTGATCCTCTAGCAAGACCATATTCAGCCTCAGTCACCCTTTGGGACATGACAAATTCTGGAGAGCATCTGCTGGGTTCAGGAGGGTCACTGATTTAGAAGAGCAGTCAAAATCACAGAGCAAGCATTTATGTTGTTGGGCACAGGTGTATCTGCATGAATGTTTTGGTGTGGTTAGGAGTGCACTTGTGAAGCAAGTCCGCTCATTGTCCCCAGCTTCCTGCAGACGTGCACACATTACTGCATGGGCTTGGAGCTTGCAGGCAAGTTTCTTTTCGGGTGCCACTAAAACCAGAAGATATTTTCAACTTGGTAATACCCATTCAGTCAGCAGGACCACGCTGTTTCTAGCTGAAAGTCAAGCTATCCGAATGAAATGTGGACACTGGGTCCTTGGTATTGTACGTTTTGCCCTCTAGATCGACTCCTATGGAGTTGTGTTACTGGCTGTTGTCATAGCCTGTCCTGTCTTGGCCAATGACTGATAACAAATGCCTAGGGAAGACAGTAAAAGGCAAGCACATAGTAGTGCTTTCCCACTATATTTTCCCAGCTTTCAGCAATTTGTATCTCACGAACTTCCTGAAACAGAGATGGTATCTGGAGTTCAATAGCCCTTGATAGATTTTTTTCTTCCATTAGTTCGTTTGATTGTTTTTAAAACCATGTGCATTTTTATCGTCCGCAATATCCTGTGCCGTTAGTTCTACAGTAGAACAATGTGTTAAGAAGTACCTTCTTTTGTTTGTTTTGAATTTGCTACCTGATAATTTCATTTGATGCTCCTTTGTTCTTATCTTGTAAGAGACAAATGATTCCTTATCCACTGCCTTAATGCTGCTCCATTTATCAGAGATCTCTTTGATAGCATCTTGATCATTTGTCTTCCAGGCTGCAAAATACATGTCTGTTTAGTTCCTTGAACAGAACCCATTTCATACCTTTGATGTTCTTTCATACCTTTGTGTTCTTTTCTCTGCATTTCCTAGTTCCGTTACATCTTTTTTGAGACTGGAGAACTGCGTGCATGCTAGATGACATATTCAGTGTGCTGTATCTGTCATTTACATGCTGACTGAATGGAGTATTCTGTGGTTGTCTACATTCCTGATAATTTTTAACAGTATTTGAATTTTTTTTGACTGCTGCTCCTGAAACGAAACTGGCATTTTCTTAAATAATGAGCGCAAGATACTTCTTTGTAGCGGTGACAGCTCACCCAGAGCCCTCATTGTATACGTGGGATTGTGATTGTTTTCCTCCCCACCCATCCTCACCACCACTCCCTACGATTCTTTATACCTGTCAACACTGAGTGTTGTCTTCCATTTTGCTATCTAGTCCTTTGTTGTGTGAGATCATTTGCAAGTCTCAGTCAGCCTTTACTTATATTGCTGTGAGTGACTTAGTATCAGTTGGGTCCTCTTTTCTGCACCCCATTCTGCCCCCTTTTCCAAAACACTTATTAAGCTGTGTCCTACAAAACTCTTTGGAACACTGTTACAGACCTATTTTCATACAGAAATGGATTTTTTAATACCATCTTTTATTACCTGTCTTTTCACAAGTTATTTTTTCATTTGAAGATCAAACTAATCAATTGATCTGATCATATTTGTCCTGACATACATTGATTCTGTAGCCATGCTAACAGATTTATGAGGCAACTGTGCAAATGCTGAGTTGACTCTTATCCAGCATGCTGTATCTAGCTCTGTGTTCAAAGACTTCTGTTTCTTGTAACAGTTCCTATCAATTTGCTCTATGTGTACATCAAATTAATAGTTTTGTAGTTTTCCGGATGCCCCTGAGAGCCCTATTAGGAGCCTGGCACTGTGTTTGCTATCTCACATTTTTCTGGTATGGTGATGGGTTTAAATAAGATTAGCATGAGCAGTAATAGCTCAGCTATGTGTATGTGAGTTCCTGCAGAAATTGAGGGAACACCATCTCATGGTTGTGATCAGTTGCCTTTAATTTTGCTCATAATTATTCTTTGACTTTTATTATTAATGATTACATTTTAGACTGTTTCTCAACCCACTAAAAAAATAAAAAATAAAATTCTGGTCAGGGGATCATCTACCTATCCTCTTCCATAGTGAGCACAGAAGCAAAAAAATAATATAGTTTTGCTGTTGTTTGGGGTTTTTTTGTTAGATTTATTTCTGTTTCGGCTACAGCCTTTTGTGCTCTGTACAAATTCCTAGGCAGATCCATGCCAGGGTTTCTTTTCAGATAGAGATAGATTAGATTATCCAGAGACAGAATGGGTAGACTTTGCTCCTTTGGAACAGTCCATCAGCTTTCTGTTCGCTTTAATCCCAGGCAGTAAGTAGAGACCAGAGCAGAGCTCAGGCTTAAGTTTGCAAATGCACCTCTTTGCAGAATGCACTGATGAGTTGGAGAAAATTGAAAAACTTAGGAGCTGTGTGGGCTTCTCTTGTTCATTGTTTGCTTTCTTTGAGTGGGTTTGTTGGGAATGGTTGTGTTTGGTTGGGGTTTTGATTTTGGGGTTGGATTTTTTTGTTTAGTTTTAATTCTCTTTAATATTTCCTTTAAAGACAGCTAGGAAACTAAACATGGCAGTTATCTTAGTGCAGCATTAGGATTCCATAATTAAAGTCACAATGGCAGGAAATGCAGAAGTTTAGGTTTCAGTAGCAATATTAGCTACATATGGACTGTTTTCACTTCCTGCTTTTCATAATCAATTCTTTTTTATGTACTTTGTGACCCACATTAACAGCTAAGCAACTGGAAAAACTTGTTGAGTTTTATCCCAGTGACATTCCTGAGAAGTGTGTGGGGAAAATAGTTTCTCAGGTGAAGAGTTCGGGTGCAAGGATCATAGAATCATAGAATAGCTCCAAGTTGGAAGGAACCTTTCGAGGTCATCTGGTCCAATTCCTCTGGTACAGGAGCAGGTGCATCTTCAAATACCATTAGGTTCCTTAGAGCCCAGTCCAGCCTGACTTTGAATGCTTTCAGGGACGGGGCACCTACCACCTCTCTGGGTGGCCTGTTTCACCACCCTCATTGTAAAAAAATTCTTCCTTCTATATAACCTAAATCTACCCTCTTTATTTTAAAACCATTATCCCTTGTCCTGTCGCAGCTAGCCTGGCTAAAATGTTTGTCCTCATCTTTCTTATAGCCCTCCTTTAACTACTGAAATTTCCTCTGTTTTGTGTGTGAAGCTTGAAAACGAATGGAGGCTTTCTGAGTCCCATCCCAAGGTTGAAGTACTTCGTTTTGTCTTCCATGGTATTAGTAACTTTGCTGAGATTCTTAGCAAGAGACCTCCCTGTAAGCAGTGGAGAGTTAAGAGGAGAATAAAGGTGTTTGGATCATGAACTGTGAACTCTGTGGCAGACAAGGATGTGAGCACATCCTGAGATAGACAGAAGATATCTGTGGGGAGACAGCGGGTGACTTACAGATACCTGTGTGGAACTTTGTTTATCGAGGGGACCAGGTAAAATGAATTGCCACATTATGCACAAGGTCGTTTCAAACTCTAATTAAAGTTAAGAAGTCATATACAAAGGAAAACAATATATGAAGCCTTTTAATGTGCCCTGTATGTTAAAGAAATAGACATGAGCAAAAAGGGAGGGAAAGTAAATGGGTTTGAAGCACATTTTTGTTTTGTTTTCAGTTAGCTCAGGTAGAGGAGGCTTACTGGGAATCCGCATTATGGAAATTTGAGTTGTATTGCTCACCACTATCACAGGTAACAGAGGAGAAGAACATGGAAATGGGGAGATTTGTGACAAACTTAGGGTGGAAGAGTGTGACATAGGACCAATTGAAGACTGACTTCAAGGCTGAAATCTTGAAGTTCAGGGGTTATGCAAGAACAGTGGTTAACTTCAGCAAAACCTCTAGAATTTTTCAGGACTGGACACAAGAAGCAGTTTGAGAAACTGAAGGTACATTTGCAAAGTGGAAATCTTACAGGTATTTCCAAGAAAGGTATTTGTTTAACAGGCATGAATGTACTCACCAGCCTTTGACAAGAGAAGCACTAATCTTTCAGGAGATGCTTGCTGATCTGCACAGCAATTTGAAGTCTCAGAGAAAAATTGAATGTTTTAATTTTTGTTTAGTTAATAGGTATTTATAATTTCTGTACTGTATCAGTGTTGATGGTTAATTGCTTGTATATTTCATTAAGAAAGCAAAATGAGAATGCGCCTGGAACGTCCTTGGCGTGGTCTGGTTGATGTTTGGCTATCATTCTGTGCAGAAGTCAATATTGCTCATGAAAAAAACCCAGACATTAAATGAAACCAAAGCATGAGAGAGTCCTGGGCTTTGATTGATTCTGACCATCTCCATGCTGCCTTTGCCCCCTTCTGTCATAATGTGTCTGTATGTAGTTCTGACTGGGGTAGTCAGATTACAATGGGATATTTTTTAAAAAGTTGTCCCATATTCATAACACAGCAGTGACTAAATGGTTCATAGAGCCATTCTTTTTCTGTCTTCTGTCATTTTCAAATAATCTCAAGTGTGATTCCTTTATGATATGAATGTCAAATATTTCCATTTTGGATTTAATGGTTTGGATAGTGGCTGATGTAATGAGCTGAAGGACCCAAGTTGATGATCTCATCCTTCAGCCCACCAGCCAGTCTGAAATTCTTAGCTAATCACTGCTCATACATGAATACTCACCTCAAATATTTTCAGGTACTTCAAAAGTTTTCATATCAAACATAGGATGAATTTAATAATTAATCAAATGGGAATTTCTTTTATTTGCAAGAATTTGCATTTACCTTTTTAAGATAAATTAAGTCTCTAATTTTCACTGTACTTGATCCCTTCATAACTTCAGAGAATTTTTGAACAGTGAAGATCAGACATAACATTTGATTAAAAAAGTTTGTTTATGAGCAGGGTTTACATCCAGTTCTGCAGAGCCTCTCGTGCACTAAAACTTGTATGGCATGTTTTGTGAAAGTAATACTTTAGTAAAGGAGGATCTCATGTGACATTGCTTTTCATCATTGTTAAGAAACAGTGATGTTTCTCTTTGGGCATGAGCCACAGTGCACAGATTCGTGGAATGAATGTTTATAAACTCAGAGGAGTTTACAGGTATTTTGGCTTTGTTTTGTTTTGTTTGTTTGTTCTTGTCTGTTTTTCCAGAGTTGACTGAGTTGAATTGATTTAACTCTGCATATAGCATATAGATGTACTGGTAGGTGTATTATATGTCTGCATTTGTCCTACTGATGGATTTTTGGACTAAAGCATCCACGTTAGCAACACAGCTGCTGTAGACTGTGTCTGTAATCCATAGAAGCAGAGGGGTACTGCCAGAGGGTAATTTGCAGATGCCTTTGTTTCTGTTTTCAGTGCACAGATGATGAAGAAGAGAGCAAATTTTGATTTCTGAAGAACTGTCATCCTTTCAGCAGTGGGGTTTGGCATCCTACCTCTGGAGAGGTTTGCTCAGTCACAGCCTAATCTGTGTAGGGTGCTATTCTCATACTGTTGTTTTTTCTTGTTAGAGCTTTGAAAATGCGACTGTCAGGTTGGCATCTCGTTCTGTTTTGTATCTGCAACCAGCAGAGCTTCATTTTTGCATCCCTGTCATGTACTAATGAACCAAGTCTTGAATTCTGCTGTTGCTCCTTGAACGCTAAGTGCTAAATTTGTTTCCTCACAAAGCTCCCTCAAAATGTGAAGTAGATTCAGATGTGCTAGCATATACACTTTGTAAAGTTTGTCTTTTTCTGCTTTCTGGCTACTGATGGAAAGATTTGATTGCAAGACACTTTTTGGCTATCCAGTCTTCCTCCGTAGAGAGGTTTATATATATACAAATATATGTAATAGCATGGATCTTTATCACCATCCAATGTTCTCAGTAGTATATGGCACTTGGAAACTTTAAACACTAATAAAATACAAACTTGAGAAAGATTCTAGTATGGAGAGTTGTTAACATCCAAATAATTTTGCACTTGTATTAGTTCAGTAATAGTAACTTTCAGGATCAGTGTCTTTACTGGCTATATGTGATGGATTGCTTTGTTAGCAGTGTGCTTTACTAACTTGACCATCCAACATTTGTAATGGGACTGGACTTCAGCAATTCACTACTCTTTCTAAAAGTGAACATTGAAAACACATTAAAGGAGTCTGCAAATAGCCTTGCTGTTATCAAGTAATAAGTTCTATGGTGCTTTTAGAACTAGCTGTGGAGAGGATGACATGGTTTAAGGTTGGCATTTTGGATGAATGCTGTTAGAAGAGTTGGGCTACAGAGCATAGGATGAGTTGAGCAGTTGAAGATCCACTTCAGGGGCTACATCATCCATGTGGCTTCAATACTTCATTGGAAATTTGCTACTGAATTCTCTGAGTCTAGCAGGTTGCCTTTTTTTTTTTGTTCCTTACACATACAGTATTTACATTTGTTTAGCAAAATGGGCAGGTGAATTTAGCTTACCCTTAGTGGCCACGCACTACCTAGACATACTTAATTGAGAAATGCAGGTATAGAGTATTGCTTCCCTTTTCCTGCCTTTCCTATTTATGATAGCACACAACCTGGATACCCAGGTTTCTATCTGACTAAGTTTCTGTAGTGATATATAGCTTCATGAAAATGAAACAGTAAGACAGGGTTAGTCTCAGGTAATGTAATCAGTCCATTGGTCAGAGGAACCTGCCACAGGGCAAATCATTCAGCCGTTGGATAGAGGACTGTGGTTTCTCAGAAGAGTTCCTAGATCTTGATGCCAGGGGTAAGAATGATTATTGTGTAATGAAAGTGCAAGAATTTGCCTGTGGGCTTGTAACAGATGAGGTTTTAATGTAGCCCTCTAATAGGCAGAGGGGCAGAAAGCTTTATAATTTTGAAAATGGAGTTTCATCAATTTTTATAAGAGGGATGACAGGGCAGGGTTAACTCTAGTAGGAGAGGAATGGGCTCAATTACCTGAAAGGTCACACACAGTCTTATGTTTTATGTTTCTGGGTAGAGGAGAAAGGTGACCTGCCTTTGTAAGGAGGTTCATGTTGTCAACAGAGAGTCATGTAGCTTGGGACAGCCTGTGAGAGGAAGGCTTTTCCTTGAGGAGAAAAATGGAAGTTTTTCTGCAATTCCCTATCTCCTCCATACTAAGGCACACTTGATATAAGTAAAATCATTTTCATTATTTGATGGGGAAAAAAAATATTTTCTAAATATATATATATAAAGGCCATTTTCCATTCAAATACCCAAATATTCTGCCTATATTAGTTTGTATCTCACAATCACAGTAAATACCCAATTGAGAAAGACTTGCCAATGCAGAAAGGAAACACTTTAGGAGACTAAAAAAGGAATCTATACTGGATAGTAGCCAGTAGAAATAAAGCTTAACTGCACCATACTTTACAAAGAGGCCTATAAGAAGGCTGGGGAAGAACTGTTCACTAGGGCATGTAACAAAACTAGAAAAGGCTAGATTTAGATTGTGCATTAGGAAAAATTTCTTTAATATTAGGGTGGTGGATCACTAGAATAGGTTGCCTAGAGAGGTGGTGGATGCCCCAGCCTTGGAGACATTCAAGGTTAGGCTTGATGGGGCTCTGAGCAATCTGTTCTAGTGTGAGATGTCCCTGCTTATTTTTGAGGGGTTGGACTAGATGACCTTGAGAAGTTTCCTTCAACCTAAGACATTCTATGATTCTGTGACTCTACAGAATTAAGAGTTTGGGGCTTTAAACATGTATTTATTTTATTTATTTTCCAGAGATTTGCATTTGCTCCTGGATTTTATTCTACTGTAGGTCAGTGAAGGATGTGGTGAACTTTGATTTTATTCATTACGTTATTATTTTTTACATATTAATTTTTCATTTCATTTACAGGGAACAGTTAGGAACTGAATTATGCCTTGAATTATTATTATTTTTTAAGTCTCTTGAGAGCTCTTGGTAGGAGTTTGTTGGTTTTTTATTATTATGTGTATCTTTATATATTTATGCATATTTTTATAGTAATTTTGTTAATCTCTGCAGTAAGACTAAAAATGCATATTTCAAATTATAAAACACAGTAATGCATTTAAGAGTAATGAATAAATAGTATATATTCATCACAGGAATATATGATGTGATACTATTGTGTATGTAAAAGATACCTTAAACCCTTAAGTGGTATTTAGACAATTTTTATTTCAGTGGAAGGTCAAATAAGTTTTAAAATAAAAAAGCCCTTAATGTAATTTGACTAGGTTGCAGTATCTATTATCTTTCACATTGAATTTTATGTATTTAAAAGTATGAAGTGCAAATGCATAGAATGCACGATCAGAATGGTAGGAAGTACTGCTATTCTAGGTGAACTGGGACAATGCTTGCATTCTCCAGTTGCCAGCCATCACTGTTTTACCAAAAAAGATGATTAAAAAGTATTTGAGTCATTATACTTTATTTGCTAATTTAACATTTTCAATTAAAATAAAAAGGTGTAACGGTGACTACAAGAACTTAGAAAGTTTTTACCAAGAAAAGGAGGGTCAGGTAATAGTGAGATATAGATGAAGTGTTATTTCATAGTGCTCTTTATGTAATATGATCTTAGATATCCTTTGAGATGAGAAAAAATTAGCTACAAGCTAATCGTGAATTCAGTTGTATAAAACTACAGCACTGCTCCTTATCACTTCAGTAAAAGCTTTTTAACAGAATCTAAATTTATTTTTTCCCCTCACACAGCAAATGGAGCTTAGGATATACTTGGAGACTGATTCATTTTTCATGGCAAAACTACAGTTGAAATAAATATTTTGAAAAATAAAGGACTAGCCACCATTTTGGGGTTATTTATGAGTTATTTTAGGATACGTTGGTTTACTTGTAGTTCAGGTTTTTCTGTGTAGTTGAGTTTGATCTCTTCTAAATCATGTTTGCTCTTACTAGCTGTGATGAAAGCCATGAAAGTTCAATATACTTACACTTGAGAACTTGCTGGCAAAATAATAGCAGTCTTTGGCTGAAATCTGAGTCTCAAGCTGTTAAGTCGTATTTAAACTCATTGGAAGAAAAAACTGGAGGTTGGTCATCAAAATATGAAGAACCCATATGTTAGGTTGTTAGTTACTTGTCTTTTAGTCTTTTGAGGTAGGCAAGCATTTTTAGAAGGATTGGCTTCCCAGGTTCTGCTCTTAAAACTTATTCACCAATAGAAGGATCTAGAAAGATGCTGAGCATTTTGGATATTTTTTGTGGCTGTATTAAATACTTAGCTTATCAAGAACATAACAGATATAAAAAAACAATCAGTGTAGCATTTTCACGTCAGTCTGTCTCTGTATGTATTTCAGGCATACTGATACTGCTGGTTTTCTTGGCTAATATTTCTGATTTGCTTTTCAAAGTGTATTTTAAATACTGGAGTATTCTCATTTTTCATGCTGTTTCCTCTGTCTAATCCCATGGGATATGATGTAGAACTACTAGTAAAGTTTGTTTGTTTTTGTAGGCTTGGAGGGGGTAGGTGGGGGTTAGTTGCATTTCCTTAGGCATTGTTAACTATGTGTTTAAATGTTGAAACTGGGCCAAGAAATTCCACCTCATAATTTCATTTGTGGTTTAGTGGCAGAGCATAATACCACTGCCTTTAATAGCAGTTGTGGGAGAATACATAGAAAAAAAAAAATCTACTAAGTCTGTAAAGTACAGACCTCAGGGATAAAGGCCTGGTTTTGAATATGGAAATCATATCCCCAAATTTATCTTCAGTGTTTAAGGGAGATAATAGAAGAAATGGTTGAGTAATAAAGTAATTCTATGAACGATTGTTGGAAATATCTTAATTCTGATTTACAAATATACAAATTTAAATTTACAAATATATTAGATTAATAATAACAAGAAGGACAACTTGTTACAGTAGGTCAAGTTGTTGACTTTCAGATTAGTTCTTTTCTATTTAGACACAAAAGTATCTTCATTACAAATACTGGAATATGTTTGTTCAGAGCAGTACTCTTGAAGCCCTGATACTAATACTATATATTAAAACAAGGATTATTTTTTCTTTATTTCTTTGTCTTTAATTTCTGGACATTGTAATCCAGTACGTTCTGTCTCTCTAGCATAACAGCCCTAGGGAACACAAAATGGGAAGTCACCAAAAGGAGTTTTCCTGCATGTAATGTGTGAGCAGCTGTCATGCTGCTTTCAGTAGAAGCCCCATGACTTTGGAATGAAGGAGTGGAGTTTGGGTCTGGTAGCAGCCATCAGGAAGGTGCTGTACAGACCAAATCAGAGGTGCCCTATGTGCAAACAAGAAAGGTCTTTTCATCCTGGCATATTCCCGTGCCAAGAGTCTAAGATGCAGCAGGAGCTCAGTGTTCATAAGAAAAGCACAAGATTATTTTTGTTTACATATTTATTTTACTAACCCTGTCTGATGAGTTCATCTCAGATAGGACAGTTCCTTCTTCTGTACCTGGCATCAGAATGTGTCGATTAGATACTTGCTAGGTATCAATTTGAAAAATAAATGTTCATGGACTGTAGCTAACATTATTTTGATTAACACATGATTAAATAAATAATTCTTCATATAAGTCCATATCGGAATGAATAAAAAAAGAGCAAGGAACTTAATGCTATACCAAGTTGATTAACGTTTCTAGGGTTGTGTTGTTTTGCATTCACCCACCTCAGGCAATTGCATGTCTTCAACTTTATGTTGATTGAGGAGCAGTCTTCGGCACCATTTTATCCTGGTAGCCAGACACCTGCAGATGACAACATTCTAGTTCTCTCTTTTTTTTTTTTTTTTTTTTTTTTTTTTTTTTTTTTTTCATATATAAGCAGAGTTGAGGGGCTCAAGAGTGGTTAGTCATCTAGCTCTTAGGCTTCTCTATTCACTAGGTATGCTTTTTGAGGTATTGAAAAAACTTGAAAATCCATACCCAGAGGCACTATAGAAGCACATTAAACTTTCTAACCGATACCTGATACGCAGCTCACCTTCCATAAGAAGCAGCAGAAGTTTTTGAGCCTTCAAAATTATTTGGCCTTGTTTTAGGAGGTGGACTAGATTAATCTCTCTCCATATGAAATTGATGTTTTAATATCCAGAATTTAGTTGGGAAAGCACAAGTTGCTGTTGGATTTGAGGTGTAGTTCACCCCAGTCTGGGCTTAATTCAGCATGTAATTAAACACATTTATAACTTTAAGCATATGAATAATTGTAATTAAGTGAATACGTCTCAGTGCAGTTGTATGATTCTGCCTGCCTGAAATGGACTGTAGGATTAGGACCTTAATTTTAAAGGCTGTGCTTCATTGAATGCCAGAGTTCATCACTGTTCTTACTAGAAATGTTAGCTTGTGGTAACATCTCAGAATCAATAAATATTCCTGCTATACAAAAGGATAAATGCCAGTTTGTTGTAGCTTTTCTGAAGACTTGTATCTATTTATTTATATGAGGTTTAGGAAAACAGCTCTGATGAGTAATAACAAATGTATTTTTGTGGTTTCAAGTCTGCCACATCAGTGTTTTCCAAATGAATTTGGTTTGCAGTAGACGCTGCATATTGTAAACTTTTTCTGAGGCAATATTAAAATGAACTTCCCTGCCAGCATAGAAACATAAATAAACATGCAGTGTCAACTTTTAATATTATTAATCCAAGTGAACTTCAAAAGTAGCTTATAAAACCTGTAGAGTTGTTTTTGTTGGATTTCAAAGGAGATGTGCTGTACAGATAGAAATATTTTATCAATCACACAGCTAAAAAAAAAAAAAAGGAGGGGTGTTTGCAAAGAGCCGTATGGAGTTTTGTACCGATGTGCTAATCCATTCAAATTTTATTGTTAACATCTGCACTGATTGGAAAACTTAGTACATTAGCGGCCCTAGAGACAAGTATTATTTACATTTGTGTGAATGAATTTGATAAATACATTTTAGAATGTAGGGAATTGGGCAATTAAGCTGTTAATAAGAGTATTAAATGTGAGAAGTTCTTATTAGTGGTAATTATTATTATCACTAAGATAATAAATATTCCAGATGAACCTCACCGTGTTTTTTAGCTTGACCTTCTGCATTTATTAAATGATAATCATATTTGTAAAGAGCAAGGAAGCGTACATTAGAAAGTAATTAGCTGATCATGACCTTCTTCCATTTCAACCAGCTCCATAAATTTGCTATTGACTATCTCTAAAGTCTGTATCTTTCATGCTGATGCAGTTTTCCTGGTCTGTCAGGGAGCTTGTGGCAAACTGCTTTAGTGGAATTTCCCTCCACATGGTGGCAGTGTGCAGGATCTCACTACACAGAAACAATACTTGCCCTATTTGCTTTTTATTTGATGAGCCACAGTATAAAGAAGTGGCCTTTTTTGTTGCTGTTGTTTTGGAGTTGTTTTTTTTTATGTTGATGCTGGCAGATAAGTAAGGGGACTGTTGTCTATTTGTAGCACGCAAATATAACTCTGCTGTCACAGTTAATAGAGGTTGTTTATAAGTCATCTTGATGCTTCTTGTTAGCGGTGTTACCTGACCAAGTAAGTTAGGCTTAAAGTGATTAACTTTGTAAACATTTCAAAGTGTGTGTGTTTTAATGAGAAGTGTATGCAATACTTGAGACTCTTTAGAAGTGACAGTACTGAAAATGACACACAGTGTGTAAAATGCAGAATTTCAACACCATTGTTTTGCAGATATGGCATTGGGTTCACAGCATTTGCAATGCATTAAAAAAGGGCTCAACTGAACGAAATTAGTTGTAAAAGCTGTCAAAACTGTTCTTTCCACTGAGATAAAATACTTTCCTGTCTTTCTCCACTTCTTTTGATTGTCTCAAAGACCTACCTTACTGACATTTTTTTAAGAAAGCAAAACTATCCAGCTAGTGGAGAAAATTGCAATTTCTGCTACATATGCTTCAAATGGAGAAGGGTATCCCTTTCAGAAGATTAGATTTGCCAAAATCCTGAAGACCTCAAGGTTTGTTTGTATTGCTGGCCTGAGTGAGGGGACCTCAGGAGGGGGGGACCCCAGGAGGGGGCAGTGCAGCTGTCTCCAGCAGTGTGTCTGGATTGTTTTGCAAGAGGCAGTGCTGAAGGGACCTACACATTCCCCCCCCCAACTGTCCCATCAGTCTTCCAGCCCATAAAGCTGTGGCTAGCCAGAAATAATTGCCTATAACAGAAAAACTAGATGGATTTCCATAAACCGTTCAAACAGTTGGAGCAATGTGTCTCCATTTTTTATTTCCTGTTACTAAAAGTCTAGTTGTTGATACCTATTTTCTTTGAAATTACAATGGCAAGGTTAAAACACTTAAGACTTGTACTGTGATATAAGCTCAGCCTTCTGGTTTCAGGTGACTCCTCCCTTTGACAAATGTATTCTAAAATGGGCTTTCCAGCTAAGAAATGCTGGGGCTTTTGCAGTATGACTGATCATAGAATCATAGAATGCCATGTTGGAAGGGACCTCAAGGGTCATCTGGTCCAACCTTTCTAGGTAATACTATAGTTTATATATATAAAATTTTTTTATATATATAGTTTATATAGTTTATAGGGCTCAGCATCCTGGCAAGCAGAGACTTAAAACTGTCCAATGTGGGGAAATCTACCACTTCCCTTGGTAGACTATTCCAATGTTTGACTGTCCTCATGGTGAAAAATTTTCCTCTTGTGTCCCATTGGAATCTTTCCAAGAGCAACTTGTGCCTGTTATCCCCTGTCTTTTCCATGTGACTCCTTGTCAATAGGGAGTCTTCATCTTCTTGGTAGCTACCCTTTAAGTCCTGGAACATGGTAATAAGGTCTCCCTGAAGCCTTCTTTTCTCAAGGCTGAACAAACCCTGTTTTCTCAGCCTCTCCTCATATGGCAGGTCTTCCAGTCCTCTGATCGTCCCTGTGGCCCTTCTTTGGACCTGTCTTCAGCCTGTCGGCATAGTTTTTGTAGAGCAGGGACCAAAACTGAATGCAGTCCTCCAGGTGTGGTCTGACAAGTGCCAAGTAGGGTGAGATGATTACTTCTTTGTCTCTGCTGGTGATGCCCTTGTTGATGCAGCCCAGCATCTTGCTAACTTCCTTTGCCACTGCAGTGCACTCTTCACTCATGTGAACATTTTTTATTATTATGTTATTTTTAATGGATAAATTAATGTATTTGTGCATATTTCTATATACGGATGAGCATACACTTGTGCCTTTTCGAAGAAATCTTCATTGTGGCATTGTGAGAGGGCTGCCAGTGCATTGAAATGCAGAAATAAAATGGCTTAACAGTGGAGTTTGGTCTTGGTCAAAATATCTGCAAAGTATTTGCTTTCTACAGTGTTTCTGTGTTCTTCTGCTGTTAAACTATGATCTCTGCACATCATTCAGAAGTACCAATTGCTTTCATATGGTATTACAGAAAAGAGTAACCGTTAAATAAAATGCTTTTTTGGCACTTAGTTTTGGAAATATGAGATTGTGTCATTCTTAGAGAAGTTTGAGATGTGTTCTTAGGTATTTTAGTTTTTCTTCTATCCAAACTGTTGAATTTCTTGGTAACTTAATGGGCTCACTCCCTGCTTTTCAACCTGATAAAGCTGTAGATATTTTCTCCTTCCACACATTCTTGTGTTTCAGGCTACTAAATAATTGATTGTTGTGCAAATGTTACAGTTTCCCGTTCTCTTAAGACTTTTCCAGGCAGACTCTGGGACAGAAGAGCCCCAGTTTCTAGAGAAACACTAGGAGCCTGGTCTTTTATCCCTTACCCTCAGAACGTCTGAGAGCTGGGCTCACAATAAGGTTGAGAAGGAGCTCAGGAATCTGAACTTTTCTTTCCTTGCTTTCTTAAAAATACTTTTTTGTTTACTTCTCAACTTCTCCTAGATTTGTGGTAACTTACTTTATAGCTGTGGTAGTTATCTTCTTGAAGACTGAGCATCTTCAAAGTAGGGTATACCGTTCTTTTTGACACGACCCTTTGTGCATGTGAAGGAGCAGTGTAATTACATCCCGTTCTGAGATCAATATTGAGAATTACTGAAACAACCAGCACCAACTTTAAAAATTAGTTTGTGTCACAGAATTTTTAGCTGTAGGTGTTCATTAGCCTACTGATCTTGCCTACTGGTATTTTTTAAATCATTATCCCCAAGTTTTAACTTCTTTGTTGTACTGTAGAAAACTACTCTGTAAGCATTGCATTACTCCTCAGAGAGCTTGCATGGTTTTTCCATGGTTCAGCAAGTACAAATAGCATAACAGACACTTAGTTGCCTAAATGCTTATGGAAGGTTTAATAAGCGACCAAAAATACAACCACAAAATAAATAACTGGAAACATTACCCTTTGGTACACCTGTTTTATTTGAACATAAGGTTACTGTTTGGAAGACATTATGCCTGCAATTTAAATTCCAATGTATAAAACTGTTTTCTATTAAAAACAGTACATTGAACCAAATGGGGCATGTTACACCAGAACTTTGACTAAGTCGTAATTCACAGCTATCCTCAAAAACTGTTATAAATAGCTGGAAAGAAGTATCCTACAAAAGCTTCATTTGGCAAGCAGAAATAGCTCAGCTACATTAAAATTTGTTTCTAAGTTGTTACTAGTGTATGCCTGTGTTTGTAGCATATTTTTAATAGTCAGGTAACCATTTTTCTCTATACTTTGCCAGGTAAATTCTTTTCAGTATGAAAGCTCTTAGGCTTGCATTCATCCTGAGAAAGGGATTGTTTGGGGAAGTTCAAGAAAAATGTGTTTGAACATTCTGTGAAAAGAAAAAAAGCAAATTGAGTTCCTAATGGTTGTAATTGAAAGTTTCAAGGAAAAAATAATAATTAAAATATCTTCTTCCTGGGATAAGGGAGACAGCATGAAGTGGAGCTATGTGTGTGGCAGAGCTTTGTAACAGCTGAGGGGACTTTTCTGGACTGTTTAAGAAAGTCCCTCACTCAATCTGGATTTCCAGACCTTAGAGCAGGCCAGGATGGGGAATAGAGTTTTGCTTAGCATGGAAATAAAATGAACTTAACTCACCTTCCTTTGGACCGCAAATTGTGAGGAGAGAGACCTCCCTCATTACAAGGATTTCTTGTTTTGTTTGGTGCCATACAAGGATGGAGGAAAAACTTTCAAGAATTCAAGGGAAATCTAGTAGATAAGTGTTCATGAATAATTAGATCTGTAGCTTTCTGAACCACCTTTTAGTTTCTTAATTTTTTTCTTTTTTTTAAGTGTTTGTTGTTTTGCGTTTTTGGGGTTTTTTTGGACATATATCAGGGACCCTCTTTTAAGATCCTCTGCAGTCAGAAAATGTGACACTTATTTTCAGGGGATTCATGCACCTCATCCCTGAAGGTTCTTCTGAGAGCTGATGTCCTTCACAAACACCCCTGGGCACCACCAGACCCCGTCAGTGCCATGAGTACTGGATGGCATAGGAACACACAGCATGGTTTGGCCGTGGTGTTAATTAGGCTAAGCAGAAAAGCCCATGATAAATATGCACATGAAAGGACTTCTCATGACATCTGATGGCTTTAGATCAGGTCTGCTGATTTGATGCTTTCATGTACTTTGAAGAGGAGTCGGGGAGGAAGGAGTGTGGCTAACTGAAAATAGACTGCAGAGGGAAGATACTATATTGCAGGAGTGATTGCTTTCTAAATAAAGGATTTCTGTATCTCTTGAGAGAAATTAGGAAAAGGACCATAAAGTTTCTGTTGGTCAGCAGAAGAGAACCATCTGCTGGAGTTAGGAACAGTTGGCTGCGTTTAACAGCCAGTGGTTGATGATCTCTGCTCTGACCAGGAGGAATTAGTTTATTTAATGCAGGTGATTGAAAGTGAAGAATAACATGCCAAAGTTAAGGAAGGGAAAAAAGAAAACTGGAAAAAAAGCTAATTAAAAGCAAAGTTACAGTTCCACAAGGAC
Source organism: Chaetura pelagica (assembly GCF_000747805.2). Taxonomy (NCBI): domain Eukaryota; kingdom Metazoa; phylum Chordata; class Aves; order Apodiformes; family Apodidae; genus Chaetura; species Chaetura pelagica. The sequence goes on along the minus strand of NW_009952533.1, from coordinate 9,958,649 downwards.
AGTATTTTTCTATTTCAGTTTTTTTATTGTAAATTTCTCAAATCATTATGAGGCACTTGCACATGATATGTTGTGAAGTTGGTGAATCCTTAGCTTCATCTGCAGGGGGAAATAAAACATTTTGGCACTTCCCTTTCTTTTTGCTTTCTTTCTTTGTGGTTTTCCATTTCTCTTCTGCAAGCAGTTAGGATGAACTAAAGCATTCTCTGTTTTCCATTAGGTCTCATTTGCTACAGCTTTCTGCCTTTAAATTACTTCTGAACCACAGAATCTGGCAGAGCTCATTGGAAGGCATTTGAGGACAACTACTTGATCTGGAGTACAGCCATGTACGGTACTTGAAGGCATAGAACAAAACAGTATAAATTGAGATTATTTTACTAAATGTTTATGGCTCTTCCAGGACAGCCAGTAGAATTATAGAAAAAAAATCTTAATTAGGGCATAGTATGTAAATACTCACTTTTTATTGCGTCAAGGAATGCTTTTACCTTCTCTGTTTTAAACAGAGACCAGTTTAATGTCTTTTCCTTAGGAGTGTCCCTAATCTAACATTTCTTGTCTAACTGTTTGAGATCAAGTACATGTAAAGAGTTGCTAACATCAGGGGCATTGAATAAATTACTTAAGTAGGACTGGCTGGGTTGGTAGATTAATCACACCTCCAGTACTTTACATCCCAGTTTAACCTCCATACTGGAGAAAAGTAAATGTAAATTCCGATATTACCTAAATAGGATCCAGTTTAAACATATTGGGCCAGTTCTATCCTCCTGTGCACCCATGCAGTCTCACCAGGTCCTGTGAACTCCTGTCATGCTCTTCGGGGCTATGCTATGCAAAACTGAAGTGGATACTCCCAGTCCGCTTGAATGCATTTGAAAAGAAAATAACTTAGTAAACATAATTACTTCAGTGGTCTAGCAATACAATAATTAGCATCAGAATAGAAAGTATTTTACCATGTATAATAAAGGAATACTCTCCTTGGAGAAAGTGAGGCAGCGGAACAGGAAAAGTGTTCTCAGAGTGGCTCTGAGGGCTGGAGTCAGGAAGTCTGACTTGTGTTCCCAGCTCCTGGCTGGTCCTCTAGACCATGTCATCCTTCCCCAGCTCTGGGTCTGGTCAGTCATTTCTGAAGGCACTGCATTTGAGGTAATTCTGAATGTGTGGTCGAAAAGGAGAAAGAGCACAGTAAGTAGTACAGCATAAGGAAAAATAACATTCCTGC
>NW_009952533.1:9920557-9957214 GCF_000747805.2 Chaetura pelagica | reverse complement strand
CTGCTAACTTGCTTAGCTACTATGCAATAGAGGAATTCTAGCCATGTAAGCTGTTTTGCAAGGTGTTAGGTAGTATTTTTTTTCCTCTTGCCCATTGCTGTTTATGTTCTTCCTGCAACAAGCACTGTGTGTATTCAAGAACTTTAAATATATAGAAGCATGTTTTCAAAACTTGACCAGTTACTTGAATGCAGATGAGGGTGATCAAGGACTTTTGTATGATTTTCCACAAGTAAAAGAGAATGCCCGTGCAAATTATGTAGGTCATGATATTCCTAGGCTTGCATGCTGCAGGTTAAAAATTGTAAATACAAATGGAGACTGACTTGAACTCTTGGGGAACTTTGATAAATAGACATTGCTGGGTTTTCTGTGTGTAAGTAATTTCTTGCAATAAAGTTAACAAATACAATGTTAAGGACATTCTATATGGTTTAAATATCTTTGGTTTTAGTATTAAGATTAATCTGTTGCTGGATGTTTGCGTTTAAAGTGCACTTCTTAGGTCTTTACTAACAGTGCTGGGTTTTAGTGTTTCAGATTCATGATACTTATTCTGTAATTTTGTGGCTTCCTTGCCATTGATAATAATACACTAATGAAAATTATATGCAGTTCTTGAAAGGTTGATGTTACCAGTTTGATTAAAATACAGTGGTTACACCTGAATGGAGGCTGGTCCTTTATTTTCCATTCTTCATCAAATTTACAGTCCTCCAGCTGAGGAAATGCTGACTTGTGAAGTGTGCTATCAGTACCTGAATGTGCCAGCCTTCTGGTCTTGATGTGTTTTGCAAGCTGATGGTTTTGTATATTTGCCCTAGATTGTATCAGAAGGATCTGAATGCTTTCTCCCATTATAACTTCAGTACAGACAAATCAGTATGCAGGGCAGGAGGAAGCACCCAACAGGATCCCAGGATCATGTCCCAGATCATAAGATGGCATATTTGGAAGAATGTTATCTGTGAAATCATGAAGACACTTTCTATATAGCCCTGTGGCAATGTTTTCATTTGTGGAAGGCCATTAATGAGTGTTTTTCTTTTGTTTTCTTTACATTGTGAGTTCCTGCCAAAGGCAAATGGCTGCTGTGATGGAAAACGCTAATGAAAAAAGTATGAAGACATTGCTGATTTTAATTCACATTCATGCTTTTCCACTTTAATATTGGTGTGCCATGTAATTCTCTGTCTCTTATACATATATCTTGTTAATGAATAGAATATTCCATGGAGAAGCAGGCTTTCATTATCTGGTAGCTAATTAGGCAAAAATTACTAGTATGTCCGTATTATTTGAGGTATAGCAAGGGGTGCTTTTACTTTACTAAAATGTAGAGTCCTGATTTTTCTTCTCTCCAAGAACAGGTTGAAATCTTGTGTGTCATATTTCGTTGGGCCAAATGTGAAATTTATTTAGATCTTGGTCAGGTACAGTAGTAACACATTCAGCAGTATGAAATTTCCCAGACTACTTTAAGTGATGCCAATTAGTCTCACAGCTACATGACTCACCTAGAATAAAAAAGAGAGGAAAATGACCAAAAAAGCACATGCTGAAGATCTAGGAGGTATGTCTGAACAGAAGTAGTAAATGTGAATTAAATTTTATACTCTGAAGTGCCAGTTAAATATATGCTGATGAAAAGCTGCTTCATTTTAAAAAGTAAATACCAAATCCATCTGTATTCTACCAGTATTTGAGAGAGGACACTTAATGTGCATCAGACATTGTTTTATGAAACAGAAGGCAAACTGGCTAAAATGCAAAGTTTTCCAGAGTTATTTCTTTTCTGTGCGCTGTCCAAGAAGTTGTATGTAAAGAGAAATTGATAATAAGCATAAAAGTTGCCAGGGAAGGTTCACCTGTTAGTACAAGCAGTCTGGAAAAAGTTGTAAATGTTGCAGTCTAAGGAAGTTTAGCAGAAAGAAGAAAGGTTGAACAAAAATACTTCTTCCTTTCTGCCCTGGTTCAAAATTAATTCTGTGTCACTGGGACTGACTACGAGACTTTTTTCATTTAGCTTCATGTCTAACTGCCCCTTCTGCTCAGTGTGGCACCTCAATACTTTACAGAAAGTAATAGTTCTTGGAGAGGGGGGAAAAAAAAAAAAGAAAAAAAAAAGGGATGAAGGTGGTTTCTGTGAATCCTTTGTATTTTCTGTAAAAGCAGAGAGCTGTATAAGTGGCAAAGAGAAACTTGGCAATGTTTGGTATGTTCCTGATTACAAATCAGCTGCAGAAGAATGAGGGCAATACAGTGGTATTATTAAATATATTTCTGTCCTGCCTTGGTAGTGTGATATGTTGTCAGTGTATCACTCAATGTTAAGAAGTTGAAATGGCTGTATGTATGTTGTATGGCTGTATGGTTGAAATGACTGTATGTGGTGTAGAATTGCATCCTTGCAAGATGTAGACACACATTTACTTATCTGGCAAACTGTGGATGGATGTACAATGTAACTGTAAAGCTACAAAGAGATGTGTGACATCTCCCTTGCAAGCAAAAATGGAACAAAATATATTATGAATTATATAAAGGAAAATGGAAATTAAATTCAAAAGTGGAAAAGGCCTAAGAATTTTTATTGTCTGTGATGATCTCCGTGCAGCGAGATAAAAACCACTATCATGAAGATAGAAAAGGTCTATGGGATTTAGTGGTGACTGTAAATTAATGTGTACATAAATACATAAAGGTGGGAATGGAGAAGAAGAATTGGGCTGGAGGAAAGGATTTCCAGGTGGATGATGCAGTGCATGGTGAAGGGCAACCCCAGCTGCACTGTCATGAGGATGAGAAGGGGAGGAATCCATGAGTGAGCAGTAATGTGATGATGGACATGAGATTGGAGAGGCAGGGTGGAGAGGGGCCAAGAAGAGGTTTCGAAAAAAACAGGATGCTAAATATAAATAAGATTCAGATGTTAACTGTGTCACAGTGACATAATTACGTCTGTTATATTGTTTCAGTCTGGAAGGACGCAACCTCCGTCCTTAATGTTTTAGGTTATGGGGACTGAGAGACAAAGTTAAAAGAAATAGTGTGAATGGAGGCAGGAAATTATAAAACCTTGAGCGGTGGTGTAGGTGGAGCAGATTGGTAATGAATTAATAAATCCAAGTCTATTTCTTTAGTTAGTTTTAAATTTAGTGTGATTTGGAAAAATTCCAAAATAAATTCTCAAGCTTTTTTAAATGATAAAACTGAAGACATTGTTTCTTTTTGGTAGATAGATTTTTAGATCTTCATATTCACTAATATGTTTTCATATCTGCTAACTTGTAATCTTGAAGTCCATTCATTTTTAAAAACTGGTATTCAGATTCTGTCGTGTGAATGTGTTTAAATCCCTAGATAGGCTTATTAGGAAAAACTGCATTTCAGATCTTGGGCAATCATTGTTCTGTATTTATTGGCTTGAGAAAAAAAAATAGTGTTGAAATAGCATATTAATGCTGGTTCGAAAATGTACCAATTTAATTTTGAGTTGGTAAAAATGTACTTCTAATTTAATTTAAACCTAGTTTAGACTTTTAGCAGGTTACTGACTTTTTCATCCACACACAAAATTGTGCAGGTAATGAAATCACTTATCTCTAATATTTTGTATTTACAGCCTGCATTCTCCTTCAGATCACTTTTTTCCCCGTGATCAGATTCACAGGTGTCTCGCACTTTTTTGCTTGCTTTCTACAGCAAGCATAGATGTTTTTGTTTTGTTTTCTAAACTTTTCCTTTTAACTGGTGGTACCGCAGGCAGTTTTCTAAGTCCTCGGCGGCTACAGGGCTGCTTTGTGCCGGAGTGAAGTGCCCTCTCGAGGGGTGGGCTGGCTCTGCTGGGCGATCGGCTGCAGCTGGGAGGCAGGAGGTTGCAAGGGGGTGAGCAAGATCAATTACAGCAGCTGTGGGATGCAGACAGGGGAGGAAGCGTGATCCGCAGCCTCCTTCCCAGCTCGTCTGCAGGACTGGGAGCAGGAGATGGTGTTCCTGGGATAGAGAGGTCAGGTTAGTAATCTGCCTTCTGTGGGGAAATGTTTTTGTCAGCATACTGGGTCTCTCTGGGCTGTGGCAGGTGTCTGCAGAGCACTCTGATGAGGTGATGAATTCACCAGGGTGCGGGGCTCGCGTCCTGCAGGCAACCGCCTGGTAAAACCAACGCCCCAGGTTCTGGGGGCTTGGGAATTAGCGTTGTTTCTTTGAACCGGGGCTGCAGATACGCCCGCACCTCTTGTGGGCGGTCAGTACGTGTGCCTGTGCGTTTCTAACTTCGGGTGGTCTGGTCCCACCGCCTTTCCCCTCAGTCTGGTGAGTAGTGCAGAAAGTGAGGAGGAGGATGAGTTTTTTCATCAGCTGGTGGCACATTCGGTAGCTTCAGTGTCGTGTTCCTGTCTGAGGGCAGCACCTGGGGCCGGGGAGCAGCCCGGGAGCCAGGCCTGCCCTGAGGCGGCCGCCCTGCCCTGGTTGTTCAGCAGATTCCCTGTGTGCAGGTTCAGAATGAAACTTCAGTGCTATGTTGCCTGTCTGGTTTTTTTTTAGCAATTAAAAATGAGTGTATTGATACGTTAATCAAGTCGGCGAATGCTGCTGGGAAGCTAAGCAAAAGGGGTAAGAAATTACACCTGGGCCTGCAGCACTGGATCATGGTATGAGGATTTTTCTTGGTCTTGCTGTGCAGTCCTGCCGAGTTGCATTGTAGTTCTCTGCTCTCTTACATGAATACTGTATTTTGGTTGGAAGCTTAAGATAGAGAATATGTTTTTGGTTTTTATAAGCTCCAAGATAGAGAAATACAATCAAATGTGACGTACTGGGTTCACTGGGGGGGGGGGGGTGAGGGGGCTCAGGCTCTATTGCATAAGGAATAATGTTCTGAAGTTGGTATATTTTAGTAGCCTGACAAAAAATTGATGATTTTATATCAGCTTTTCTACTGACAGAATTTTCAATTTATATTTTTTGTTTAGAGGTTTTCCATTAATCTGCTGAAAACTTAAACTGATAAAGTGAGAAGCACACTCAGTTATTTGCACCAGGCCTGTTCTTCGTGTGATAAAGATACTCTGTTTGTCCATTTAAAACTTTCCCAAATAACTTCACGTTTTTTGGACTCTGATTAAATAACCAGCACAACTATGGAAGTTAGAGCTTGTCCTTGTTGAGGAGGTTGTTATTTCTTGCCTTGTTTATTCTGTTCTGTTTTAATCCCACCACTACTTCATCTCCCAGCTGTGTGAGGTCAGAGAGTCAAAATGGAGGGAAGTCAGGTGAGGGGCCATGACCTCTGAGGGGACTAAAAATGATCGTTGTTATGGATGTTACAGAAGAAGTATTTGTTGGGTTTTTTTGTTGTTTTGTTTCTTAACTGCTATGCAGGGGTCTCTACTGGATGTCCATGAAAATGTTCTTTTCCGCCCCTGAGTACCTGCAGGTCAGTGTGTTCAGTTCTCTATGTTTCTTCCCAGTATTGGGGTACTGTCACCCTCATCTGTGAGTGACCTGGTTCATACCAAGTTACTTAAAGCCTTTGCTAGCTGATGTTCTGTTATTGCCGTCTGATCTCTTTGTTTCATATCTGGTACATTAAGGTATATATTTAAACAGGAAAAGGATGGTATTGTTTATAGCACTTGGGTGTACACCTGTGCTAGCTCAGTTTAGCTGCTGCTGGTAACAGCAGTGGAAATATGCAGGGACATGGGAGTATCAGACTGGCATCTAGGATGCAAATGCCTCAAGATCTTGGGGTACATGTCCTGGCCACTGCATCCCCACTACTGATGGCAATCCTGTAGTGTCATTCCAGCTCTTGCTTCACTGCACAGACATGCTGCAAGTGTTGTTCTGGCACTCCTTTAAAACCTGGATAAGCCTCTGCCGCTCCTTTTCCTCATGTCGATGTGACCACTCTCCTTGATAATACTTGTGGCTCTGCCTCCATTTTCTTTTCATGCATTGCATCTGTGTTCAGTCATCAGCAAGCTGCTGCCCTCCTTCCCCACACCTGCAATGAAGCGCCTTTTGCAATGTGATAAAATACACCCTTTGGTGCCAAAATAATGATTGCTTATCAACTGGGTTTCACCTTTTCTTTCTGAATCTCTTAGCTTAGGCTACCTTGTGAGCTCCTGGCGTACGGCTTGATTATTGTGCGTGCCTTGCTGCTAAGAGCCTGTGCCATAGCTGAACCTACCGTGGGGCTCTGGTGCTAGAGCAAAATGAGTCTGGGCCTGGTTTCATTTAGAGTAGGTCGCTGCAAACTGAGCTGCCTGGGGAGTGCAGGCAGCCTCAGGGCAATAGCTCTAGTGACTGCAAATTCTTTTTCAAGTCACAGTTTTTACTAAAACCACTCTTGCATTGCTGGTTTGCAAAACAACATTTACTTCTCTTTCATTTCCATCAGTGATGCCAGTTTGGAGATGCTCTTTGATTGCATCTTGGTTTTTTTGATTCACGTCTCCATTGCATGCATCTCGTGCATGCATCCTCATGCAAAGAAGGCATTAATAAAAAAGCACATGGAAATGCTTCTTAATACATTGCTCAGTCTGCTTGGATAATCTCTGCTTAGCATCTCTTCTATAGTATCACTACTTCTGTCACTGAGGCAGCTGTAACTCATATCTCTTAATTATTTTTCTGTATTCTTAACATGTTGAAAATAGGGGGATTGAAACCCAGAAGAAATTGCTAAAATGGAGATGAATGAGAATGTCTACTCTGTATGTCCAGACTTGGAATGGAAGCAAATTAGAAATAAGCTTTGTGGTATGTTATCTGCCTCTCTTTGTATTTCTTAACTCAGTGCTGAGGCACCTGATGACATACTTTGAAAAGTGAGAATATGTAAGTGTCTGTAAATCACTGTGGCTTGACATATGAGACTATTCATGTCTTTCGGTTTGTAAATGATTTATATTATGTTGCAAAGGATCTGAAAAGTCCTCCCTGAGCCAAAGATGAACAAACCATTGGCATCTGCAGTTTTTTGGCTCATCCCTGCACTTAATAATACTTACAGTTTGGAATATTATGTGTTAGTGGTTTCATGTGTATGAAATGCCAATAAACTTGCTCTACTGCTAGTGTAAAAGACCTCTATGTTAGGAAGCTAATTAGTGGGCTTTTTCGGTTGTTGTCTGAAGAATGGTACTATTTCTCATGGGTGTAAATTTATGATCTACTTGTTCCCCTCTGACTTGTGACCCATCCAGTAAATTGCAGCTGGCTCATAACAGGCAGCAGAGCAGGTGAGTCAGCCCATCAGAGTGCTCACTGCCAGTCCATCTTGTGCAGGCTGACGTGCTGGCACGGTTACTGCCCAGTCTTGCTGCAGTCTTGGGTTGAGCTGGAACCATGAAGTAACATTTACTTCTTGACGCAGTGTATTATAAGGGGCTTAAATGTGTGTGACATGTATTTGGAGTTTAAAATCACTGAAAATACTTCTAAAGGCAAATTGGCTAGAGCCGCTGTTGTGTACATCATGTGCCTTGTGTCAGGGTTAGTGTTTAGTCCTCTCCTGGCTGGTGGTCAGCTCTTGAAACAGTGAAAGTTTTTTCTCTCGCTGCAGTATTTTTAGAGTTAGTGGCGGAAAAATCATGTGTATATGCACCGGAGTACTTCAGGGACTATTGACATGAATAACGTGTAGTGTCTTACTGCTTCAGCTTCTATTTCCAGAAGTACGTCTGTCATTTGGGCAGCTTCTCTGAGATAAGTGCAGTTTTGGGCCATTTGGCTTGTGCAGTGGGGTGAGAGTGAGCCACATCTGCTGCAGCTCCTTGCACAGCTCCTTGCGAGAGCTTTTCAGCTTTTTTTTTGAGTGGTCGTGCACTTGGAAATCATATAGGTCACAGGACCTTATCGCTGTGGCCCGAGGGGGGAAAAAAAACAAGCAGGTATTAGTAGACTGGGTTGAAAAAGTAATGAAGGTGCCTGATTATGTAGTTCTGCATATGATAGGATTTCCAGAAACACCCAGCATTTCAGACAAACGAGTTAGTTAATCAGCTATTTATGGTAATTGTGTGTACTTTATTAGCCCCTGGCAAAAGCAGGATCACTTGAGTTAAAGAGTGTGCACGTGCAATCACTGTGTTTGTCAGTTGATTCACAGTAACTTGTTGTCACACAGTATTTTTGTTGGAGTTTTTTTCGCCTTTACCAATTTTCGGCAGAGGTATTTTAAATTACAGGCTCTTTATCTGCAGACACCTGTAAGCCTTTGAAAACTTGGCTCAAAGCTTGTGCCGCACCAGGTTTTTTCCCCCGGTGGAGACAGGCAGTCTCCAGGGCCAGGAGCTGTAGCTGTGTCATCTGTGCCAGGCAGTGCCTCCATCTCACCAAATTTATTTCTGGTGGAAAAGTTACTAACGTTGCAAACAAAGCGAAAACTTCAGCTAAACCAGATTTGATTACTGTGTCTATTTTTGGACTATTTGAAATGGCACTTGGACATCTTAAGTTCTGTTGCATGTTTTTGGATGGGGTCTGTGTCTCTAGGAGGAGTGGGAGAGCAGGACGTGGCTTGCTTCATGCTTGCAAACCTCCTGGGGTGAGCTCAGCTTTCCTCTCTGTGTGCGCGTTTCTGGAGTAAAAGCCTTCTTTATCGTTTTGTTTGGAAAATAGAGGAGCCTTTCATGATTGTGTCTGAAGAAATATTTCTGAATGGTTTGAGGCATCTAATTGGGAGCTTCTGGGTTGCTTTCTGTTTTATACCTGGCTTCTTAAACTTTTCTGTAACAGTGGGAAAAGAAGCTGTGGTAAGAGTAAGTAAGCTAAACTTTATTTGCAGTACTAAGGCTGCTCTTTTTAAAAAATAAAACAAAGCAAACAACTTTGGATTTGGGTCACTGGCACTGTAACATTCACTTAAAGCAAAGAGAGGGCCTGAGGGCTTTGTGGTTGTTGTTCAATGGGACTGCGGGGCAATCCAGGGCTGCTGGTGGACCTGTTCAGTGTCTTGGGGCTTTGGGCTGCTGCACAGGGGCTGGAGGGCAAGGGTCAGCTGGTACCAGTTGGCTATCCTGTGCAGAGCCCTGTAGGAATGCTTCAGTTTGCTGAGCGTGCCCCATTGGGTCTGTCCTGTAGCTGAGAGCTCTTAGGGTCCCCTGCGCAGCCACCCTGTGCTGTGTCAGTGTTTAGCTGCCCAGAGGGGAACTTCTGCAGGGGTTATAGGCAAGCAGCGTTACCCTTTTTGCTTCCTTCTCCAGTTTTCCTGCTCTACAGTCCCCTTGGCGTGGGATGGCTGAAATATCTGAAAGACCCTGTCTTTCTGCTGAGGGCAGTTAATTCTGTTCCAGATTCATTAACTTAAAAAAAAAAGTTAGGTGAAAGCTTGAGTAATATTTGAAGTCCTTGTCAGAATCTCTCTACCATCCTTATGGGGACTTCAGTGACAATATATGGAGGAAGTCTGGCTTGAGTGAAGAAGGTACGTTACTGCATTTGTGAAATAAAAATGTGTTGCTGAGCACATACGGTGTAGAAACATTTTGCATAAGGATATTTATATAGTGCTCAGGTTGAGAGTCAGGTGTTGCATTATGCTTTTAAGCCATGTAGGAGGGACATTGCTAAGGATGATGAGTCTGAGAATGGCTTCTTCACTGCAGGAGCCACACTCAGCTCTGCTCCACAGCTGGAAGGGCAGTCAGATGCTCAGAAGGGTTAACACCTAATGCCAGCTAGAATTAGGTAATTTCTGCATTTGTTTGGTATCACCAAGGGATTAAAAATCCCATAAATTTTTTATTTGAAAATTCAGCATTGCATTTTCAGATTTTTTTACTTGACAGGCCATCAGCAGTTTTCAAAGGAAAGCCAAAATGAAGAGTATTAAAAATAAAAATAAAATAAAATATTATGTAATTGCAATGCTTTTTCTGTTGAAAATTGTTTTGTTGTGACATCTCTGAAAACACTGGCATTTTATACCAGCTTGCTTTGGTCGGATAGAAAGCTATAAAACAAGATTTGTTAGAGGAGTAGATTGGTTTATTAGAAATACATAATGATGCTGTGCTAACTTTGTAAATGACCTAAGAAGCTTATTGAGGTGTAGCAGTAAATAATAATACTTCTTACTTCCTTGTACTGAATGAAGAACCTGCAAGGTTTGTCCTCCAGAAGGGGCAACTGGGTGATGTGATTTTCATTTACTGTTGGGTAGATTGGTTTCTTTTTTTTGTCTGATAGAGTTCCTCATTAATCCCAAATTAAAAAAGGGAAGATAAGGTAAACTAAACAAATAAATGTTATCTCAAATTTTTGATGGGCAGTTTTATTAATGTTAATTTTTGCATATTTAGAGAATTTCAACTCTTTGGACTCTTTACTCCTGTATTTTATTTTCTTACAGTTATTGATGCCCATGTTGTTCTTACATATTTAGATTAGTTTGATTCTGTTTCTGAGGTCTTACCTTTGCATCTCCCAGTCCATTTGGTAGTTTCACTTTGCAAATTAATGGAAGGCACAGGTAAAGGGATCTTAAAAGATCTGGCTGCCCATGGAAGAGCAGAGTTTGTAAGACTCTTAAAAAGGTAGTAAGAAGTTGTCTTCATCAGATCACCATTGATTTCTTGACTTACTGTCCTTCAAAAATAATTGCATAGGAAAAACGTGAGGAAAAAAGGTCAAAAAACAGCACTTTCTGTTTTCCATGACAGTCATTTGGGTACTAATCCCCAGCCCAAATGAGTCTGGACAATTATGTGGTAATGCATGGTATAGATAGTACAAATAATACAAAAATGCCCTTGAAGCATTGATATTTTTATTGCATATATACTGTCTTCATCTACGTTAAAGGGATCTTAAAAGATCTGGCTGCCCATGGAAGAGCAGAGTTTGTAAGACTCTTAAAAAGGTAGTAAGAAGTTGTCTTCATCAGATCACCATTGATTTCTTGACTTACTGTCCTTCAAAAATAATTGCATAGGAAAAACGTGAGGAAAAAAGGTCAAAAAACAGCACTTTCTGTTTTCCATGACAGTCATTTGGGTACTAATCCCCAGCCCAAATGAGTCTGGACAATTATGTGGTAATGCATGGTATAGATAGTACAAATAATACAAAAATGCCCTTGAAGCATTGATATTTTTATTGCATATATACTGTCTTCATCTACGTTATAGCAACAACGCATTAGACAAGTAATGCCATCTGGCAATGTGACCAGCAGGATTATGGTGATAAAAGAGGGATGTGGAGACACCCGGTTTTGGACACTGTAGGCCTATTGGGGTTTTTAGTTTTTTAAGGGGTAGCCCATGTTAGAAGCTGTTAGCTAGTTGGAAGGAGGGATTCTGTAGCTACAATTGCTTGAATTTAACTGTGTTTTCTTGTTTCCTTTCTCAGTGAAAATAAGACCTCTGTTAATTTTTTGTTAATAAAATAAAATTTTGTAGCAGAATGTGACCTTCTGGCTGTGTCCTAAGTTGTAGGAGCTAGTTTGCAGCCAACCTCTGGACATTTACTGACAATATTTTAAGATCTGATTACAGTAAATCTGGGTCATAATTGAGTTGTATAATAGGGTTTGTGTGACCAGAGTAGCTAGAGCTGGATATTTCAAGAAATTTGTTTTTATCCATTTTGTTTTCATGATGTTTTTGTGAAATACTCTTGCATAGTTGTCTTTGTAGATCCAGCCACTGCTGCTATGCATTTAACTTTGCAAGTAATAATGGCATATTTTTCTTAACCATGTTCAACAGTATCCCATCACTTTTTATTTCCTCTTTCTAGAACTGCAGTGAAGTGCATTTTTTTTGTAAACATTACTTGAAATTTTTTCAGCTGTGGTAATTTGAATCAAGATTATAGGTGTCCAGCAGGCTGATTGCAGAACTCTTTCTCTGTGGTTGCTTTGAGACTTTGAGAAACAGAACAGTTATTCTTATTTTAATATAAGGACTGGAGGACTTGGTAGTTTCTTATTTGATATACTTTGAAATCAGAGTAGATCCATAATCCCTACTTCATGTCCAGTTTCTGAAATTTCCCATGTGTGTCCTTAGCTTTTTAGTTGTACTCTAAGAGTATATCAGAAAAGTGTTTTGTTGAAATAGTAGTGTCAATAGGTTTCTATAGCATCTGTGTGTTTGGCAAAAGTCTGTGAAATTGTAATTATTTTTGGCATTCTCATTTAGTTTCACTTCCACCTTGAAATAAAACTGTGAAAAGGTTGAGTAGGATTCACCATTTACTGTGTAGGAAAAAATAACTAATCTGATACCTTTTACCTCTGGCAGTAGTTTTCAAGATGACTTAAGAGTACTTAAGAACTCCTTTTACAAGTTATCTTTTGGGTTTGGAAAAATGCTGTAAACAGTATTGCTTTAACCGTTTACTTGTGTACCTAGAATGCATGTTTTATATGTATTAGGAACAATTCTGTTATTTCCAGAGATCTTAAAAAATATGCATGATGAGGAAGTATAATAAAATAAAAGTCTGAGGAGGTTGTATTATAGCAGGGGTTCTATTATACTGCATAGACACCCTGACAATGTATAATTTCCAGCTATTTGTGTGGGTATTTAGTCACACTTTTGGAACTCAAAAATGCAGGAGAAAGACAGACATATACTTATCTACCAGGTAAGAAGCATTGAGTTGGCAAACCAGAATATTCAAGCAGTTGCAGAGGATCTCATTTACTGTGTTTTAACCCTTGTGCAGGATCTTGGTATGTAGGTTCATCAAGCTTCTTCCAAGTTTTCCAGTGCACTTTCTGCCTTATTTCTGACTGTTAAATTTTTAAATTTGTCTTGGCTACTCTCCTATCAGTTTCAGTTTGGAGTGTTTAAACTTCTTGCTTAAAAGTCACCGTTTTGCCACTTGAAAATCACAAGCTAGTTGGAATCCATAAGTCCTTTGGGGCTTTTTTTATAATCTACAAGCCCTCTTTTCCAAGCTGTTACGTTTGGGATTTTTTCTTTTTTAATTGAGGAGGAGAGCAGGGAAAGTTTACAGCTAAATGAAGAAATTGTGTCTAGCTGCTTCCAAACAAAGTAGGGAAGAGAGGAAAGTCTTGCAAATAATTGGAAAAGGAAGACTTCAATGGTGCCCCTCACTGTATTGAACACTAAACTGTAAGCAACCTTTATCTTTCAGGAAAGTTGCTTAGCTTCTTGGTTAAATATATGTGGAAACGGTGCAAGACAAGATGCACAAAGATGGAAACTGCTGGGTTTTTAAAATTCTGATTAGTTGTTTTAGTACTTAGTATTTAATTCAGTGAATATTTTGAGATATATTTAGAGGATATTGTGAAAATGAGAATGGAAATTAAGTGTTGTAGAAGCAGAAGAGAATTTTTCTTATCTTTTATTTTCACCTTTTCTTGTAAATTGATATTTCTAGACAAATTCTTAGCTACTTCACAGTGCTTCAAAATACTGGAGGGAATAAAAAGACCCCCCAAAAAACAATGAGAGAGCTTCTGAAGCCATACTCGTGGGTTATGATCTATGTCAGTGCATTAGAAGCAGCTTTTTGTAAGCTTGTTGAAGGAAAGCAAAATGTGCTTTAATTTTATTCTCAATTTTTTTTCCACCTTCTGATTTTTTTTCTAGGCTTGTAAAGGGAGGCATTTCTGTAATGAAATTTTTGCTCCTCGAGTGGGTGCTTAGAGGCTGGGGAAGCTGCTCTGGGAAGCTGCTCTGGGTTGAGTGAGGCAGATGGAGCTCCACAAGTCTTCCTCCCATGCATGGTGCCAGTAACCAGCTCTGTAGGGACCCAGTTGAAGCAGACCACCTTGGAGCTGATGTCTATTACAGCTGTGTTTTCAGGCTTGCCCATCACGTCCCAATCTGCCTTCCCAGGCTGCTTTAGTGTTTGTTAATGCTTTTGTTATCTTGCTAGTTTCTTAATCAAGTTGTTGTGCGGAACTGAGTCAAGTTCCGTGCAGAAGTAGCATATCTCATCAATGCTTGTCTTTGCAGCTAAAAGCAAGCAAAAAAACTAAAGTTCTGTCAAAAAAAAAATTTAATTAGTTTGACAGGACTTACTTTCCATGAGCTTGTTTGATATTAATTACTTTAATTACTTGATGCTTATTAATTAAAGTATTAATAAAATCCTGAATCAGACTTCTCATTATTTTGAATGGTCTCAGTATCCAGATGACAGGCTATCATGAAGTTAATCTCCCCAGTTACTCATTTTAAGTATTGCAGTAACCCTAGTTTCCTTCCAGGCTTTTGAAAGCTCTAGTACTTTCTGGAAGGGAGTGTTAGCAACTCAGATAAATCTGTTGGATATTTTTGTTACTGTAGGTACAAGTTACTTGTACCTTGTGATCTCAAAGAGTTAAATGTTAATGGTTGTTGTCTAACATTCTTTAAGTCTTCAGATACAGATTGAAAATACCTGGGTTTTGTCTGCTCTTTTTGCATTTGTTTTTTTTCTCCTCTATTAGCAGGAGTTCCACAATTTTAATATGGCTATTGGTATCTCTTTTTGCTTGTTCCAGTAAAGTGAGCCTTTTTGTCTTATTGAAGGCCATGATGATTTGTACTTAGCCTTTCTTATCTTCTAACACTTTGATTTAGTGAAACTTTATTGGCTTCAATTTTTTTCAGATATATAGTAGGATAAGAAGCATAGTTGGGAGCTGCTTTTCTGCTGCACTGAAGTAAGTTGTTTGTCTTGCTACTTTTGCAATGCAAATACAGTTTTCTTAAAAGTTCCGAGTTACCATTTGCATCTCTAATTATTTCTTCAGTAGTTTTGTCTCAGAAGTGTTCTACTGTTTTACAGAACTAGGTCTGCTAAAACACAATCTGTGTATTATAGGATGTGACTTGATTTTGCTTGCTCATATGTGACCATTAATAACTATACTGTGAGAACTGCTATCTTAACCAGGGTGGGGCTTGCAGTAAAGTTTCTGCATGTTGTACATTGTATTTATTGAGATAGAAAATGACTGCTCAAATGTATGGGGATGTCAAGTAGTACTATTGCTCATAGCACTTAAATTCTAATTAATAAGTTCCTGCATAAAAACTTAAAGCAGTAGCTTGGCCTTTTATCAATTACATACAATAACTTGAATCTGAAGGAAGTGGTCATACTGGACTGTTGTTGTGTATTTTGGGAAGGATGGGGATGGAGTGTTTGTCACCTTTATCAAATACAACCAATGTTTGTTTGATTGCTTAGCTTGAGCTAAGCTATGAAACCCTATGAAGGCCTTGTGCTGCTTTTCTATGCATCATCCCCTAAGAAATCTTAGATACAGCTGTTCTTACTTGCCTTTACAGTTGTGCTGTCCTTTACAATATATACAAGGCTTTTCTAGCACCTTTTGCTGTCTCCCTTTTCCTTGTTAAGAATTCAGTCTTTGGGTTGAAAACAAGGAGACAATGCTGAAGGGAAGACAGGGATTCAGACCCAGGATGATGGGAGCTGAGTCGATGAGGGACTTTCGGCTGTCTTTGGATGCATTTTCTGTGGAAGAAATGTTCCTGGCACTTTTTTTTTTCTTTTTCAAGTCCTTAGAGGTAGTTTTCTGTATTTATAATGAACAGTAAATCAATGGAAAACAATTTTACAGATGATAGTTTATTTGTGTGTGGAAAGAGACACTTAAAACAATCAATATAATGCTCAACACATTAAAAGTTTTATAATGCAAGGAAAGCAAAACTTTGGAAATAAGCCAAAAATGTATTGACTTAATTTTATTTTTTAATGAGGTTTCCCTAATGGAGGAGTTAATTCCACAGAGGTATAGAAATGTTTTTCATGAAAGCGTTGGGTGCCATTCCTAGCAGAATGAGACTATGTCTAGATTTTGAGAAACTCTTGGAAGCTGCTGCAGTTCTGCCACTAAAACTATAAAAGTGAACTTAAGAGGATGCCACAAAGCAAAAGCTGACATTTGTACAACATCCTGCTTAGTCATCCATTATTTGCAAGGTCTGCCTTCTGAAATCTTAAACAGGTTTTTTACATAAAAAATGCCTGCTTGGCTTAAAAGACAGTAGTTGATGCTTTACCACTGGAGTTGAAGGGCTTTGCAAGGACCAGGTGTTTTGAGGATAGAGTTGAAGCACTGAGGAAGGTTAAGTAAAGGGTGCTGTAAGACTTTGGAAATGTCAGTTGCAACTATGATTTATTCTAATCTGAAGTGTGTTAAGGCGATAGAGAATATATTAATTAACATTGTTGACAATATAAACTTCCTGTAACTGACCGGTATTGGAGCTGTGTAACCACCCTGCCAAGCATGAGTGTGTGCAGAAAGTACATAGTAGGCATCTATTACCCATGCAGTTTTCGGTTAGTGTTTTTGGATATGCCTGGTTCTGCTAAATATGCATCTCAAGCATATTTCCTGGCACAGCGACACTTGAACTTGTGCTGCTTGAAGATTTTTATAGCTCTAAGAGAGAATCGTGGCTGTCCTGTGCCTTCTCAACTTCCCAAGGCCTTTGTAGAAATATATCTCATGTGGCTCACCTCTTACTTCATTTTTCTGTGTATGACTGATGTCAGTCAATAGGCAATATATCTGTCAATTTTATTTATTATAAATACGTAAATGAATATCCACAGTAAATGTTTGAGGCCGCTCATATTGCGCAGTAGGGAGTACTTTATGTTGAGACACTAGAAATTTTTGTCTAGGTCTCAACAGGAGGATTAGGCTAAGTTGTTTACAGTATATTCCAAAATTATAATTCTCTCTCATGTAATGATTAATCTCCATAAATGCTCTCACAATTTTTGAGAGGTTCTTACTGTTCTGATCTTTTCTACAGTAAGTTCTCCTTAAGCCATTGAAGGATATGGAAGTGACCTGTATTTATCTTCATTTCCAAATGTAGTGGCTGAAGAAAGCAAACAAAAGGATGCAATCTGTCTTTTTTTTTTCTTTACGTGTTGTGGTTTGGTTTTTTTATAAATGAAAAGCTGAATACTGGAATGCTTATTGTATGAAATATCAACTTCAAATGAATTCTCCAAACTAAAAGCATCTTGCAAAAGCTTGTATCTTTTATTTAAAACAAACAAACAAACAAAGAAAAAAAACAAACACAAAACCCCACACAAATTCAGACTTATTTTCTGTCACTGCTGTCCCCTAAGGTGACCTGTCAGCATCATGACTTGGATCTCAAGGGGCATGCAACTTGCAGATTTTTGAGGAAAGATGTAATTTAATGTGAAGAGCAAGGATTCTTGCTCTTTCAAACCAGTGCTTTTGCATTTTAAATTCATAAAGCTAAATGAAAAGCTGAATACTGGAATGCTTATTGTATGAAATATCAACTTCAAATGAATTCTCCAAACTAAAAGCATCTTGCAAAAGCTTGTATCTTTTATTTAAAACAAACAAACAAACAAAGAAAAAAAACAAACACAAAACCCCACACAAATTCAGACTTATTTTCTGTCACTGCTGTCCCCTAAGGTGACCTGTCAGCATCATGACTTGGATCTCAAGGGGCATGCAACTTGCAGATTTTTGAGGAAAGATGTAATTTAATGTGAAGAGCAAGGATTCTTGCTCTTTCAAACCAGTGCTTTTGCATTTTAAATTCATAAAGCTTTTCTTTCGTTCCAAGCAGAGTCAAAAAGGTGAGACTGTTTTCCCACTCAGCCCATGATGCCATGGCAAGGTGCTTTTTGGTGGTGCTGAGTTCCTGCCCCAGTGGCAGAGCCATGGGACTCGGACATACTCTCTTATACTGAGTGGAAGAAGCACATTTGCAGGAGGCAGGCATGCACGCACGAGCGCCTCTTCTTTCCTAATGTTAAAAAATACTTTCCAGATTTCCACCTGTATCATGTGGAATTGAAGCTTTGCAAACTGACAGGCAATGGAAGATTTTGGTACTAATGAGTCTGTGGGTGGGCATGCTTCTGGTGCAGGAGGCAACACAAGCTCAAGCTGCATATTGTGCACTTTGTACTAAAAATGCTTTTCTGTTAGGCTCTAGGCTACCTTCAGTACTTAAGATATATTTTTTCAGACTCTTACGTTGTAAATACATGTAAATACTGTGAAAATTAAATACAGTTCTGCTCTAAAAATGTGCATAAACCCAACGTGATGTTAGTTCTTCTGTTTGGCTTCTTACTTCAACTAGCTGGCAGATCTATCCCAGCTGTCTTGTTGCAATCTGATTCTGAGGTTAGAAAGTCAAATTTCCTTCCTGCAGTTTGTGCTTCTTAATCAGGAATAAAAGTTCTTCAGATGGGCCTTGTCTCACGTAACATCTGAGCAGCCCTTTGGTCTTCAAATTATGCTGTCCAAGACCCACTGTGCAACCCTATTGACTTAAGTTTAGATGCATTTGAGCAGGTATCTGGGACCAGATTAACAGCTTTCTTGATGTGAAAAACAGTATTTCATTTGTCCCAGAGTGGCCTTGACCAGCAAGAATGAAATAAAAGATATATTTTTTTTTAAATCTACTGGCGAGTGATGTTATTTGTGGTGCCCACAGGAAGCCAAGTTGTTGAGTTCAGGGTGCTTTTTTCCTAAATGAGACTTTTGAGACTGTACTACAGTTGATGTATATGTGCTTATTTAGTGCATATAAATGTGTTTTATTTTGAGAAAGTGTTAGTTTTAAATTAAAGATTAGCAGTTAAATATTCCTTCTACAGTGGCAAGTATGCACTGGCTGCGAGTTTTACTTGCTGATGCTCTAACACCAACTGATCTCAGCCATGCGGTGGAGGATTTTAACCCGCTGTAGCTTGCAGTAACTGGTGGCAGACTAAGGTTGTCAATGGGATATCATATTTTTTTGTGAAAAGTTGTGAACTCTTACTTGCAGATCCATGGTTAATGGGTTAATACTTGTATATTGATCCCATTTATTGAAAAGATGTTTACAAGCTGAGGATCTGCACATGGGTGCAATGGATGTGACAGCAAGGTGATGGTGGCTTTGAGCAAGGCTGTACGAAGTGTCAGTCATTCAGCACCAAGAGCTGTAGCACATATGTGAAACTTTTCTAATTGCAAAAAAACCCCAACTCTGTGCAATGGTACCTTCTCTGAAACAAATTCATGGCTTCTTGGGGAGCCAGGGGAAAATTAGGAGGAGACAGTAAAGTGTAAACATTTAAGTATTCACATATGGATATTTAGTATAGATCATATTTTAGATATTAGAGAAGGGAGAAACCGTGCAACTTCACTAAGTATTTTGCAGGTCTAACAAGAAGGCCTTTGTTGAGGAAATCTAATATGAAGTGTTTATAGGACCTTTCTGTTGTAAATTTTGCTTGAGATATCAAGTTATAATTTCCTACTTTGTTAGATAGAAAAATAATGGTGCCCATTTAAATGAGTGATTATGAGAGCCTTTTTTGCTGCTGGTGATATAAGCTGTTGTTGTTTTGAATGGAGGATTCACCACAACACTGCCAATCTTGAGGATTCCACCATAGTCAGAAAGGGGTTTGGTATATGCTGCCTTTGAAAAACTGAGTAATAAAGTTGAGCAAAACATTTTTTTCTTCTGCATAAATATGTTCTGTAATTCACATAAGATCAGTTTTATGAATCTTAAATTAACATTAAATAATGTAATATAATATGCTTTCTCCAAGTGTGAGGTCTGTGGAAATAGCATTTATTCATTTATTTGGCTTTATTAATCTTGTGGTTAGAAATGAAGCAAATAATATACATTAGGAGTTGCCTTCTCTCTCTCTCTCTCTCTCTCTCTCTCTCTCTCTTTCTTTTTAATTAGCTTATGCATACAGCTTAAGTGAAAAAAAAACACTGTTGCCTCTATGATGCTAGCAGATTATAGTGAAGTAACTGAGATGATATTCCAACAATTTAAATGAGGAGTCCAGGAGAAGCCAATCTTCTTAAGGGAGATGGTGAGCTCAAAGCCTGAGCTGCTGGCAGAAGGTATTTGGGAGTCTGACAGCAGGTTTCCACCTGGGCTGCTGAATTTCAGGAAGCTGACCCCTGACTGCTGTGCAGCACTGAACTCAACAATTTGTTTAACAAAAACATAACTTCTTTAGCTGAGGTATCTTCCAAATGAGACTGTATGTCTTTTTTAGAGTATCATAAAAAACGGAGGATCTATAGCTTCCCTTCCCAGATTGTTTCTGTGGTGTATTACCCTGCTTGTTAAAAGCTTTTCTCCTGATTCAGTCACAGTCATTTGTTTAAAAGGTCTTTAAAAGTCCTTTAAACATGCAGAGTCTCACTTAAGAAAAGCCAAGTGACCTATTTTTAAATTTTCTATTATCTTCAGTTCTGTAATCATTCTTTTCTGCGCTTCTCCCACCAATGTTGTGGACATTTGTGTTGTGTGTTGCGTGTTAGTTTGCTTTCACTCATTTCATAATTGAATGCGCCAAATAAACTCATCTGAAGATTACTATGGTGTGGTTTACTCTAGCAGTTCATGTTGAGCTCCCACTGGGTATCTTGGGCCCATTTTTCCACCCTAAAGAAAGCAGCAAAAAGGAGAGAGTGAGATTGTACCATGGTGGCAGCCCTTTCTGGTTGGGATATCAAAGGCAGAATTTCGGAAGTGTGTGTTGAATGGGCTTTCCAGGCCAGAACACTGTCATATCAGTGCTGTCTCCTCTGCCAGTCTTTAATTGATAATCAAATACCCAGAAAAATATTTGTGATTTGAGAGTAGAGTACAGTGTGGTACCAGGGCTAGACCTGGGTCCTGCAGAGCCAGATGCAGCAGCCTGCAGTGATGCTCCTTCACCTGCATCTGGTTGTGGAGGTGGCAGCCTGTTATTACTCTGTTTTCAAATGTGTACTTTCTCTGGTTTGTACATTAGTAGTCTAAGCTAAAAATGTCTTGAAAAATAAGATAATACATTTGGTGGAAATCTTGAGTCCTTATTTACGTGCGAACTTTTGTTAGTTAAACTTAACCTACTTCAGTAATGGATTGTATGCGTCCATTTTGAGGCTAGTCTTCCAACAGCCTGAAAGCTTTTAATTGCTTTTCTTTTCATTAGCTTTTCCAAAAACTTCTTTAAAAACTGTATCCTTTGGGGCAGATGTCGTACTCAGTCGAACTCCTGAATGCAGGCTTGTTATAGCCTACTCAAGCTTGCTAATCTAAATATGCATATCACTAATAGACGTAAATTAGGAGGATGCTTAGACAACCAATGGACTGGAAATTATTAATCGCCTTTTTATGATGCAAGCCTCTCATTCAGGTTCTAAGTAATCTGTTGCTTTCTGTATGACATGTCTGCACTCTGTGTGTAATCGTTTACAAAGTTACCTAGCAATGGCTCTGTTCTTTCTGGGTTTTCCTGGGCTTTCTGTTCTTATCAGTTTTGTTCATAAACCATGTCAATGGGGGAAAATTGGCCAAGGTCTTTATTTTTCCTAACAAATTTCTTGTAATTTTTGTTCTCTTATTTGACATTCAGTATTCTCTATTATTCAATGTGGCCTCTTGTTTGTTACCAAGCTAGGATGGGCTTTTACCTAAAGTTTGCGGCATTGTATTGTCAAGTGGAGCTGTGGATTGGAGTCTCTGTCTGGCTAATTCACAGCTGGTTCCCCATTTCTCATAGCTTGATCAATGGCAATCCAGACACTGTGCTTGCTGGAGCAAGTCTGGAGCCAGTTCTGAAGAGACTTAGAGGGTTGGGCATGACTTTATATTGTGTTTGGGTTGCCCAGGTGGATTTTGATGACAGAGGACTGAGCAGCTTGGCATTGTCTGGTCATGGATAGCTGCAGAAATTTGAGTGCTGGGGGATATAATCAGCAGCGAACTGATGGGCATCTGCAAAGCCCATTAACTGTCCCCTTAATATTTTATTTTAGACTGCAACAAAGATGGCAGTTTAGCCAAACATTGTCTCATGCGTGTGTGACCAAACAGTGGTGTCTCTTCTCTGTAGACATCTGCTGGTTACTAGTACAGTAGCTTAGTTGCTTAGTTTTGCACTGGAAAGCAATCTATGTATTTAGAAACTCAGACAACTTGTTAGAGACAGTGGGAGGTCTAGAGCATGTATCTTTAAATTTGAAGACTTCTGTTTCCCTAGGATAATTGTTTTCATTCAGTTTATAGCTTGCTTACTCGATGACATCCATTCTCTAATGCAATTTGATCACAGAGCCCTCTCTATGCCTTCTGCGCTGCAAAGAGCTAGCTGCGGATCTGTCCCAGTACAAAATCAAGTTAGCAACTAAGTCATCTGTATATGCAAAGCAGAAAATGAGATTTCATGTCAAATGCTGTATGTGTCTCATAACCTGTTCAGGAGGGGTAGAACCTGTAGCTTTAATACTTGAAGGGTGAATAATCTCGCCCTTTTTCATTAGTGCTGTTAGTATCAAAGCAACTGATCTAAAGGAAGAATTTTCACTTAGTTTTCCGTTTTAGCCAAACTCCTGGCATTGGTATACTAGGCAATTTGGGGAAAGGATGGGCAGAATGTTAATATTTTCAGCAGCATTTCTTTCTGTGTCACAACATTAGTTTGTTGTACCATTGCTGTTACCTTCAGTATGGTGTCCTTCCTGACTGGACAACTTACCTCAGCTAGAGATGCAAACTGGAAATGCAAACTTGGGTCAAAAGAGTTGATATGGATTTCAGTCAAGAAACAAACAACAGACCATACTCCTTCCTTAGTCTGTGAAATGAGTGGTTGCACTGGTACTGCTCCTTTCTATGCCTAAACTTAAACAAGTTATTTAATGTCTTCTGTTGCAGTTGTGTTTCTTTAATTTTAAAAAGGAAACATTTTAATCATTTCCATACATATGCTGACTTGAAAGGGTAAAATTATTGCATCATCATTTTATAGCAGTTGGCAGAGAAACTCTTGTGCTAATTTTATCCCGAATCATACCAACTTAAAGCACTTCTCACGCAGTCTAGATTTTTCAGTACATTTTTTATACTTAACGCACAATTTATATGCTTTCTGTAAAGATTCAGAAGTCTAAATGACCTTGTCCCTGTTTGGATGCCCTTCATTTCATCTAGTACAGATTGTCAAATGTAATGTGGTAGCTCTTATGATAGAGTAGTCCCAAAAGTGGTGGTTCTGTGAGAAAAATACATCAGGGTGACAGAGGTGTATGACAGAGGGAAGGAACTGATTATAATATCTCATACTAAAAAATGCCAAATGGCCACATTACAAATCCGGATGTAAAAAAATAGAGCTGGTGGAGGGAGAATACCCCTCTCCAGGAATTGTTCTGTATTCATGAATTTAGTTTCGATTTGCTTCTTTTTTCTTTCCTGAATGTTGTAGAAACTTTCCCAAGGAAATGTAAATATTTGCTTTGAATAGTTCAGAGAGTAGCTACTGTTTTGTAGAAAGTAGGGCATAACATTTTCCTGATTGCCTGACTGCGGTAAAGCCCCCGATTGCTCTCAAGGTACAGAGGACATATAAAATCAGTCTCTGCTGCATGGGTTTTTTGTTTGTCTTGAAATTTACTGTGAACCATTGTCCTTTCCCTTTCTTAGAAGGGAACTTCCCTGATGTCACTTATTTAAAACGAGCCATAAGGATCAAGTAGTCTATACCCTGTGCTGTTTGGACTACATGTTGCACAGCCAGACCTGGCTGGTTTCTGTCCTTACAACAAATGAGGAAAATCCAAGGCTGAAGTTCACTAACTTTATTGCGCTGAGAAAGTTGCTTTCTCTAAAATTTATTCTTGGTTTCATTGCTTCTGAGTGAGGTAATGCAGCTTTTTATGCACACACAATCTGCAAGTTTTCTTGGTTTTGAGAGAGGAGATAATGACTTTGAGGAAATTTTGCAGCATATTAGTGCTTCAACAATACCTTTCTTCCTAGTTAAATGCTGTATTCTTGTTTAAATTTTTGGTTCTCTCTAATTTCAAGTATATTTTCAGCAAACATCATATTAAGAAGAAAATGCAATGCCAAGGAGGAAGTGAGAATACTTTCTTTTGAAGCAAAAAGGTGTTTCCACTGATCAAGTTTGCATCTTGCACAGAAAACTAAAAAAATTGTCATTTTGCCATTCATATACTGCACCTTGTGTAGTTGCATTCTTAAACTTTAATTGTCAACAGTGTTTAAAAGTGCTTGTAAACAAATCTCAGGCATGAGTTAATTTAGTCAGTCAAGCGGTAGAATCTTTTACTTTCTTTTTTCCTTAGCATAATGTATATTGTTGCAGCTCTCTTAAAAGACATATGAGCACAGCTATTTGTGTGAACTAGAAAACCATCTGTTCAGAATTTGCTGTCTGAAAACTTGTTTCCTGCAATGGTTTTTCATTCTGATTTCAGACTGTGGTACATTATATATATATGTTGTGTTTCTAGCTTAGGTTAGTAGCAGCTGAAAGTGAAACTGTTGCCTGTGTGCGTGTTTAGATAACCTCTGGAGAAGGTCTTTATTGCTGAATTTCTTTGAAAGCAGAAGTTCCAGGACACAAAATTTGTCTTTGAAGAAGTAATAAAATACAGTTATGGTGTTTCCTAGGACTGTTCTTTCATTTCTATCCAGACAAAGTTTTAGTGATCTTTGCTGGCAGGGACCTTCATGTTGCACCAAAATCAGTGGACCCAGTCCTCTTTTCTGACTCAGCCCTGGACTGGAGGCAGAGGTTTCACATTTCTCTAGAAATGTCATTAGCAAATATAGGAAAACTTTACCATAAAATACTAAACTTTAAGAAACAGAACACTTCAACCCATGTAACTGCAAGCCTACAAACCTGAGATCCATAGTATGGAAAGCATTAGAATAACAGTTGTCAGAAAAGTAGGTAGATGCAAAGTAATTGAAATAAAATGTTTGCCAAAAGCAATTGTACCAGACTAAGATTAAATTCCAGTGGAGCCTTTGTTAGAGTGGCAAACAGAAAATATGACTTTAAACTAGAGAGAGAGAAAAAAAAAAAAAGGGTTGGATTAAGACTTTCTCACAGGGAGACACCTATCAGTTGTGCCAGGGAATTTTTATTAGCAGATAAGAACTGGTTTTTGTCTTCCGTAATTTTATTCTGCCCAAGTTTATGGCAGCAACTAAAAGTCAAGCACAACTAAATGCATGATCTTGCATTTCCTACGTTTTAGCCTTGTCACACTTCTATAATTCAGTGCCTACACACAACTCTGATCCTTTTGTGTGGTGATGATAATCCTCAGCAATGTGCTAAGGAAGCAAATTTTAGTAGAGCAGTACTATTTTTATGAAAATGTGAGGAAAGAAAGACCTGGGACACCATTAGACCACGTACAAGTAACATTCTGAAAGTAAGATGATCCATGTGCTGTAGGAGTGGTATGATGTTTAGTAGTAGTGTTCAGCACTTCAGAGAACCCATCCTACTTGCAAGCTCAGGAGATGAGCAGTCCCTTTATGGCTTGAGTCTAGTAAAGCAGGTAACGTCTATCTGATGGAAAGGAAGGCTGAGAGAACATATGGTTATGTGTGGAGGGGGTTGTTTTGTTTTTAAATAAGGCTTTTAGAGGGAGTGAGGACTGTTCTAAATTTGGTTTGTTTTTTTAAAATTATTTTTTTAAGATGAAGAAGAGTAGTGCTGGGACGAGTGCATATAGCTTGAGTTATTTGAGTTTAACCTGGAGATTAAAATGGTTCTAGTCATTGGAGAGATAAATGTTCAGAAACAACTCTTTGGACAGGAGTAGTAAGATGAGAATATTTGATTAGGTTTAGAATAGGACTTTTGAATTTATGAAAGGGATTACCTTGTAAGGTGAAGGACCATATGAACCATGAAGTCTTACCCAGTTTCATAACCAGTTCTGTTAAGCATGGAAGAACTTCAGTGTGATAACAGAAAGATAAACTGTTAGTTTCCTTCATTCTGGTACAAATACGGAGAAAGTAAGTTCAGACTTGTTGTTTGTTACAATTCAGTGAGAGAAATATCTGGTTAACTTATTAAGAAAATGCCTGAGAAAAAACTTACTCTGGTACAGTTTGGACAATTCAGTTATGGTCAAAAATGTTAGGATGTTTTTGTATTCTAATTTGTTTATATACCATTTGCAAACTATGTAATGAAACAGTTCAGGTAGTCATAATGGGCTACAGTCCTCTCAGATGAAAGCAAACAAAATTTCACAATAGGTTAGTGATTGTTCTATTATTATTTTTGTAGCATCCTATGTAAGATTGATATTTTACATTTGTACAGTCCAAGACCACACAAGGTAATTTCTGCATCATTTCATAATTGCTTTTAGTTTTCCAAAGGCTGTATATGAGTGGGCATTTAGGCACTGAAGCAGTCTAGCTGAATCTAGTGCTTCTTCAGTTTTGATTTCAGAAGATTTCTTTTCCTGGATTACTGCAATGACCCAGCAGAGATGGGAGAGAAAAATGATAGATTCTTTTCATTCATTTTACTTCTGTGTTTGCGGTGGCAGTAAATTCTGTGGTTTTGGCTCACTGCAGGAACATGCAGAATTGTATTTCTGGGTAGATTATCAACGAGTTTGTTTTTTTTTTCCCCCCACTAGGAATTGGAATTATAAAGAGGAAACTTTTAAAGACATTTGAGGAGCAAGGTTGAATGTGTATATATGAACCTATTTTTCTGCAATGCAGTTAGAGAGCTGTGCAGAGAATGTGGAAAACCTTTGGCAGTATTTTCAGAGCAGAGCACTCATGCTGAATAAAAACTAAGCAGTCAAGAAAAAAAAGAGAACAAGAGAATTAAAAAAAAATTGCCTTCCAAATAGAGTCTGGAAAGCTAATGAGCATATGACATCATTTAACTAGTTATAAAAAGATTACAGCTCCTCTGATCCAAGAAGCAGACCCTCAAGGTTTTTTATGTTCCCTAAATGAAGGAGGTCTAGCCTTGTACTGGTGAAACTCCTTAGTGCCAGCAACACCGACTATCTTTAAGAGCAGCACCCATTCCCAGGGTTGGCAGCAAGGGGCTATGGCCCATCTCAGCAGGGACAGGCTACGCCAGCCTGTGCTAAGGGGCCAGAAATAGTCTTCTGCTCTTGGAGGGCCTGCACCTGTGCTTGGCGAATGGGAGTTGCTGGAGGTGACCTGGCATGCTGCTTGCATATATCTGTGGAGACTCACAAGCCCCCGACAGGGTGATGCAAGCTGTTCAGGGCCAGGAGGGGCATGTTGGGCATGGGTGCAACACCCACCTAGGGAGACTGCAGCTCCTGATAAGGGTGAGCATGTGGTCCAGACCCAAATGGCCTCTGAAACCCAAACAGCCATCAAGCAGACCTTATTCATGTTTGCTGTACTGTCGCAGTGAAGGAGGCTGGTGCCCATGACTGTACGTGCACAGTAAATTCACATCTATTCTCGTAGCATATGAAATGCTATGAAAGGCCAGAGCACTGGTTTGCACAGTTACCAGGTCTTGGTACAGTGCATCTTCCTCCATCCTGGTGTCGTGCTGCTTGCCTGTGTTACCTCCTCGCCTTTCTTGCGAAGGCTTCCATGTTCCAGCCTAAGGGCTAGTAAAAACCATGGAGACATAATATTAATTTTTCAGTCTTAATAATTATATTTCAAGCTAATTTATTTTTGGGAGGGGGAAGAAAAGAAGTTACGTAACGCTTAATTTATTGCATTGGCTTAAAGAGCTAGCAAACCTGGGATTTTCCTCTCGTGTCGCTTTGCTGTAAGCATTTCCCTTTATGACAGCAGGGAGGCCAGTGTATTACTCTGTTCTTAAGAGCAATTAAAACTTATAAATCTGATTAACATGTTCCTCTCCATCTCATCTAGATTGCATAGTGGGCAACAGCTGCTGCATCAAAGTGAACCTCAGAATGAAGACATACCTTGACATTGAGGGAGCATCTAGAAAGACAGGGAAAGCGTCTCAGTCCTCTTTCTGGGGGCAGAGGTAGTTCCAAGGCAATAGGTAGATTTGTTCTGAATCAAAGAATTTTGAAATGAGTTATATAGGAACAGGGCACTTACGTGTAATGTGCATATGGAGATAATTAGGAGTAAATCTGTGGAGGACTCCTGAAAGCTCTGAAATGTTGTGAAGCTGAGATGGAGAGAATTGATTTATGATTCTACAAAAAAAACAAAATTACAGATTAGGAAGTGTGTGTATATGACTTGTTGGGAATAATTTGCATAATAGAAACAGCTTGAGAAAAGCACCATAGAAGTGAACATGCGTTTTGCGTGCTTTATCTGACATTTGCTTTTATTCTTGTCCAGCAACTGGAAACCAAAGAGAAAACTTTCAGTGTTCAGAGAAGGAATGGGGAGCAGGGGAAAACTACAAAAGAAAAATAAGTACTGGATATAATTCAGAAAAGACACGCAATCAAACTGAACAGATTGGTCAGGAAAAGATCTATTCTGTTGCTGAAATCCAAGAAAATGGGGGAAAAACAGGAAATAGTGAAATCTGTTATCGACCATCTGCTAAGCCTAGGAACTTGAGAATCATTCCCATGACAAAAATACTAGATTGTGAACTTGTTTTATATTTCAGAAGACGTGAAGTACAGACACCACAAAAGTCCAACAGAGAGTGTTGTATTACTTAAAGTTTAAAAGATATTTAAAATTCAACATATAAATCTGAGCATTAACAAGTTTGAATCTTTTTTTCCAAGATCTTTATTGATGGATTTAACAGATCATGCTTTGTAAGGACAAGGCAGCCCTTTCAAACTTCTAAGAAGAGAAGGGAAATAAGCAAGCTGAATTTTCTTTGGAAGGAGGCAGTGGCCTTTTTCCTCCAACTTCCATAACGCCCCCCCCCCACCCCCCCCGCTTTTCTTCCTCACAAGTGTTGCCACATCTGTGGAAGTGAAGCAAAGACCTCGTAATCATTCCCATCTGACAGTGGGTCACGTGAATGCGCAGTGGGAACTGTTTGTGTGCTCTGATGTTCAGGAGCTGCGCGCTTCCCTGTCCCAGCACTGCCTTCGTGGTTGATCGCATGTTTGTTCTGGCCCGCTCTCTTCTTGCCTCTCCTTTTACATATGTGTAAGAGCTGGAGGAAACATGGTCCAAAGTAATTTGAACAGGTTGGGGTACTGTAAGCAATACATTCTTCTGGATTCTGTATATTTACAGTTACTCCACGTGTGTAAAGGTGTAAATACTGTTTTCTGTAAGCATTTTCAAAATATATAAATGGATTTTAATTAATGGCAGAAAATTTAAATCAGTGTGGCCGTTTAAAGGCTATGTTGTTCATTAAATTGTCAGTATTAATGAACTCCGTGTACAGCTTGGAAATCGCCTTAAATGCAGGGTATTGGTTATCTTACCCTTTTGGAGTGTTTTTACAGCTCAAAGTATAAAAGTAAGAGAATTTTTTGTTAAAATTATCTACTTGCATGAAAAATATCTATTATATAGCATTTACAATCAATCTGGTTCTTCTTGGTAACATTGTACTTCCCTGACTCAGGTCAATGTTTTTCTGTCAAAACTTTCCAGCCTTGTTCAGTTTGCTGTAATGAAGGAGTCAGTCTCCTTCCTAATTATAATTTTTTCACTTATGTAGCTGAATTTGCTTATCCAAATTTACTGTCCAAATAATGGTTTGTTCATCCTGTGCACAAAGCAGAATTGTAGTAGATAAGGTTACATACAGTCACAAAG
The DNA here is from genome assembly GCF_000747805.2 of Chaetura pelagica. Lineage (NCBI taxonomy): Eukaryota > Metazoa > Chordata > Aves > Apodiformes > Apodidae > Chaetura > Chaetura pelagica. Next base: position 9,927,626 of record NW_009952533.1, on the reverse strand, counting down.
CTGTACAGTCTCAAGTCCTTCTGGGACCTCATAAGAAAGGTGATGGAAATACATTGCATTTTATGCAACAGTGTTGGCAAACATGTGGCTCTCTGAACCTGAAAAATGGATCTTGCGGCTCTTGCTAACAGATTGACTGTAGGAAGAGGGTGTAAGTCTTAATGTGCAGAGAAATGTTCATGGTGTCCTGGAGTCTTCACCTTTCTGCCTAATCCCACAGTTTGGTCTAAATATTCTGGTCTTTCCACCCATCTTGCTGCAGTGCTTTTTGCCACTCTACCCAAAAGTCTGTCTTCTCCCACTGTCTTCCATCTCAGGTGACGCATTCTCACCTTGACCTTCTCCTTCTAATTCTGCTTGCCATCACATCTCAACAGCCTTAAGAAAATACCATTGCCTCTCCTGGTCCCTTTGTGTTCAGGTTGGGACCTTCCCTCCCTTTCCAGTCTGCATAGCAGCAATGTGTTTGCTGAGATGAGATTAAGCATCCTTTATCTCAGGTCAGGTGCAGCAGTTTACAGCAGCAAGAATGAGCATCTGTACAGAGGGAGAAAGGGAGAAGAAGGAACTTTGTTCAGCCCTCATCTACAACTTGCCCAGTGTAGGTAAAATGTGGAGAAAATACTTCTGTCAAATGCTGTGAACCACTAGTAAGGAGGTGGGTTTGAGTGGATTTTCCCCAGGCTGGAAAAAGCATCACCTCTGACTCCAAGCTCAGTTCAAAGTCTGTATGCTGAAACATGGGAATTCTGGTTTTCCAAGAGTCAACTGTAGGAGATTTGAAAATTGTAAAAACAGTGTTTTCCCCTCACTATGATTTTTAAGAAACAGCTATAGCATTTTTTCTGAAACACAAATCCTTTCAGCCTGAAACACACCCATCCTGGAAAATGTTAATGCTTCAATTTAAACAAACAAAAACTTCTCTCCACTTGTGGATAGAAAGACAAATGTTGGGCAGTTTTAGTTACAGCTACTGTTTCACTGGCATTACTTGCCACAAAATTAAAAATGCAGAATGGATTACAGGAATAATTAATATGTTTTACATTATATTAATATAATGTTTTTTGCAGTTGTAGCTGTAGAACTCATAGCTATCCTGCACACACATACCAGATGTTAGTTTTCATGAGGATTTGTGTGGGTTGTATTATGGTGGTTTTTTTCCTTTCAAATTCTTTCAGCTGACCCTGGTGCATCATATGCCACCCACAGGAGGGCAGGCAACTACATAGGGGTGACTGCAGGGATTGCTGATTCAGTAAGGGTAGCTGTGTAAGGTGGTCATCTTATAGAGAGTTACATACCAGATTTATACAATTCCGGTGCAGCTCCTGCATCTTGGTGAATTGTGGTCAGAGTCTGCAGCCTGATGGCATGTAGCTTCTGGCTCCCAGCAATGACATCCTGCGCCTTCGACCGAGGAATGAATTCTGCTGACAGATCATTTGATGACTTATCTATGTCTGTGTGTCTATGCATACATATGTTTACATACATATAAGTTAAAAAAAGGCTTAGATGCAGCTCACGTGCAAGCTTTGTCACGCTGCAAGTGCTTTCCTTGCTGCTGTCCTCTAATGCAAGCTGCCATGTCCTTGAGGAGTGTAGAAGAGATGGAATAAAACATCCCCTGCCCTTTATTCTCTGCCACTTCAGCCCACTGCAAAGATGTACAGTTATTACAGTTCCTCTCTGCATACTGTAAATTATAATCACTACTTAACTGTTCCCTAGCTTCAAGTTACACTTAAGTGTGTTTTAAATAAATCTGTATCCTGAAGCCATTTTGGGTTTCAGATTTTTGTCTGTTTTTTTCCTCAACCAGAAAAGCTTGTACTATCAAAGAGGGAATACAGCTGAAATTTAAAAAAGCCCAAACAACTCGTATTTTCTTCTACTGCCCCAGTCTTGAAGTTTTTGGGAAAGAAAAAAAAAAGTATGTGTAGTTCACTATATGTGTTTAAGCTTAATTTTACTAGTGTCTCATTAATGGCAAAAAAGTGCTCTTCTGCAAGGCTGAAATTTCTGTCAAGAGTACATGTGCATCCTGGCTGCTTGCTTGAACATTACTCAGTTTCTTTGTGGCTAAAACTTTCTGCAAGTTGGTTTAAGGGAAGAAGTTCTTTGTAACATGTTATTAGCTGGTCTGGCATAGTACATCAATCATGAAGTGAATTTCTGGCCCATGTTAAGTTAGGTAGAAATTTTGTAATGGATCTCACTGAGATTTAGATCTTACTTAAGACTGTGAGACTAAGACCTAAATATGTGCTCACAGTTTGATGAATTCAGTGAATCTGGGAAAACTGTTCCCTGACCTACAGTGTACTTGTCTTTCTGGTCTTATTTTCTGTCTCTCTGGGAAAATGCCAGTAGTGGGTTGCCAGTGAGATGACTTTCTACAGCATCAGGGTTGTATTTGCCATTAATGTTATCTTTGTTTTATCAAAGAAATACATGGAGACAGAATAGTAAGTGATGAAGGAAGAAGTCTGTATTTTCAGAATTACATATGTATTTTTAATCTCGTTTGTGTCCATCTTGGGAGTTGACTGTATCTCCCTGCAGTATTAGTATCAGCTGCAGTATCTCCCCCTGAACAGGAAATCTCTGCATCTCTTGTTGATTTTTTTCTTTTTATGCAATCTTCCTTGACGTGGCCAGCATGGGACCCTTTCCTGTATATTTAATTATTGGGGAGGGGGCGATGTGTGTATTTATTTCATATCTCCTGAGGTGGGAGCACCCCACAGTTAGGTTATCTATGAAGTATCGCTTGCCTTGGGAAGATGGATTCTTCTGGGCATGGCTGTTTTTTGTGTCAGTAGAAGTAACCTGTGACATTTCATTGTTTTCTCTGTATTTGATTTCTTAATGATCTCTCTCAAGATTGAGGTTAAAAAAAAAGGAGGAAATAGACTCCATATTTCATGGCCACTTAATTTGTTTATTATTTATACAGTAAAATGGCAGCATTAATTCATAAGTTGTGTAGAATCAAGTTGATTTAAGTGCTTGTGTCCACTATTAATTTTCAAGGAAACCACTACTAGAAAGGAAATATTAGTGTCCCACCTGTCAGTATAATTACTTTTAAAAATTGTATTTTCCTAACTCTGAGACCTAGAAGTAAAATAGTACTGTGCAGTAAAGCAAACACCGACGGTATGGTTCCTTATCTTTTACATATGTACATATTTATTGAATTATTTCTTACAATAATAATTTCAGTTGCATAAATGTGTATGTGTTAAGTCTGGCCATGATCATTGAACCTGTGACATGAGGGCAAAGCAGCCTAAGTGTGCATATGATAGCTTGGTCCTGTAGAACCATTTTACAAGGCCATATGTCAGTTGGCGCCGGGATACCCTGATGATCCTTCATCCAGCCTGGGCCTCTCAATTCCTGGACTGACCTTTTGAGTTACCATAAGTTACAGCAGGCTTGAGATTAGAGAAGATGTTAAAAATTACCTTGTCTCTCTCATTGTGTATAGAAGTCACTTGGAAAATTTGGCTAACTCTTCTGTGTGTTCCAGCTTCTCTGCGTTTTGGGGAATCTAAGAACAGTGTACCTAATAAGCTGTATGTTAGCGTGGCTAACTACAAAGTAATCAAAACTGATATTTCTAACTTTCTGAATCTTCAGTTACTACTTTTTAGTAGTCGAGTGTGCAAAATTTTGACCTTGATTTGTGTCAGAAAGTTGAGCTGTCGGTCTTCATTCCCAAACCAAAGTGTGTTTGACTAGCCAAGCTAGATTTTTGAGGTGCACATATATTAGTGTAAATAGAGTATTTGTATTTATCATTTAAAAATGTGAATTGTGAAGAAGTGATGCTGTGCTGAATATTTCCTATTGATAGAAGTATTATTACACGGCTGCTTTCTGTGTGGCTGACTGAAAAACAGTGCACATCATGGTGTCCAGATTAGTTTGAGATGTACTCTATTGGGAATTGAAGAAATGTTTAGAAAGAGACAAAAACAGTGGTGGGGTGGGAGTTGCCTTTCTTTTACAAAACTGGTATCTTACCTTTTCTAAGCGTCTCTTGTAATATTTTATGTCCGTATAGCTTTTGAACATCTTGCCTTTGAAATCTGTGTCAGTTTGGTCAGCATAGGATTCGCTAAAACGGTATTTTTTACTGCTGCAGCACCAAAGAGCTTTCTTTACTTAAGCATCAAGTTGTGAATACAAACCCAACAGGTGCTGCTTCTGAATTATGGATGATTACACAGTCACTTTATAGTTTTAATAAAGGTCTAGGATAAAATGCTTCAGGTTGTTTACAAATAGGCTTCAGCAAATAACGACAAGTGCCAAATGCAGTATTTTTACTTTAGTGCAGGCACAGCATATAGCATTTCTGACTGAGATGGGAAGAAGAAAAACTAGCTTCATGTTTTGTATTTTGTTGAAGGAATCCAGAAGAAAGCTGAGGAATTGTAGAGAAAAAGGTATGGACATATAATACAGTACGTGCAAACTTGATGATGACGCACTTACACAAAAAACCCAGAAACCTCTTTTAGCCAGTGAATACTTTTCTTTTTTCACCATACCCAATATTATCAAGATAGCATTGCTGATAGAAAGGAAAAAAAACAACCTCAAAGGCATGTTTCTGCATCAAATACACTTATCTTTGGAATTGCTTAATATGCAAATTCTACTCTTAAAAGAAAAATACTTTACATGCCTGGCTTCTGAGCCCTTTGAATCCTACCCAGAGATGTGTTTAGCATGCAGAAGAGTGAAGGAAAATGTCTGAATTTTAAGAGAAAAGCTCGAGGAGATAAGGAAGGGAATATAAACTAAGGTAGTCACAAGGGGAAAAGCTCTTGAAGTGAAAGCTTAGAAATGAAAAGTATATGTAAGTCTTCTAGTCTCCTTAATATACTGAAGTTTAATGCTTGAATTATGGTATAAAAATGCAGAAGGAGTAGTTCAATATAAAGTAATTAACAAATATTGACCAAAGACTAGGGAGGGAAAAGATTTAAAAGATTTTGTGTGTTCATCCTTAGCCATAACAGGGAGATGGAAAGCAAACAAGCAGTCGTTTGCAATCTCTGATCTCTCCTCAAATAATTGGAAAATTAGCTGTAAAAGCAGTAAACATCCAGTGAAGAGGATGGCTTTGTAACATGTTTCAATTCATACATAAATTTACAGCAAAAATTGTACAGCCTCACAGTTAGTGCTTCTAACTTTTGCATGGGATGCTCAGGCACTTTCTCAGTTGGGCAAACACATTCAACTTTTAGCACTCACAAAAGTGTTCTGTGTGTCGAGATAGCATCCTTGTTGATTTGCACATGAAGGTCTTCATGGAGCAAACATAGAGCAAACAAGCGATATCTCTCTCTCCTGGAGAACTAGCAGTCCCATTTGTGCATGTATTGATGAGCTTGTTTGGAATTTCACCAAATACATTTAATCCAAACTGAATGGGAGTTTTGCCATAGACTGTCGTGAACTTCCACAGATTTAGTATGCAACATCCTTTCAGATCTGTGAATCTCACTGTTAAGGGAGGGGGGGAAAAAAGGAAGAAAAAAAAAAAAAGACCACACAAATTTCATGAAGTATGCATTGTATAAAGGATTAATGATTATAAGCATATGGTACCTTTCAATGAACAGACTTGCATATGCATAAAACTTTCTTTAGAAGCAGCCTTGGAAGCATGTAGAGCTTCCAATATATAACTGAGACCACTAAATTAGACTTTATTCATCCCCCTCCCCCCCCCTCCCAAGTTACTGTAAAGTGACAAGAGATAGGAGTTAAGTGTACTCATTAATTCCTTTGTTCCCTACCTTCTCTCTCCTTTCTCCCAAGAGATTTCAAAGAATCATCGTTGAACATTGGTACTCTGACTCCATGACGCATTAGATGTGAAGAGATTGCCTTTAGCTGAAAGGCAAAAATCTAAAAGGTTATTGGAAAATACAAGGAGAGAATATCTATATAAAGAAATTATATGGTAATTTGTTAAGGAGTTGATCATGCACCTCAACACTTACTTTCTCTTACTGGGAAAACCAGGAGAGGGTGATTGATTCATTGAAATTGGTTTCCAGTATGAGCTATTCTATCTTTCATATACACTCCTTGTAGTGAATTAAGGTGGTTTGTGGTGGGGGACGATTAATCTTCGCGCGCATCAGTTGTCCTCTACCCTGTGAACTCTCTTCTGCAGACTGACAGGGAACAAAACTCCAGAGTAGTTCAGAATTACATTTCTTTATCTTATGGTTTCGAAGTGGATCACATTGGTGATTGGAGTTAGCAGTGTACAGCAGCTGAAAAACTTTGGCTCTGTTGTTGGGCTAATTCCATCTCAGTATTGCTCATTGTTATCCTTGCATATAAGTTTATTTTTAGGTGGCAGTTTGAGGACATAGAGAAGAGAGGTGAGAGACAGGCATAGAAAGATTGTTGGACTAACAACCTTAATATACAGAAGTAAGCTGGTGAAGAGTTAGATAACTAGAAGTCATCCTCAGAGATCTGGAAATGTCAGTGAGTAAATGTTAAGATCAAGTGTGAACATTAAGTTAACATCAGAGTGTTAGCAATTTATAACTAGGTTTTATATTTATTACATCGTCAAGTAATGTGCCCTTATGTAGATTATGATTAGTCACATGCTTTGTTTCATGAAAATACTGTTCTGATGAACTCACAGCAGGGGAGGATGCTGCAAAATTAAGTGAGGGCTTGAGACAGGTAAACATGGCAGACGGTATTTCAGATGGGCTCCTTCACATTATCTTCCAGGAACAAGTATGTGGGATGCAGTAGTATTTTAAGCAACAAGCTCATTTGGACTAACATAACTACATGCATTTGAAATAACTGGGTAGACAGTAATTTAGAAGGTGAAGTTCACTAACAATTTGACAAGTAGTGCCGTACTGTCACTCATCAATCTGATAATTTAGTTATGAAATGTTTTTGCAGTTTGTCCAAGATATCACCGTCTCATAGAGCATCAGATGACATGGCTTGTTGGGTAATTTTAATAGGGAAATTGCATAAAAGCAGGAAT
>NW_009952533.1:9883265-9919775 GCF_000747805.2 Chaetura pelagica | reverse complement strand
CAGGAATGAAGGACACAGCTTCAGGTGGTAGTGATTGCTGTACATATGTGAATTTCTTGAAACACTCACTTCAGTAATACAGAAGTGATGCATATAATCTTTCTGTACTACTGGTAAAAAACAGAGCACCTTGGAGCACTCGAGTTTAGCAACTCAGTGGTTGATGAAGTGAGGCCAGGACAGGTTTGGCATCCCCCCCTCCATCTTTCCCAGGCCCCCTAATCTGCTTAGCAGAATCAGAAAAGAATATTTTTGCCACTTTTTCACTTCAAATTATTTAATGTTTGAGGCACTAGAGATTGAAAGAATTTCAGATTTGGAATGCAGAGTTATTCCCAGTAGCATTTTGCATACAAAGGGAAGTTGTGGTAGGTTATTCCTTATGGGAGGAGCCACCTGGAAGCAGCACGCAGTCCCTGCTTCTCTGCCAGTCCCCAGACTACACCCACCCTGGTTCTGTGAAGAAGGTTAGTGGAAGGAAGATTAAAAAGTCACAGAAATAAGAGATGAAAAAATCTGCAGGACTCCCTTAACTACATTTCTGTCAATGAGATACTGTTTTCTATAATACAATCTTTAATCCTTTCTTCATTACAATTTTAAAACACTCAGCTTCAGAATAAAATGCTTCTGTTCCTTTTCTCCTTAAAAAATAATGCACATATGTCTACTGAAATTGCATTTTTATATTTAAAAATACCTTATAAGGCTGATTTCTAATGAGCAATTCTTTTCTGATAGCAGTGCACTTTTTCTAGAGCAGTGGAACAGCTCATAAATAGTTAATTGGAGCAGCCATGCTGGTGCACTTGAGTAACAGTCTTGGTGGATAACTTTTCAATCATGCAAACAGGCACATTGCAGCCTTATCAGGAACAGCAAAAATATGTCAAATTTTGAACAGAAATGGAAGTCACTGACAAACTTTCCCATCTAATTCTAATTAAGTATAAAGCTGAAGCATGTTTCCTTAAGACAACTGTATCCAAAGCAACCCAGACTTTTTTTCTGTAAATGTTTTTTTAGGACACAATATTCATTAAAATAAATTGTGGCCAAAGTAAAATGTTGAAGCCCTTGCTTTATAGAAATTACTATTTCTTTTATATTGTCTTTATTTCAGCTGTTCAGTTTATAGGTTATCCCTGTTGCCTCTTTCACAGCACTGGAATTTAAATATGTCTGTCATGTTTTGTTAATATAATGGCAGTGAATGGAGTTACTGTATTTTTAATGTAAGCTCTTCAGTTTTAATGAGTAAAGAAAAAATGTAAAATATAATAACCCAAGTTTTAATATTTTCTTGATCACAAGTCAAGCCTTCTATATAATTTATTAAAGTAGCATAATGTCCTTAAATTTGAGGTCAAGATTTTGCAGGCTTAGCAGAGATTTTCATGCATAAGGGAAAGTTGAAACTTTAAAAATATTATTTCAGCAGTTTCATAATTTAGGATTGTGACCTCATGCTCTAAGAATAATTACGGCACATCATGATCAGCAATTTATCAATATTCATTCATAGCCTTCTTAGAGTCTGTTCATATCATGGTTGTGATGTTGTGGTTTTAAAAATTATTTTCATGCAACCATAATGACTTCAGGATAAGTAGTAAATGCTTTAAGAAGCACAGCCAGTTGCATTACTTATTTAGTGGGGCTCTAACCAGTATCTACAGTATTTATGAAAGCCCTTTTTTTATTCCCTTCTTTCCTGTATTTGGTTGTTACACTTTCTACTGCCAGTTGGGACCAGTGTTTTTTGGAAGTTTTCACAGTGACCCCAGGTTGCCCCTAGAGCCTGCATTTGTGGCTGCCTGGGAACAGCTATCAGCTGTGCTTTGTCTAGGGCAACCAAGAATTTGTTGTGGCTTCCAAGAGTGGTTCCTGCAAAAACCTGGCAGGTGGCCATTGGTTAAAACTGTAACTATAATGGCAGAAAAGACATGAGAACTTAGCTGAGCTTCTGTAGGTGCTTAAAACTAGTCTGTGGCTGTAGATTAAGTGGTGTTGCATTGGTCCGTAGTCAAGATGGTCAAACACTGAGACCCAGCTGTAAGGAAATCACAAATCAGTGACGTGGTCACTTTATTAAAGTATATATCTGGTACCTGTGATGAAGCATTAAAGAAAGTTCTCCAGCCTACCCAGCTAAGAGCAGCTGGCATAAAAATAGAACAAACTTTTGTATCTATCCAGTAAATACTGCACAGAAGGGCAGCAGACACTTGAGGTACTTCTGCTGGAGTAGTTGGACAGGGTGTACCACCTGGCCTAACAAAGGACACAACCTCATAGTTTGGAAACAGGTGTAATCCTTCTTGCAGGAAAAAGAAACTTCAACCTTTGCTGGAATAATGGTCCGCAAATCTGGAAATTTGGTTGAGGAACAGTTAATGCAATTTTGCAGCCAAGGCAATCTCAGAAAAGCTGAGAATAAGGGCCTGTATATCATCTTTGTCAAGTAGACCAAAGCCTGTAATACCATTAATCCCAAGGGTTTCTTCAGGCTTCAGCGAAATTCAGCTGTTTGGGTGAGCTCTTGATCTGGCAACTCTGGCAAATGTTTTCAATCAAGGCAAAACATAGCAGCTTTTTGCTCTCTGAAGGGCACAAGGCGAGGTTTTGTCCCCATCCTGATCTGCCTTGCTATCTTGTAAGTAGAGCTTCTTCCCGGCATATTTAGCGGCTGCAAAAGGGATGAGTGCATGCCATGTTACAGGATTGAGGGAATTTTTAACTTTCAGCAATGTTTGCATCAAATCCAAGGTCATGCAGTTGATAACCTGCAGCCCACTCTGTGCCAGCAGCTGCAGTTGGCTCCCAAATGCCAGGAGGGACTGACTCTCCAGATCATTCTGCTGAACAGCTTGTCTTGAGCACTTTCATGAGGAAAACTGAGGTCCTGCTTCAGCATCACCCTGCTACAAAATGTGCATGTTAGCAGTGCAGACTTGACATTTGTAGGCAATTTCTGATCCTTCTGCAGCAAGTTGTCAGCACTGTGCTTGACAACAGAGTCACGAAAGAGGATAACAAAAGGCAGAGCAACATTTGCGAGATTAAAGCTGTGTTTCTGGAATGAAAGGAGCACTGAACTTCAAACAAGTGCTTGGTGCATTTGATGCATTTACTTTTATTAACATTCCTCTGTATGACTGAAATTTGGGTAACGGCCTTGTTTCTTCCAAGCATTTACCAGTTCCTCTTGGATGGGCTTTGAGTCCTTGCTGGTGCAAAAGGCCTGCGAGGGACTTTAGATGTTGAGTTCTTACAAGTGTTTTCAGTTACTCAGCTTAGAAACAATGTTTCTGTAGATACAGGAGCACAGATGTATATTTTTCGAAGTGAAGGACGGACAGGGTCCTGACTGAAGCTGCTTTCTACAGCCTCATTATCAGAATGGCTCTGAGGCAGTTACAGAAAATATTGCAAGGATGAGTTCAAGGAAAGTCCACATTTGGGGTGCAAAACGACACAAAAGATGATGACACTGTTGACTGTGGTAAAGCTTTTGCAGATTCAATAACTAGACTTCTATAGGTACATTCAAAACTAGGTTACATTGCTCAGGGAAAAGAAGCAAAACACCAAATACATTAATCAGATCGGTATCTGTAGGTGTAATGGGCTGCAGAGTTGGGGTTAATTTCTTGCCAGTTTAAGTAAAAAAAGGCAAACTCTTTCTACATAGAATAGTAGGATTTAGTTAATCATCATAATGTAAACTTCTTTCCAGAAGCATGCAAAAGACTTTCAGGGATGTGTAGATACAATGTTTAGCACCACATCTAGTGTGCAGTGTGACAGATGTGGTGGTTTGTGTTTGCAGTTTTTAGAGGTAGGTGATACTTCAGTCATTTGGAATTACAGAGTCTGACCCATTTGGGCCTAAATCTTCTAATTGTTTTGAACCGAGGAGCGGGGCTTTCCCTGTGGGCAGTGTTCATGGTGGGGGTGAAGAGAGGACTTGTGGGCTGTGCAGTGTAGCAGCAGAGCTACCTGTGAGCTTGGTTCAAATGAGCTGGGGCGAGGGCTGCTAACGCAATTCCTAACTGCTGGTTTCACTGATAAGTTAATTTTGAATGGACTAACTGAAGTCCTGTCAAAAAGTGGGACTCCCCTGTCTGTCATGTCCCCTCTCGACCCCATCCCTAAGGAGACCTGAAGAGCACAACAAAGGCAGGGCTGCTGTGTCTGCAGCAGTAGGTTCTGCTCAGCTCCCCTCAGCAGTGGGCCTGCTGGTCTCCTGGCCCCTTGCTCTCAGGTCACTGCCCAGACAGCGGGGCAGGCACCAGACGCTGCTGACCACACAGGGAGGAGAGATGACAACCTGGAGGAACAAGAAGGAGGGTCAGAAAGGTTTGTCTTGGCTTAGGGGGTGTGTTTGGAGACACTTGGTGGGACAACAAGCAGGCTCTTCTGAGAGGACTGCATGCTTTAATTGAGCAGATGATGTTTTTTAAATATTCAAGTATGTGTGAGCATCCAAAGCTTTAAAGTGATGATAGTTTTTGAGTGTATTTTACTGTCAAATTGCTGGTTACAGTAGCAAGACCAGCAGAACTCTAGGCAGAGATGGAGGAAATTAAGTTTTATGTAACTGAGATGTCTGTGTTTTCCCACCTAATAAATTTTGAATGTCAGCCAACTTCAACTAAATTTGACGGTGGGTAGCTGTTACGTCTTTCAATTTTAGCTGTTATCTCTTACCAGTTCCATTAAAATAAGTGACTGGATGGAAGAGAGGCACCCACTTAGTGCCCTCACTAGAGGAAAGGAGCTAGTTTCCATTTTTCTCTTACTAAACTTTGCAAGCAGTAAGGAGGAAGCCTTAGGAAACAAAGCTTCATTATTTCTGCTCCTGAATAAGAATTTAATAACAAAAAAAAAAAATTAAAAAAATAGTAAAACCATTTAATATACTTTGAAGCTCAGGTTTTGTGGTGGTTTATATGTGTTATTTGGGAAGATGGAAAGCAAAGCAGATAAGGAACTAAGAAGTTGTAGCACTGTGAATGCAGTAGGCTCCCACATTGGGAGCTGCATGAAATCAAGTGCTCCAAAGCCTCAAGGGGTCTAGGTGTGGATGGTGGAGACTTTTTGGATCCTCTAGCCATATAATCAAGTTAAGTTACACTGTGATTGTTGCAACATTTGAAACAGTGGGCCCTCAAAAGTTACTCTTTGTTGACTTGTGTTCTTTCTTCCCAAAGTGCTTATTCTGCATATTGCACACCTGTTCATAGCAGAAATTATTTTGGCAGCTATAGTGGGGAGGAGGGGAAGCAGGTTGTTTTAGAATAGGCAGAAATTGCTTAATGGAGCAAAGAATGTGTGTCGTTGGGTTCTTTCTGTTTGGTTTTAATTGCTTTCTGTGTGGGACCTGTTGTGGCAGTGAGTGATACTGTGGCTTAACAATGAGTGTAAATATCAGGGTCCTTGCTATAGGAAGTTGAAAGTCTGTGCCACAGACAGACTGCATAAATGTGATCTGCAGCATGATGGCTTAGTGAGTAATAATGTTTGCTCACTCTGCTGTACACCTTGATTACTATGTAAATTGTGTAAATGTATGCATAAGCACATAATTATGCACACTCAACTGTCAGTTTGCCTCTACAGTAATGTGCATAAACAGTTAAACATCCTTTTCCTGAAATGGGAGGGATGGTGGTATTTTTAATTATTGTACCAGCTCTTCTTCTCACTGAAGTTCAATGCAAGCTGCCTTCCAATATCGAAGGCCTGTTATATATTGCAAGAGAGTTTTGACAGTATGCAGCAGAGGATTAGGAGAGAAACTGGGTCTGTGTTAGTTGCAGAGCATAACTTCCTTGGTCTGTGTTTTGCTGAGTACTCCCATTTTCTTTTAGTCTTTGCTATATTGGTTTTAGCTATTCAGCCAGGGAGTGGTAGGTGCAGTACTGTGTATCATTAGTATGTGAGCAGTAGAGTGAATTTCAGCTGAATAAAAATGAATTCTTTGACTTGCAATTGTGAACATTTCTAGTTTGCCTTGACAATCCTGTCAAGACAAATTTGAACTTTGTCAGCAGTTGTGATTGCTTGTGGGAGCATTACCAAAAGCCTTTGCTCTAGGTATCAGTCAGTGATTGCAGCCCTCATCTGCTATTTGACCAAAATTTTCCATGGCACTCAGCAGGCTATTACTTGTCACTCTGGCATATAATGGAGGGATATTTTAATTCATTTAAAAGTTAAAATCTATAGTTATTTAATACACTATAACTGTGTTATATGTTAGCGATTACACTTGCTGTGAAAATAGGGAAAGGGTAATGGAAAGGACTTGGGATTTGGAATGTTTTAAAAATACACATGCAATTTATTTCATCATCTACAGGTTATCAGTAGAATTTTTATGTAGTTGATGGGAGCAGAGATTTCCTATTTTGTAATTATTACCGTTGTTAAAAGGGGTTCTTGAATATTCACTGTGCATCTAATTTCTAAAACATGTATCTTCCAAGGTTCAATAGTACTTTGGCTTGGAATTAAGTCTTCACTTTTGTGGCAATCTCCGAATAACTGCGTTTCAGATCTGGTGTTGTTTTAAGACCTAAACCATTCCTCTGTCATGATTTCATGAAGGCTGTTTCACCTGTGACAAAATGTCCAAGTTGAACTAGCATCAGAATAGTTTTAAAACTTCAATTTTCTATCAGTGTTTTTTTCCGAGATACCACAGAGCCCTTGACCAGCAGCCACTCAGACCAAGCAGTTACTCACATATTTGCTAGACCTGTGCCATGTAGATGTTTTCCTCCTGAACGTAAAGCAGGAGGAGGGTTGCGTAGCTCCTTGTTTGTGCTGAAGAGAAAATGGACATATTTTTCATGCTAGTGAATACTCTGTGAAAACATGAGGATTCTCTATGGAAAGTTGACCTTTTGAGAACAGTTTAGCAGAGGAACTTTACATTGTGCTGGTCAACGAGCCTAACATGGGTTGTATTTGAAGAACAGGTTATACATGGGATTGCACACCTAGATCTTAAAGCTAGTATGTGCTGAGTTTGGATTTTGCTTTGTGTTTCCAAAGCATCACCTATTCATCCCCAGCCTTGGAGTAGCACCTTTTTATTAGATACATAATTTGAAGTAATTTTGGCTAGAGAACTTTCTAAGGTATTGGAGAAAATCCAATTTCAGTCTGTTGGTAAGCTTCCTGAGAGGCAGAGGGACTGGGAACCAAGTCTTAGGCTAGATGATGTTTGCAGATAGGCATGAGCGAAGACCACTGGGGATGTAATTGGCCAAGCAAAGAAGCTACAGTCAGAAAAATGAGGGATTGTTGCCAGAGGGCCAGCTTCACCACTCACAGAAACAGGCCATATGAAGGGTACATGTGAATACCTGTTCCTATACCATTTTTTCTTCTTTGCTCATTTTCCTTCTCCCGGAAGCTGACAGATGTAAATCCTGCATCTCTTTGCCCTGTATTGCCTACTCGAAGCAGACACGTTCTGCTTGCTGTCATTCTTGCATGTGCCTCAAGCGTCATGACTGTCTTTTTATTACACTATCAAAAGGTAGAAGACACCAATAAAGGTGATGAAAAACAGTAAAGGAGATAGAAATGGGTATAATCTTTGGCAAATTAATTGATCTTTCAAGGTCTCTTCCAACTCCTAACATTCTGTGATTCTGTGATTTCTTTTTCCAACCTTTCTTTTACAGCTGCGTGCAGGACTAATTCTGTGTTGTAAGATATTTAAGTCTATTCATGTCAGGACTTTACCTGATAGTCTTACAGGCTTGAGTTTCATTACTCAGTTCTATGTTGGTAACTCATACTAAATAATCCTGTGAGCTTTCTGTTGCTCTTTGTTTTTTTGTGCATTTTATTTATGAAGTTTAGATTTCTGTGTAGACTTTCCTATTTCTATTTGCTGTTGCTATGTGGAATCATAATGTAGAATACACTTGCCCCATAATGCTAATATGCTTTCAACATCCGTACTAGTTTTGCCATGTTGGATGTAGGGGGCACAAGGGATTTTAAAGGGCAAATGCCCCTTCTTTGCCCCCCTAAGATTCTTTCAGCTCAGGCAATAATTATACATGTTGCCTTTTGAAGCCTGTGGGGTTGCTCTTATAAGTAAAGGTCTGCCATACTGGGACTTTTATTTGACAAGTTGGGAAATAGCCTTTGTTCCCATGGTAACGTGTTTTCCTGCTTTGGTGCATTTTTCCCCTATGGTTTCATAGTTGCTCTGGAGGTTTTTCTGTTGTGGTATTTAATCCCCAATAGACTGGGGATAGCAGTTCAGTTTACTTTTTGCTACTATGAAATGTTTTCATTTTCTTATTTGATTATTAAACTCTTGTAAACTTTTTTATTGTGTGGTTAAGGTATTAATGGTGTGGTGGCTTTCTCTGTATGCGTTTTATGCCCTCTGAAGATAAAGCAAGTAGTTTGTAATAAGCAAGTACTTATGACTGGACCAACCTGCTTCCATTATAAACTAATTTTTTTGATGTAGGTATTATTTTAGGACTTAGGAGGCCAAACCCTTGTCAGCCATACCAGGTAGGTTTTTGTCTCTGCAACAGGATGACATAACTTAGGATTGTAAATGGTCAATACTCTGGTCATCAGTGTGGTTTCAGGTTGCTGTAATAAAAGTTTCATAAAATACAGCTTTCAAACAAAGGCAGGTATTTTTAGGAGTTATTAGACTCTGAGGGAAGAACTTGAAAAGTGTAGTGAGCTTTACTTTGAAAATAGGAGGATTTTAGGGATTTTCTTAGTGCTGGTAGCATCTCCCTGCATTTGGCTTGTATGTATTTTTTTTTATTTTTTTTTTCTTCCATGCTTACTTGATGTTTAATTCTCTTAGAAGTCCTCAGTAGCAGAGCAAAATAGTCATACAGTCTTGTCTAGCCTGCAGTTCTTCAGGGTGATGATTTCCCACTGGAGTCTCCAGCAGCAGGTGAACCTCACTTGAATCTCTACATTTTATGCAGTTCTAAAATATTGCTGACCAAGAAGGCATCAGAGCCTCACTGAGTAAACACTGCTGTGCTCTTGTATGAAAGTGATTAGGATGCATAATTAGTTTACATATTTTTCAGTGGTGGAAGATAAGGTGGTGCTATGAAAAATTGGGTTTTCAAATCTTTGTCTCTTACCTTTTGGTCATGGCAGGTGAGCAGGTGCAGGAAAAGAAAGAGTTAAACTAGCTCCTTATTCCCACCTTCCCCAATAGACTTTCAATAATTAACTAGATCATTTTCCAGATAAACTGTTCCTGCCTTATCTTGCTATACAATACATAGCAATTTATAATCAGCAGCACAAATACCAACATTGCATGCATTTAAATTGCACTAATTCTATAGGTGTACTAAATATGAAAAGTTAGAGCAAATGTGCTGTGAGGAGGCTTAGTGTTGTTCTCTGGATTCCAAAGTTGGAGGTTTGTGCCTGATAGGATACTTCCTGTCTAGATTGACCATTCCATTTCAATGGATAACTATGTACTAAAAGAACTGCAGAACAGGATTTATTTTTTTCTCCTGCAGTGGTTGGATTGTGATAAATTGTGATAGTAGTCAGAGGAGAAAAGTGCATTGCAGGAGAATATTAGGATGACGTTATACTTCTGATCACTGAATCACTGGGCAAAAACTAGATTTATTTCTCTAGGAGATAAGTGTTCCTCAGTTTCAGTACACCAGAACATGCTTGTGTTTATTCTTAAGTTTGTATTTCTCTGTAGTCAACACATTATTTTGAGGTAAAATTAGGATAACCAGCTGCAGTTGCTACCAAAAGGTTTCTATAGAGAAGGTCAAGGAAAAGTCAAGGCTTTCAGCTGGATTGAGGAAAATGCTGGGTACTGTCAGCGTCGACTAAGGTAAATGGAAGCTGAAAGAGCTTAGTACACTTGCTTCATTTTGTAAAATCAACATATGCCTTAAGGTCAAACTACATACAGGAACCTGTTTGCTGGTGACTACAGCACAGGAGAGCCCATCAGCTTATATTTGCAGAATAAACACTGTGATTTAAATACTTCTAAAAAATCCTTAGTGAATCTATTTAGATCTGGGGGGCTTGGGAGAGTGGATGGAGCTGCTTCTGTTTTCAGTGCACTTCAGAGTTTGCTTGTTACCATAATTAAGATCCAGGTATGAAAGTGTAATATATAAGCCATAGGCATTGCTAAATAAAGTAACTCAATGTGAAAACTGGAGTTGCTGAGGAAAGAAATAATCTGATTTCTCAGTTTGCTTTCCCTTAACTGAATGTGCTTTGCCCTCCCATTTTTACATTTTTCAATGTACTAAGCATTTCTTAAGAAGAAGAAAAGAAGTATAAATACTGAATTAATTCTGTAATCTCTACATTGCTATTAGAGTTGTAGTATTTGAAGCTCAAACAACAGGAAGTTTGCTGTCTTGGATTAGAATACCTTTGTGCTTAAAAAAATTATCAGTAAGGCTAAACACTAAATTAAATGTAGTATTGCAGCTCCTAAATTTGTCTGGGTTTTTTTATTATTATTTTTTTATTTCTTACTATACCTCCAAATAATACGTTTAAAGTTTTAGGTTGCAAAATAAGTTTGTTTTGGTGAGATACTGGTCCATTTTTTAAGAATTGCAGTAATTATGAATTGCACGAGTTCTTCATAATTACCTGAAAACAAACCAAACCAAAGTAAATAAATGGTTTGGGACACTTAAAAAAATAATTGATTTATTACACAAAAATATACTATTTGTTTTTCGTTCTTAATTGAATATCCTGAATAAAGAAAAAAAATAATTTCTCTAACCATTTGTATTACTCATGGGCTGATACAACACTCCAGATGTGAGAGTGTGAACTGTTTCAGATGTTACGCTTCATGTCTGTCATCCATAATGTTCACTGAAGTGCACAGTTAGCTTTCATAAAATATTTAGATGTTGTTCAGGATTTCTAACTATAAAAGTTTCGGTTTGTTTTGGGTTTTTTTAAGGTTTAGTCTTTAAAAAATAAAAATCCAGAAACATAACTTTATGTGATGGTTCGAGCAGAAATGCCCTGAGAAACTCCACCAGCAGAATTTGCAGCTAGGTTATTCAGCAATTTATATGCCTTGCTGCCAAACCTCAGAGGGTAAGTGTAGCTCTGCCTGCGTGCCAGAGTGTTGCTGTGGAGGCTCAGGGGTAGGTTGGTTTCAGCACTCCTTCCTTAGCTCAGTGTTCATGAGGTCCCATGTCACTACCTTCTTCTCCAAAAATCTGTCCATTACATCTCTGTACCTTTTCACTTCTCCATGCTTTCTTGGTCTAGTGACAAGAAGATTGTTTTATGTAGTCTGACATTTAAGAAATACTGTTTTCCAGTCTGTTAATCTGCTTTATTCAAGTAGTTATAGGAGAGAGGCAGAGTGCCATCCTGTAGTGAAAGCTTTTAAAAAAAATTGGGCTATAAAAGGCAAAACTGATAGTGGTCAAACATTAGTATTGACAATTAAAACTAGCAGCATGGTACAAAATTTGGGAGATAGTACATGCTGTTGGTGGACCAGCATCATTGTGTAGTGGTCAAATAATCTATTGTAAACTTTTGACCATTATAATGTTTTCTAATTAACTAATAGAGTTATCTTAGTTATCTTGGGGAGTGAAATTGTTGTTTCTATACAAACACACACAAAAATAACGGTGATAACATGAAGAGGAGATGGTTATACTATATACTATGATGACTGAGTGAATGATGAGAAGAAAGAAAGATACTATAAGAGCTACTGGAGAAGTGGAAACTCAAAGGAAGCACTTAGGGATACAAGATTAGCTGTGAAAACCAGTAAGAATTCAGGGGACTGTTTGGAGGGGGAAAAGAGTGTTCTTCCAGGGTAGCACAAACTTCATAATCAGTTTATTTATTTTAGTTCCAGGTTATGCGTAGCTGTATTGTCATTCAGTGTTGGGAATTTCTTGTCTCCCTTGGTGGCATTGGCCAGCTGGCTGCATTGGGGTTAGTGAGGACCAGCCATGTGGGTGTGCTGCTCTAGGAGCTCGACTGGTGCTGAGGGACTTTTGAGGGGCTCTTGGTCAACTCTTGGCCACCTCCTGACTGTCTGAGTTTCCTTGGGTGTGAAAGGCAGGCCATGTGCTGGTCTCCATGTTCAGTCAGACCATGACACGATGGTTGTGAAGTACATTGAAATGCACAGTTCTTGATATGGGCCACAGGATGGTTAGCTTCAATATTTGTATGTGCAAAGTTAACTATTTGCGCCAGTCTCCAGTAGATAATTCTCACTGGAGGTTACATCCCTTCATAAACCAGATGAGAGGGTAGAAGGAAGACAATGACAGTCTCTGCATCCTGAGTTTCCCGATTATTCTTCCTCTAAAAGTTTGGTTTCTTTTCTTTCAGTGAAATAAGGATGTTGATCTCAATTTTCTACCTTTGTTTTCACATAACTTTATTTATTGAGGTATACCAAGGTTCCTTCTGTTTGTTTTACTAGCAGAAAGTTTCTGTATGAACAAGAAAACTCAATGATGTAGAATTGAAAAGGACTTATCTAGGTCTCATAATAATAAAAGCACTTGGAACATTAATGAGTTTGGGATTCATATTGTAGCTTATGCTTTTTTTGGAGTGCTTCATTTTATCGTCAGAGAGGCAGCGTTTGTCTAAACTGTGTTTCTGTATGACATCTGGTTTGAAAAGCATAATAACCTGTATAATCAGCTTTTAAAATGCTGGATTAGCTGTGGGTTTATTGACTCTTCTTTGCAAAATCTGTTATTTCTAATTAATTCTCCATATACTATTACTAAAGTCAACTTGCAGACACACAAATGAGCTTGATGGCAGTGGCTAGTCAAGGTCAGCATTTAACTGCCAGCATTTGCACTATTGAGGATAATAAATCAGGCTTATTCCTAATCACATACCCTACAATGTGACAAATGTTAGTGGAACCATCTAAGCAACCATTTTACAAATCATTTAGAAGATACATTTGGCATTCTTAAACTGCTTCATGCTGCCCTTGACTGTAAAAGCATTATGATAAAATATGTATGCTAGATCTCCTGTATTTGAATCCTGCAGTATGTACAGGGGGAGTGTGTGTTTGTTTCTTAAAATTTTGTGTTGGGAATAATGAGAGGGGTGTGAAAGTAGTAACACCTAATCAATCTATGGAAACCACTGGCTTGTGAAAGCAGTGCTGAGTAGCCAGCTCTGCGGCACTGTTTTATATTTCTTGTGATTTCAGTTACAAGTCTGTAGTAAGACTAGGTCGCTGTCAACAGTACATTTTCTGGATCAACAATAGTCTATTGTGTGAAAATTTAAAAAACCTGCTAAATATCATGGCAGTACTTGTTAGGCTCTAATTTGGATTTGGACAAATGTGTACACACAGTGTTTTCACTTGATCTAAAATTCCAGACTCAATCTTGCTGTGACCGACAGATGTCATTAGATTTAGGGTGTAATTTAAATAGATATTTAGCAGTAGGCTAATTGCTGTCCAGGGAGTCAACTCTAAAATTTCTCATCTTTTTTGGGGAGGTATCCATTCTTCCTTGGACCAACTCTTGTATGTTTCAAAAGACAGAATGATGTGTTTGTTACCTAAGTAATCTGGATTATTGTAATCAAATGTCTCATCTGGTGCAAAAAATAAAACTTAAGCTAAAAAAAACCCCTAAAATTAAATTTAATGTATAAATCTGTTATAATGAACTGTGTTTGTCACTTAGTTTTTACCTACTAAGAATTACCTGCTTGTAACTTTTCCCTAATACTAGTTTATGTTAGGATTACTTTTTAGAAGTTTGTGGAATGTTTCTGTGGAAAATTAATGAAAAGGGAAATACTTAACTGGAAGCATGCATGAAAAGCATTTTCAAAGTGTTGTTTTTATTTTCACTGGAGTGTTTCTCCCTATACATATTGTAAGATACAGAGTTACAGTGATTAAATAATTGGTTTAATAAAAGTGATTAATAAAGTATGTTTCTGTGTCAAAAGTGCTGAATATCTGGTAGTTTGCTCACCAGTCAAATAATCAATGCAGACCTTGTTTACTGTGGTCAAGTCGCTAAGAAAGGGAAACCTGAACATGGGAGATCTAGGAGGAAAAGGTGTAACCATCCGTGGGTCCTTGTTGAGAAAGAAAGCTTCCATGGAGAGAATTACTCAATCTGACATTTGCAATATGATTTGAGCATGTTTTTTGGACTCAGTCTTTTATTATTTGCAGGTATGTTCAAACACCACTTTATCTTCGTAGGAGATAATATAACAGCATTTTTAATCAGTAGATACTTTGGTGTAGCATGGGTAAAAGAGAACATAAGAGATTTTGAGAACAAGCCAAATATTGTTAGTGAGACAGTCATAGCTTAAACTTGGACAAGATTTAATACTGACAGCTAACATGAACATTTCTTTGCAACAGAGTATTTGAGAATTGCTCCATGTTGGATACTCTTATTAAGAATGAAAATACCTCATTTGCTTATTAACCTGGTCCACTTTTAAACTGATTAAAAGGATGTATGGGAGTTAATTGAATTTTATTCCAGAATGTTAAGTTTCCACCTGTGATGCTGTGGCTGAGTTGTTGAATACCTGCTTTGTATTCAAGCTGTACCTTTACTATTCAGCTGTATTTAAGCCCTTGGTTTAGAGAAGCACTATATAAACTATGCTATAAATTATGTCTTAGGTAGGCATTTAAGAATAGTCATGGCTCAACTGGTGTTTCACAGAATTGGAGAATCTTTCTGGTTGGGAAAGACCTTTAAGGTCACCAAGTCCAGCCATAATCTTACCTCTACCAAGCCTAGTGCTTAAACCATGTTCATCAGCATCACATCTATACATCTTTTAAGCACCTTCAGAGATAATGATTCAACCATTTCCCTAGGCAGCCTATTCCAGTGTTTCATTACCCTTTCAGAGAAGTTGTTTCTTCTAATATCCAGTCTGAACCTCCCCTGGCCCAACTTAAGACTATTTCCTCTTGTCCTATTGCTTGTTCCTAGGGAGAAGAGACCAACCCCCACCTCATTGCAACCTCCTTTCAGGTAGTTGTAGAGAGTGATAGTGTCTCCCCTCAGCCTCCTTTTCTCCAGGCTAAACAATCCCAGTTCCCTCAGATGTTCCTCGTAATGCTTGTTCTCCAGACTCTTCACCAGCTTTGTTGCCCTTCTCTAGACACACTCTAGCACCTCAGTGTCCATGTCATGAAGGTCCCAAAACTGAAGACAATATTCAAGGTGCAGCCTCACTAGTTCCGAGAACTTCCCTAGTCCTGCTGGCCATGCTATTGCTATTGCAATTCAGGATGCCATTGGCCGCCAGCTGGATTGAACTCTGTTCACCACAACTCTTTGGGCTTGGCGAGCCAGACAGTTGTTTTTTTTTTATCCATTAGAGTGTACACAGGTCTAGGCCACGTGTAGCCACTTTCTCTAGGAGAATGCTGTGGAAACAGTGTCGAAGGCTTTACTAAACTGCAGATGCTGTGTGGCACCCACAGCATTTCCCTCATCCTTGTCATGGATGGATCTCCTTGTTAGAGGAGGAGATCAGGTTTGTCAAGCAGGACCTGCCTTTTATTAACCCATGCTGGCCTGATGGTTGTCCTGCACAAGCTGAATAGTGACACTCAAGATGATCTGCTTTGTAACATTCCTTGGTACCAAGGAGAGCAATTCTGGCAGCTCCCTCAATACCCTTCAATGTATCCTATCATGCCTGATAGACCAGTATATGTCTAAGTGTTGCAGCAGGTCACTAACCATCTCCTCTTGGATTTTGGGGGCTTCAGACTGCTCCCTGTCTCAGCGTGTTTTCTCTGGCTTTTTTTACCCAATATATATGTTTAAGGGAAATTTTATAGGGTAGCTTGTGTCTTTTTTAAAAAAGAACTGTCTCACCTTCTGCAAATCCTACATGACAATTTATTTTCAACTAAAAATAATACATACTTCTATATATAAAGTATAATATATATATAGAGTGTGTGTATAAATAACAAAACACACATACTGCTGCACAATACCCTGGAGACTTCCATTTCTCCATAGGAAAAGCTCTCTAGCAGAATTACCTTTTCTAGATAGTTAAATAGAAGTATGAAGTACACCAACCTTCTTCAGGGTAAAAAGACGAGGAAAATTTTTGCTGGTCTTATGAGGAATCGGAAGCATACAGCATCAAAATTAAAGAAACTTTGGTGGTCTTTCAGAATTGAAACGTATACCTTTTCAGACAAAATGATGCCATCTGCAATGAAAAAGAGGAGGGAAAAAAAAATAAAAAAGACTTTTTATGGATTTAGTTTTCCAGGCTATTAACATTTTCTCTAGAAAGCAGACACCTTTTGAAGAGGTTGTTTGTTTTTTTTAAATGAGAGGCTTAATTTTTTCATGCAGTATGAAATATGCTGTCTACTTTAGTTTTCAGTCCAGAGGATCTCTCTCCCTCATTCTCTCTCTCCTTCCCTACCTGGGTGGGAGGGGATTGAGAGCGTTGTTGTCGCTGGTTTAATTGCTGATCCTGAGTCAAACTGTGACAGGGAGAAAGTCCTGATCATTGCCTGAACAAATCCAAATGCAGAGCTGAATACCAGCTCTGTCTTGGCAAATCCTGGAGAAGGTACCTTTCCTTAGGGGTGGATTAATGTAGTGTGTGTGGCTGTGACATGAGAGCACAAAACTTAACATAGATCTGGTGAGGCTTTCTTTTGTCTCTCTATCAGATGAGCTGATGCCATCATCTAGCAATTACCAAGTAGTGTGATGTTACATAATGAAAGTATAGATAGCATCAGGACTAAAACTAGGAAATCTAACAGACTAATGAGCAGACAAGTAAGAATACTATTTGGAAAATTTTGATTAGGATCTGAACGCTGTCATTTAAAAAGACATTTAGATTTGACATTAGGGTAAAGCTGCAGGCCAGGGGAGTTGCAGTCCTTGATGTGGAGTGACATTTGTGCTGTGCCCCTGGATAAATCACTTGACCTCTGTATAACTCTTTAAAGGAAGACAGAAAATTGAGAAAGGCAAAGGATACATACTTGAAATTTCTTATGCAAGCTGTTTATCTTATGTTTGAGTCAAGACTACCTGTGAACTTCATTTCCCAAGGCCTGACTGACAAGATAGACTGTTAGCTGCAGTTTGAACTATCAGATCATTTCACCACCAGTGTAAAGTCTTTTAGGGTTGTTTTTGTAGTTGTCTGACAGAATTCAGAGAGATAACGTGTGAAGAAATGCAAAAGGTCACGTTTACCTGGGGAAGAGAGGCTGTTTGGAAGAAAAGACTCTTCCCAGCTCTCTCGAGGTGTGGGAGGCATCCAAAGCTTTCATCTCCTTCAGTATCTGGCACGTTTCTGCAAGTGTGCTGATTACGTTAGGGTGGCGTTTCCAGGGGAAGAAGGGAGAGAGGAGACTTGCTGCATCATGAAATGTAACTTGGTTTTGTAGACTGCTGTCTTCTAGAGTGGCCAGTAGAAAATACTTCCTAAATATACTTTCCAAAAGTCATGGTTAAAAAAACCAAACAACAAATAACCCCAATGGAAATTTGCCATATTTTAAGAAGGCAGTAGGTGGTTGAAGCTGTGTTTACAAGATACATCTCTCTGCAAAATTTTGGCATGGTTTTTGAATCTCTGATGCTGCTTTTCTGGTACCTGTAGTCATATGGACTTCTGCACTTGCAGAAGGCTTCAAAACTGCTTTAGGAGTAAGCTGTTAAATTACAGAAGTATTCAATATAAGCTCCAGGACCACTGCAATGGTGAGCAGGAACACAGACAGGGGAGTGCAGACTGCTTTGCTGTGCTACTTCATAAAATGATGTTATTAACGGTGTTATTTCAGGTGGTCTTAGCTGTAAAGGCTTGAAACAAACAAACAGAAAGAAAGTGTATAGCCATCGGGTCACTGCCAGAGTGGTTTGTTTGTTGTTTATTTTCAGTTTTAATCATCTGCTACCAATAAATTCCACTGCCCTTGTGATAACTTCTCACATTAACATTGATACATTACAGTTGTTTTGAAACAGACAATAAAAATATGCACTTACTAATTAAAGCAATTCATGTATTCATCCAGGTACTGCCAGAAAGAGTTGTGGTTTACTAATTTTTAAGTGCCTTGAGCAGTACACCAGTTACAAATTCTTAATTGAACTTTGCATTATGGCCAGTTTTATTTGAAATATTCATAGCTGTTTTGTTTGTGGTTTTTTTTTTCTTCCAGCTCTTCACTGAGAAGTGTATCAACTGGATCTTCAAGACCTTCCAAAGTGTGTTTGGTGTGTGGAGATGAGGCATCTGGATGTCATTATGGTGTGGTTACATGTGGCAGTTGTAAAGTTTTCTTCAAGAGAGCAGTAGAAGGTAAGGAAACAAACAAAAAAATCTTAACAAAAAGAAAACGTATGGGATTTTTTTATGGATTTGTTTTTTGGAGTTTTTTAAAAATAGAACTACAGACATACGTACGTGTTTTCTTATGTGTTTTCTGCTGTTGAAATTCTGTATTGTTAAGCTGGGAAAAAAAAAAGCTGAATGAACTTTACTCATGGCATAATTTATGCAGAATATGCAAGGGTGTTTTCCAGTGTACACCTTCTAAAAGATGCATTGCTTTTCTTCATGCCACTGCTGAATCAGGCTTTTTCTCCACCCCTCCAAGTGGATTTTTTGGTATTTTTTAATTGTGACAGGGGCAGTTGATGTAAACATAGTCTTGCTTCTCCTGTAGTGGTAGAGAAGTACCATTGTCTCATCATAAGGCTGCTCTGGCAGCATTATGTGACAGTATAATTTACTCAGGGCAGTTACCTCCCTTTTGGTGCCTGCAGGGCTTTCAGCTCAGTAGTGCATCTGCTTTCATCTCTCAGCAAAAAAAAAAGAAGTGGCTTTACAGTGTTGTAGCAGATTGGTGAGGAAGCAGGAATTAATCTTGGTGCGTTTCTTAGAGATTGTTTCCTTCATTAAGGACTAGGACTTTCACAAGGACTGTATTTTGATACTGTACTTGATAGCTTTGTCATCACAGGAGTGTTTTTCTGGTATCTCCCTATTTTTTATATAATATATGCAAAACACATAATTTATATTCATGGTAGGGTAGCTAATCTTTCCTTGACATCTCAACAGATAGAAGGTAGGATCAGAGTGCTGCAGGACCTCTGGTAGATGTTGCCTCTCCATGACTTGGGTTGTTAGGGTAAAAGAAAATGTATGACCTTTTGCATACTTTGGAAGCAAATGCTTCAAGTGATAAAACCTAAGTTGTTAATACCCAATAAACAGTAAGAGTTCATGGTATGCAAAGGACATAAACACTCTATGGTTTTTTTGAAGTTTCTGCTAACATGTAGATGTTCTTAAAACCATTGGTTGATTTTCATGAGGAAAAACCTAGAAGGAAGAAAATAGGCTGTTAATGTGGTGTCCAGCTTGTGCAATGAGAAGAGTATGGCAGTGTGTGATGTGATTGATTTCTTCTGGGACCATTAAATCTGTTACTGATGGCAATAAGGATTCAGCTCTGTTAAGCAGACCTGGAGGGCTTGTGCGTCATTGAAGTCAAGACCTCATGTAATATCTCTCTATCAATCTATTTATCTATCTATCATCAAAAGTGTCAGTTTAGTTCAAGTGACGCTATAAGGACACAGAAAACGTGGCTCCCTTCATTTTCTTTACCGTTGTCCAACAGGTTTGGTGCCGTCATTCCCTAACTATTGGCATGAGTTTTTTGTCACTTAATGTAGCACATCAACTGTAGAACCTTAGTTATTTGCACTGAGTGCTTTCCTCCCTGCCCCTCCATGCCACGTCATGGCTGGGTGTTCAGACATCCATGTCTAATTGGCATCTGAGTTACAAGGTTATTTTTGTGGTGCTGGTGAGGTTTTGCATAGACATGCACATACTGTAGGAAGAGACAGCATGTTTTGCTATCTTCTCACCTCCTTTCCTGCCTTCCAGAAAAGCTTCCTTCCCAGTCATAAGTCACTGTATATTAAGGTATTTTCTATCTACACTTACCACACCTCTCTCTTTTTAACGTCTTTTCTGACATAATCAGATTAGTATCTCTGTCCTACTTCACAGGAATTTATGAAAATTTACCAAGGAGTAAGTCCCTCTAGGAGTTAACATAGTAGCAAGACTACATATCCAAGCCTCAGAAGGAAAAGTTATTAGGAAAGGATTACTCTGTAATCAGGCATAGAAATACGTTTTTTTAATGTAATGAAAAGTTACCGGTAATTACTGCAAGTTTGTTAATTAAGAAAAAAAACAACCCAAAACCCTCAAAAAATGAAAGCCAAACCAACACTGTCTTCCCTAAAGATTGAAGATGAAAGTTTTTAACTAACTTAAAATTATTTTTTTAGAATGTTTATATTAGCATACATGCTCCTACCAGTGGTATGTGAACATTGTCTAGATTTCTGCTTGATATGCACATGACTGAGCTCTTGATAGCGTTGCTGTTATGCAAACACTGAAAATTTCTCTAGCACTTATCAATGTTTTTACATGTCAATGTTTTTACATGCATAAAAAAAAAGCATAAAAGTACATTGTAGAGTATTAGCCAGAAAAGAACATCAAAATCATAACATACATTTTGTCTTCAAACAGCTTGAAACTATTAATGTGATTAAAATGTGTGTAGGTAATTTTGTAACAACAAAAATATTTTCTAGAATCATCATATATTTTTCCGTTGGGTTTGTGACCAGCAAAACACCCCATCCTAAGGTTTCTTTTTTTAATTAAAATATTTGCAATAATTACTCTCATGTGTCATATGATCCTGAGGATGATTTTAAAAGTATGGTAGTTCAGTGCACAGTGTAAATAAAATGTTGATTGAAGCAGAACTATTTCAAATGTAGATAGATCCTGGGCATACCTGTCTCAGCTCAGCTGAGCTAAAGCTGTGTTCCCTACTGAAGTGCTTGCATCTTAGGCTTTATTACCAAGAAAACAACAATACTCCCTCTGTGAACACAGAAATTACCTTCTGGGGCATTTACAAATACAGTGACTAATTTATTTGAGTAAAAATGAATTGTTCCCTTTCTAAAAGAGTGCAGTAGAAGAATAGAGATTCCTTATTTCATTCCCTGTTTCCCTGAGATTATATATATATATATGTTTTATAAAGATGTAATAATTTTTTCTAGTTATATTTTACATACTCTATATGCTCACATGCGAACACACACATTCCTTACTTTATTCACTAAACATTCTTTAGTAGAAGTTGGCATGAACAGTTACATTTTTTCAAAAATGGCCTACGCTCCCAGATGTTGTCAAAAACAGTAGGTACAACTGGTGTTATTTTCACAGAACCAGAGAATGGCTGAGGCTGGAAGGAAATTCTCGCAGTCACCTGGTTCAACTTCCCTGCTCAAGCAGGCTCACCCAGAGCCTGTTGCCCAGGACCATGTCCAGATGGCTTTTGAGTATCTCAAAGGATGGAGACTCCACAACCTCTGTGGGCAGTGGTTGGTCACCCTCACAGTAAAAAAGTGCTGCCTGATGTTCAGACAGACCCTCCTGTGTTTCGATGTATGCCATCCTTGAACAGAGTAACTCTTATCTGTGAAGGGAAAGAAGCTTTTTGTCATTAGTTTCTAATGATTCAGTTTCATTTAAGAAGTTGCATACTGATAGTCCTTTAAAGATATGGTGGGATGGAAACTGTGGGAGAAAGAAACTGCTGTTGAGGTGGAAGGACAAGAAGTGGGGAGACAAATTGTGTCAAAAAGCATGGAAGTGAAGGGAGATTTGGAGAGAGGGAGTGCTACACACCACCCAGCTCTTAGACTGTCAGCTAGAATTGCTAACCTCATCAGCCTGGCTGTAACAGCTTTTGAGTGTTGATACCTTTGCACTCACCTGAAGTGTTATGAAGCAGAGGCACTGTAACAGAAAAGAACAGCTGCACTGAAATTTAGAAACAAAATGAGAAAGTCTACAACAACATATACACTAAAGCTTGCATTTACAATTATAAATCTGGTAATTGTATTTCCAGAGAATCTTATTTCTGGAGACTTGCAGGAAATGTCTAATGAATTAATAAGAAGGAGAGCTGTAGACCAAAAAAGTATTAAATGTTGGGGTTTTTTTGTTGAAAGTTCCAAAGTGATTTCAGATGGAATGCATTACAGTACATTATCAAAGTGCAAGATTTTGGTATCATGTAAGCATGAACTGTTTGCTGACTGACTTGATAGAACAGGAGTCTGGTATGAAGAAATGTGGTTGTGTCATTAATATATATTTGTTCTGCCTTGCAAAGACAAAAACTACTAGTGTTGATAAATGGCGTCACTGTGAAAGTTAAGACATTTGTATCTATAATACTTTTTTCACCTAGAAAAACTAAATTGCATGATTTTCTAAATTACAGGTACGACTGATCATAAAGTTGTTTAAACTTTAATTTATGTTCATTAATAGAGTAATGTGCTGAAATTACACTATATTGTGAAGGAACCTAGAACACCTGGCCAGCCTTCACTTCTCTTTTTCCACTGAACCAGCTTTCTTTAAGGAGAGTAACAGGCTTGAAGTCAGAAATCACAGGTGTTCGTGTCTATGCTGTGCATTTTTAGTCTTCATTTGTTCAAGTTCCAGACAAGTATGAGGTAATCTGTCCTAAATCAAAATTATATCACTTCTTGAGTTGCTGAAGATAATCTTTCATTCTTCCTTTGGCTTGAAGCTAAGGAAAAAAGAAGGCATTTCTTAATCTTCAAATGGTGCTAAAGACTACAGCAAAAAATACAATATTCCAGTTATTTTGCATGTTTGCTGGGACATTTTTGGCTACTTAAAGTGGAAGAATTAACAAATTGTATTGGCTATAGGGAACTTGGTCTTCATTCTAAATACAAATACGTGATGTTCAGTAAATTTTGGATTCTGCTGTTGATTTCTGTTCCAGGAAGTTTGCCTTAAAACTAGTTCTTCTATTTTAAGTGAAAAACATAGATCTCTTTTTACTTCAGAGAGAGAAACGTTGTGACAGCAACAGAATTTTCAACGGTTGCTTTTCTTTTTCACCTAAACGTTCGCTATTTGCCTATTTAAAGGAAGGGGAAATTTGGCTGAAGGAAATTGTTCCAAGTCTAACCTGGTGCCAACTTATTTAAATGACCTCCTGCATATAGTAGATGCACCTCAGCAAGCAGCCTAGTAACAAAGAAATCCTACCTCTGCTTCATGTTTGAACAGCAGGTTATTTATCCAAGAGTTCACTTCAATAGTGGAAGGGATGAAATTTCGTGTTTAGTAATCTGCAGGAACTCAACACAGCTGTAGGAACTGAGGTTGCCTCAAAGAGAGGCTTATGGAAATTAAGTACCATTCTTCAACTCCCTTTGTGCCAGGCTGCTCTGGAAACACAGAAACTTAAATCACCTGGGCCACAACATGGAGGGTATAACCTACCAGTCACCTGGGGTAACTCCCAGCCTGCCTTGCCAGGCACCAAGGCTGATCTTTTTTGCCATGATCAAAAAGGTCCAACAGCCTTCTGGAGACTTATCTTTGCATGAAGGATTGCAAGCTTTTGCCAGCCTGAAAATTCAGTGGTACATAAATGCAGTTCTTTGGCAGGCAAAGACATTGTGCAACCATTTTGTGATGGGCCAGATGCATAATAATTGGAAGTACTTCATAGTCTCTGCTTCCAGAAGGCCACCCGAGAGAAAGTGAAATGTTATGCATAACATGTTTTTTTCAGAAACAGGTAGTCTAGTGGTTTTCCCATGCACTGTAAGCAAAAGAAATTCCCAAGTCTCTACACCTCCCAGTAGAAAAAAAGAGAAACTAAAGCCTGGACTTTTCCTAGTTTTCATTCTGGCAGACAGCATTGCTCAGTGAATTGAAGTCTTTGCTCCTCCTGGTTTTCTATAGTTACTAGGAGATCAGAGTTCAGGAGGCTGGTAGGAGGAAGAAGCTAGGAAGGTTTGCACTGGGACCCCAAAAGGGAGGGGGAAAAACCCAAGCAGTTAGAAATGGAAAAAAACCCAAAGTAAATAATAGAACATTTATAACAGTTGAGTATTTAAAGCCAGGAGAGATGGAACAGGAGCAGAAGGTTTCTTTGTGGCGTTTGAAATATGTGGCCTGCATGAGAGACTCTGACTGATGCTCAAGAATAACTGCTGGATGGATGTCACATGTGGAGTGCAACGTTAGTAGGGCAAGCTTATTGTGGCAGCATTTCAGAAAGGAGGGGGTAGTTTGGGGAACCATCTAGATTATATGGTGTCCTGGTTTTAAAACAAGCAGAGGATGTGTATATCAGAGAACCACAAGTTGCCTAATGGCTGGGAAAAATATTTTTTTAAAAAAGATTTTATATCAAGGAAGCTAAAAATCCACATTCATTCCTTTCCAAAAGCTTTAATAATTTCTTCACTTCCCCAAGGCTTTCCAACAATTGTTATTTTTTTCATTGTAACTGTAATTTACTGTGTAAGCGGGTGTTGCTGTAGAGAGGGAAGGATGAGTACAAGGATGAGAATTTAAATGTGGACTGCTCTCTAGCCTGGAAAAACACTTGCATGATGCTAGTGGTCTGTGTGCAACTATTCTTCTCCAGTACTGTTTTGTTTGTCTTTTGTTCTTTGTTTTACAAATACTAATTTCTAGACTGTTTCATCCATAAAATAATCAGTAGGTAATAGCCAGCCTGCACAAGTGCAATATGTAGTAAACAGAACATAAATGCAGTGCTAAGGTTGTTTGTCTTAGGTAAGAGCCTTCCATTACCAGAAAGTCAAGTATCATGTAGGCTTTCATGTGCTTTCCTTTCTTAGAAGAGTGGGGAAATTTTGGCATTCTTATGATGTGACAGGGAATTGAATTGCATTAATTTTTTTTTCTACACATCACAGGGTAACATTCCAGTAGATCAGAGTCTTCACAGAGGTGGGATGGTCCTGTGAATACATGCTGATTCAAGGCAGCCACAAATATTTTGGCTAACAGAGGTTCAAATGTTGCAGCCATTAGTGTTTTTTTTAATACTTCAACTGCCATTTCTTTAAAAAGGAATTGATTTTTTCCCATATGCCATATAGGGAGGGTAGACAGGGTGCTTCCTGGAAAATTAATCTTTTATGTAATAGTTCCAAGATGGCTGAGCCATGTGTGTAATGTAGTTATACAAAAGTTCTCGAAATGACATGAGGAATTAAAATTTATCTTATGATGGGTAACTAAATGCTTTTAGCTTACCCAAAAAGAGTCTGACTTGGGATGTGATTGCTATCTATAGATATTTCATAGTTGAGGAATAGACAACTGAGAGGGAAGACAATTTATTTTTAATGGTACTGAATGAGGAAATAGGTCAAATTAGTTTGGCATTTTGAGAAGGCTAAAAACCATCAAAAAGAGGGACTTCAAGGGGCCTTTTCATGAAAGGAGTCAAAAGGATTTAAGTACCTACTTGAAAATCAAATGTAAGGGAAGTAACTGATGCATGATTTGCTTATCTATGATAAGCAACGGATAAGCCAGAAAGGTCTCTTGTGAATATTGTGTCCTGGTAAGGCTGGAGAGCTCATCCGGCTCCAAAGATTAAGGAAGTAGGAGTAGTAAAAGAGAAAATGAACCAACTAAAACAATTTAGGGATGTTCCACCTGTAATGAATGAGGGATGCCCAGATCTTCACTGGGACACAGGAATCCAGTTTTTTTAAATTGATGCAAACTGTTTAGATCTTTCATAAGCAGAATTCCTTTGTATTTGTACTAGCAGATTAATGTCTGTCTGCAATGAGTTCTCTCATTTTGAGTTCAGAAAGCTCAGGACAGTTGTAGAATCATAGAATGGCTTGGGTTGGAAGAGACCTTAAAGATCATCTAGTTCCAACCCCACTGCATGGGTAGGGTCACCTTCCACTAGACCAGGTTGCTTAAAGTCTCATCCAACCTGGCCTTGAACACTTCCAGGGATGAGGCATACACAACTTCCCTGGGCAACCTCTTGTAATGTCTCACCACTCTCAGGGTCAGGAATTTCTTCCTAATGTCTAGCCTAAATCTCCACTCTTCCAGTTTGAAAACATTACACAGTGTTCTATCACTACATGCCCTTGTAAAAAGTCCCTCCCCAGCTTTCATGTAGCCCCTTCAGATACTGGAAGGCTGCTATAAAGTGCTCCCAGAGCCTTCTTTTCTCCAGGTTGAACAACTCTTAATTCTCTCAGCCTGTGTTCATGTAGGGGATGTGCTCCAGCCCTCTAATCGTATTTGTGGCCCTCCACTGGACTTGCTTCAGAAGGTCCGTGTTCTCTTGTGCTGGGGACTCCAGAACTGGACACAAGTCCAGATGGGGTCTCATGAGAACACAGTAGCGGAGGAAAATCACCTCCCTTGACCTGCTGGCCACGCTTATTTTGATGCAGCCCAGGACACAGTTGGCTTTCTGGGCTGCAAGAGCACATTGCTGGCTCCTGTTGAGCTTCTCATCAGTGCACATGCCCAAGTCCTTCTCAGAGCTGTTCTTAATTGATTCTCCTCTCAGCCTGTATTTGTGCTTGCGATTGCCCTGGTCCATGTCCTTCTGAAATAACTCCATCCTGTCCATCTAAACCCCTGCAGATACCCCCAGACCCCATCAGGTGACCTCAAGCTTGGTTATGTTTGCCAGTAATGACCACAAGTGAGAGCCTGGCTACTGAGAAATCCTCTGTCATTGGAGTCTGGCTTCTTGGACAGTGTGCTGCTGGGGTTGGTTTTTAATGCCCAGTACAATATAACTGTAAATGGGTAACTAAAACATAAATGAACATTCAAATTGCCGTTTTCAATTGAACACTAATACATGTACAAGATCTTCTATATTAAACAGCATAAAACATATCAAATATCATAAACCATCCTTAGTCAGATGCGTTAGCTCCTTAAAGATATAGTACAGCTTCTTAAGAGATACTGCTTTATAAAATGCTGTTATCTACCTGCCTTGGCAGCCTGTTAAAGCAGTGTTGTAATTCTCACTTTTAATAGCAAATAGCACTTCTACAACCATCAAGGTTCAGAAAAATTTTTAAGCCGGAAAAGGCTCTTCCAGACTCAGGTGAAGTAGTTAAGAGCCAAAAAGGGATAATCCTGCAAGGTTCCTTCAGTCAATCAGTGTTAAGCGATAAAGAATTTTGCACTATTATGTCTGAAGGAAATTCTAAATAGATAAAATGTAAGAATAAATATATAAATACGTAAAGGCAGAAACAAAAGATCTTTTTGTATCTTGTAATCCCATTTTAAATAGGAGGGTGGGAAAACAGTCTCCAGACAAAAAAAAAAAAAAGTACATACAGATCTGTCTGTTATATAGTAGAGAGAACAAGGCATCTGCTAGCATATCAGATATAAATAGAGTGGGAAAAGGTAATGGCAAATCTCCCATTGCCTTAAAAGAAGCCAGGATTTCACCCTTTTTTGTAGCACAATTTTAGGTTGTTGAAAATTTGGAGCGCCTCTGTTAGGTTTAAAGTCTATACTTATACTGAGGCAGTTTTGGCAGGTTTCTGTTTTTTTTTTTTTTAAATGGTGGCCTGTGGTCAACTTTAATGAAAGCCCATAGCTCTTTCCCCTAAGGTGTCAGGGGAAGGGCTGCCAAGAGCTACTGACACTGAAATGGGGAGCTTCGTACTTGCTGCAGAACTGATGCTGTGGCTTGGGCAGCTGGGGGAGCAGCCGGTAGCTTAGCTTTCTCTGTAGTGTGTATGTCACCTTCAGTTGCATGATGTAGGTGCAGGTGAAGCCCAAAGTCTGTGTTTAGGCTCTTCGCAGAGCAGATGAGAGCATGTGCTTTGGGATTCGTGCATTTTGTGGTTCCTGTGCAGTAAAACTTTATGTGCTGCTCCTGTTCATGGGCAGTGTGGGAGATCCTTTCTTCTCTTGTTTCAGAGTTTGGAGTGGCAGGGACACCTGAGGTGGTTGTGTCCCATCCCAACCCTTTCTGCTCTCCTGTGTGGATTCTTATGTGCAATGGTGGGGTTTTGAGCTGCTTGGATTTTTTTTTCAGTTTGCTTTTTTGAATATATGTTGGGAGGGAAAAAATCAAGTTTGCAAAATCACAACTAAAAGTGAAAATAATGAATGCTAGTGGCCTGTGTGGTCTTTGTCCATCTGCACCACATGTAGTGATTTCTAATTCAGCCTTAATTACACAATCGCATACAACTTTTTCTATTAGACCTCTGCTTTGTTCATTGAACAGATTGGATAATGTTCAGTTAATGAGTAGCTATTCAATATATTGTATTCTTCTCCTTGCTTGATATATGTTCTTTGCCTTCACTGTTGATTACTATTAATCTTTTCCTCAGAAGACATAATTACTCATTTTTTACAGATTTTTTCCATGGTGCTCATCATGATTATATCTAAGTGCTTTACAAGCATTGTCTAATTTATCCTTGCAATACAAGATAAGATGAGTGGTTATTACCCCTGTTTTACAGATGAGGACTTAAGAGACAGATAAAACTTAGACATGCCCACTCATCTGGGGTTCATGCATTACGATATCTTGACCTCAGAAGGCAGGAGTGCTTGGCATTTTATAGCTTCTAGTATGTCCAAACTACCATTCCCATTGATGTTACTTGCAGTTCTGATTGCTTAAACCACTGCAAATCAAACTATAGGTGTCAGGTTGGATACTCAAGAAACAAGGAGGATAATTAGTGATTTTCTTTGCATATTATTATAAAGTAAGTTCATGGAAAAGGAGATGCAGTTCAGTTACTCAGGGCACCATTCAGCTGCTTCAGGCATTGACTTTTCCTTTCTCTCTCTAATTCACTGTAATCCTTTATCTGCTTCATTTTTGGTAGCAAGTGAAAATGGACTCAGGACAGGAGTTTTTTTCACTCAGTGGTCCTGATTCATCCTATATAACCATCCATATTATCTCCAGGATAAGGTAGAGGTCTCACTAGGTGAGACCAAGTGTGTAGATGTAAGGCATAATGTGATTAGAAACTTCTGTTAATCTGCTGTGGGGATCAGAATTCAGGTTTTCAGGTTTTGGGAAGTCAACCAGAGGAAGGCTGTCTAGGTGGAGGTCGCATGCAGCAAACATCAGTTATGGTGGTCCTTCTGGGGAAAGCTACTTGACACTACATAGCAATAAGGTACCTTAGGGTTTTAGGAACTGTACCTAAACCATTTGACTGAAGTGAATGTGTGAAGTCTGTAGTTCAGCTTCTCTAATACATACTGGTACTTAGATTACAGAGAGGAATCATTTGTTAAGGTTCCTCAAATTAATCCGTATCTTTGTTCATACGGTACATCCCAAAATGTTTAGTATTTCAGTTTAAACCTTTGCACTATATGAGTTTTCTGCACAAGTCACTGAAACACTTTATTACGATATGGTTACATTACTGTCTTTTCTGAATATCCTGCAGATGTTTCACAATGTAATTTTTCTTTTTAAAAGCAATTCTTTTCTTCCCGTTTTGTTTCAAGCCCCCTTGTGTAACACTTCATCTAATACTGGGTGTAGCATTTCTTTGAAATGGAAGATACTTCTTAATCACTTTGTGCCTTTAGGACTATCAAAGGCTGTGCTGACGTGCATCGGTTTTTGAAAAGAGCACCATTTTGTCTGGATAAACTTTGTCCAGATAGAAAGCTTTATCATACAATCACAGTATTGCTGAAGTTTGAAGAGACATCTTAGGAGATCACCTAATCCAACCTTCCTGCTTCAGAGCAGGATTGTCAGCACTGTGTCCTGGTAGGTTTTGAGTATCTCAGAGGGATACTCAGGAGAGACTCCACAGTCTCTCAGAGCAACCTGTGTGACCATCCTCACATCCTCATCCTTTCCTTAAGAGGAAAAAAAAAAATAAAAAAATTGCTCTCCTTGAAGACAAAAGTGACACATGCATCCTTCTAGTCCTTGGGAGCCTCAGGTGATGTGCCATGACCTTCAAAGATAATCGTGAGTGGTCACTCAGTGACATGAGCTAGCTTCCTCAGCTGGTGCAGCTTATGATGTCCCATTTGTTTACATGCTCTCTATGCAGATCCTCCTCCCCAGGATAAGTCTTTCTGGCTCCAGACTTTCCCTCTGCTGTTGCTTTTCAAAGCAAAAGGACTCTGCTTTAGATTTACTTGATTCTCATCTCAAGTGTCCCTGACTGAGAGGTGTGGGGTTTTTTTCTCTTTCAAATTGCTTTCACTTTACATTGATGGGCTTTGCAATATATCAGTGGAAAAGGAAATAGCTCATACAAAAGGAAATGTGTGCAGGAAAAAAACAGCCAGGAGTGATCCTTTCAGAGCCTAGTTAACTGCTAGAGGAACTCAGGCTTCTGCCTGGATCTAATGAAAATCCCCCACTGGTTGACACTGCTAGTTAATATGTGGTTGCAAATGGGAAAGGCAAAAGTTCCGTGAAGTCTGGATGATATTCTGCCTGTCAAGATTTACTCCCATGTTTCCTAATAGATTCTTTTTTTCTGATTTTTAAAAATAATAATTTTTAAAAAGGTCTATCTACAGATTTTCTTCAATGGTAAACCAGATGACCAGCAATAAGAGCAAAAAGCTGTAATGGAATTCTTTTAGGCAGTAGGTTTTTATGTTTATTGAAACTACTCAATGACTTTTGCCTGAAAAGGAGTATCTGAAGAAATTCGAAAGAACTAAATAAATGCCTTAGAAAATAAATGTGAAAAGGTTATATTTTAGAAGTTTATTCTAGAGATTTAGAACATATGCTGACTTTCAAGTCACAGGCTGAGAAAAATATGAAAAAGAAATAATCCTTTGCAATACAAAGAAAGATGCATTATTTTAAAACAGAATGTTATGTCCATAGAACAGAAAAACAGCATAACACTAGGTTAGGAGAAAATTTGGTTTCTTTGAAACTTTTGTACTCTTGCAAGAGGCCAACAAAAAGCATTGCAATTGATGTATTACTGACCATTCTGATAAACAAAATCTTTTTAATTCTCATAATGTAATGTTTCATAGCTTTTCCAGAAAAACTGTCATTGCTATCGGAATTAATGAAGTTGTATCGGATTTCTACATCTCGTTTTGTTTGCCCTTAAATCCTCTTGATTCTTGCTGAAAACTATATCCAGTATAGTGGAGCTTTCTCCATTTATTTCCTATTTGTGGCATATTTGCATTCATTTGGGCTACTACCAGGCATAAGAACTAGAGCATCGTTTTCTTATTTGTACCTACCTCTTTATTTTACTTCATCTTTAAAAATGGTTTATTGCACTTCTTTAATACAGAAGAGGACTGAACTTGGTGTTTTGTACTGACTGTTGCAAAACCCACTCTCTCATTTCTGTACATGTAACAAATAACTACTGTGACTCGAGTACTGGAAGCAGACATACGGCAAACAGTTCTTGCATTGGCAGAACAGTGATGCTTATTACAGAGCAGGGTGATGGATAATACTGCTTTCTTAGGGAGAGACTGTATGAGACTGTGTGGGAACAGATCAGAACAACCAAGCTGAAACTTTTTCTAACAGGAATAATTTAAACTACATTTTGAAGGATTACAAACCTTTTACATGTTCTGCACCAAGTACTCAGCTAAAGCTCTTCTTCATTATGCAGGGCCAACATTTTTAATTTAAAGCTGATGCCTGTGGGGAAGAAGTACGATAGTCCTGTACTTTCAAAACTTGAGCAATTATGCAAGGTTTTTATAAACATTTTAGGAATCTAACTATATTATTCCATTTAAGAAAGGCATTTTTTTTGTCTAGGGTATTTAGCTGTAGATTAATATTATTGTATGTATTTTCTCAGACGTGCTATTTTTATTTTTTTTTCTTCTAAGAGTAATTATATATTTGGAGCTAAGCATTCAATTATTTATTCATCTATTTCACCACGTGAACTTAGCAAATGGACTTGTGTTAGCCTATACACCATATCATGCATGCAAATTCCACTCTTAACAATGCTGCTTGAAATTATGTAAGTGATAGCTGCTAATTTTCTCTGATAGAACAGAATGATAATGATGGACTATTGGGAAAAAATAAGTACTTCTCAAGTTGTGTGCACTGGCATACTAAACTATTCATAAAATTAAAAAAAAAATAAAAAATGAAGACACTAACCTATTTAAAAAATAAGTGTTTTACTTGCAGTCTTTTTAGTAATGACAGAAGGATAGTATTCGTACAGTGATAGCACTATATTTGTGAATGAAACAGTCAATCAGGTTTGTTGGGGGGAGGGCAGTTTGTAATGACTGCATATGCAAGGTGCACACTGCCAGGCAGTTAAATTCTAGATACTCGAGTGTTTTATAGAGCCCTGAGGACTACAAGTGGTATTTCATATTCTCATACTTCTGCAGTGTCATCATGCACGTACTCTGTGCTGGATATAGGGCAGCAGGCAGTCTGTCAAGTACAGTAGATGTGCGTATTTTTTTAATACAGCAGCATTGCATACAGCTTTATAAAATAAGGTATTGGAAAATAGTGCAAGCACTTGGATACAGTGGTCACAGTGAGCTGCATCTTTTCTTGTTTTACTTCTATTTTGTGAAAGAATCGACTTCCATGTAAAAAGTGTAGGAAGAATACTTACCAAATATCCAATGTTAATTATTCATTTAAAAGTAGGAAGAGGAAATATGACAAGGATGAAATATTTCTTTGACTATTATTTAATAATAAAGGGTCATTTGTGGAAAGCTTAGGAAAAAAGCGAAGGGAAGGACATAAAAGCATGAGAAAAACATGTATTAGTACATGCTCAGAGAGTTCTGTTCTAAGAACAGGGTTGAACTGCGATGGTTTTTTGAACAGTTTTTGGATAAATTTGCTTACTTGAGCATCGCTTTTTCCATAGAGTTAGAAAATATTCTAGAAATGGAGAACTGAAGAATGGTGTGACTTTCAGTTCAGCTCTTCTGTTGCCATTCTCACACTACATTCCACCAAGAATGGGAGAAAGTCCTTGATACTGGCACCATTCTTTCTGTCCTTGAAGACTTCAATAATAAGTTCACAGTGCATGAACAATAAGCCAACATAAAAAAAAAAAAAGGCAGAAAATGCAATGTGTGCTTCTACAAGCAAGCACCCACTTAGATTCAGTAGGCAAAGACATATCTAAAGTATTGACATCTAATGCAGTTGGAGGTAATCCAAAATCCATATGCATGTGCATTATGTGGATTATGCAGTCTGTAATCCAAAATCAGTGTGCATGTGATTTTTTGAAGGCTTCACATAAAATTAAGACTGTCAATTAAAGAAGTGAAGAAGATCCTTAGAATTAAACTATTTACATCCAGATGTTTGGGCAAATTAAGATTTCATCTGAAATTGGAAACAAAGGTTTAGAAAGAGAAGGGTGAAGGGCCTCTGGCATCCGGAAGGGGGCACAGAGCAGATAAAAACATTTTTCCCAATCCAGATACGGAGTTAAGGTCTTAAAATAGGGTTTGCCAAGACTAATAAAAGAAGATTAAATTTAAAGTGAGAGAAGGATCCTTTTTCAGAAAAAAACCTGGTTTTCAGTCAACTTAAGGGCCACATTGCTGAGCCAGTAAAGGGGTAAAATAGCAAACCTGTCTGCAGAGGAAGGCAATTAAAAAGGGGTTTGGGGACTGGGATCTAAATAGGGTCATCTGCAGCAGCGCAACAGCTGGAGTGCCTTTTAGTAGACTACTCATCAACTTGGTGATTAAGTCAATCTGTTGCTTCCCTTTCTTACTTTAAGATGCGGACTTTTCCTCAGCTAATATGTGCAGGTATTAATATTTATTCACTGTTTGGTCAGGTTCATTATATGTATTCATTTTAATTAATCAGCCTGTGGGGGGGGCGCGCAGTCCTTTTATTTTTTGCCCTGTGGAATGTAAGCATTGTTTGCTGGGAACCTTTGACCCTCAGCAGAACCGTGGCTTCTCAGTTCTTGATTAGCTGGGTTAATTTCATTTTGCACAACTATAACTAATAGCCATTTAAAACTACCAGAAGCACATGTGGGTTTCTCCTCGTGCCTGACCGTATTTGTGAGCAGTGCGTTAATCAGCACTCTGTGTCATGCTTTATTGTTTAATGATGAGGGTTAACTGACCACTTCCTAGTAATAATGAAAAACAGAGGTCAGCAATAACTGACTGAGCAAAGAGAGGATCTCTTTCAACTTGTATGTCTACTCCTTAGTCCTCAGGCGGAGACAGATGTGTCCGCTCCACCACTTAAACATGAACACTTATCTTTAAAGTTCATCTTAATTATAGATCGATCCATGTCACATGTTTACCCAATCGAAACAATCAAAACCACTGAGCCAGTTACCTAATTAAAGTCATTGTAATCGTATATGTGGGAAGACGTTTTTCAATGTATTAAAATCTGTTTTAGGAGTTTGTAGTTAGAGACATAATGTAACATGTGGATGCAGCACTGTAGCTCCCCAGGCCAACCATTTTTATGATGGTTCAGTAATCAATGTCCCTTCCAAGCCCTATAGTTGAATTTCCATATGCAGATACAGAAAGTCCCATAGTTTTGCTTACTTGCAGATTTTGATGATACTGGGTCACAAATTCATGTTGAAGGATACTTTCAGTTGTTTTTTTTTCCTCAAGTTTGTAGTTTTGCTGCTGTTTTTCATTTATGCTGTGGGATGTCATGCAAACTGCTGTGGTGGGTGGCCTTGCTAGCCAGTGGGCACCCATACCAAGGTGGGCCAAAGCTACCAGGCTGGGCAACATGCATTGAGGAGGGCACAGCTAGTATTCACCTGCCTCCCATCAGCTAGAGAGTGTGCTTGCCTCTGCCCACCAGCCAGCAGTGTGTGGGGAGGCTGGACTGCGCAGCTTGGGTAGGAGCACAGAGCCTTCTCCTCCAGAGCTTCTCTGTCCAGTGATTAGGACCTGAAAGCTCTGTTTCTTCTTCCTACAGAGTTCTGGAGAAGTGAACAACATAAATAAAAGCCAGTATTGTCATTATTTTCCAATATTTATTTGAACTCTTAAAACTCAACTCCAGATTAGGAGGGAGATTTTGCAGGCTCCTGTACCAGCACAGCATGTTAGGCCCTTTGGAGCTGCTCTAATGTCTTCTGCTCTTTTTCTCAGGAGCATGCAGGCCGAAGGGGGAGAGACAAAAAGGGATCTGTATGGGATATCCATCCCTTATGCAGCACTTGTCTGCTTCAGTAGCACCTGACAGACCCCCATCAGGCCATGTATCTCTTTGGTAGAGTAACTTGGGGACCAAAAGTGTTTATTGGGTCTTTCTTGCTTCTATAAGTCTCAATGGATGCCACTAGCTTTTTCCCCATGCCTACAGAGATCAGCAGAAGAGGTACTAGGCCTTTTTTGAGCTCACTCCCTGTGACAGGTTCTTTAAATGAGGTCTCAGGCCATGAAAGCTTGTGGACAGAGATGGAGCTGGGTGCAGAAGAGCTGGGAGCAATAGCACCAGCCTCCAGTTGCCCTA
This sequence comes from Chaetura pelagica, assembly GCF_000747805.2. Taxonomy (NCBI): domain Eukaryota; kingdom Metazoa; phylum Chordata; class Aves; order Apodiformes; family Apodidae; genus Chaetura; species Chaetura pelagica. The sequence goes on along the minus strand of NW_009952533.1, from coordinate 9,884,224 downwards.
GCAGAAGCCACTGCCTCAAATGTAGACTGGTGCCCCATCCAGGTGGTTGTCAGCCTCCTTGGACAGCAATGTGTTTTAAAAATGCTAAAAAGTGTGAAAAGTAAAGTTGTGGAACTGACTGGTCAGGCTGAGTACATTAGTAGACACAATATTTTTGGTCTTACTCTCTTTCGGCTTCAGTTACTAATCTGTAGAGATTGTTGTGCCTTCTCCTAGGAGAATTGAGTCTTAGGTTTCCTGCATTCAGCCCTTACATTACATTCTATCCCCAAGTAATTTTCTCCTCAGCTACTTCTGTTTATTTTGTTAGCACCCATCTGCATCCCCTGCCCCTTCTGCTTCTGGCCAGTGCTTATCTCTGCACCTTTTTGGTTTCTATTTTAGTCAGCAGCTTCAGCACCCTCAGATTCTCCTGACCATTTTCCCTCTTCCCCATCTTCTCCAATATCCCACTGCCAGCAACTCCTTGCTCCCAACACTGGCTTCACTCTTTGGGAACCTTTCTCCTTTCAATTCTATCTCTCCAAATTCCTGTTGTCTCTCCTTACTCCTGACAGTTTCCTTTGGTCTCACAAGCTGTGGCTTGTTCCTTTTCCTTCCAAGCTCTTCCCTCACCATGTCATAAGAGCATGATGGGGAAATTCTACATGGAGTCTCCATGCCAGAGCATTGCCTGACATGTGGTAGAGGTGGCTGGAGCACAAGTTAAGCTGAGATCCTTTACCCTAGTCCATAGCCTTTGCAGAAGGAAACTTTGAAGGTTGGCAGCCAACCTCCATCAAAACCTTTGCAAATCATATCACGTACAAATTGCAACTTTTCAGTGTTTTGTACTGTGATCCGTTATAATTTTAAGTGATAATGTATGAGATGGCAAAAGGCACATCTGTGGTATCAGAGCAATGATGCTCCAAAGGGTCTGTCTTAAAGTGTGAAGGCTCTTGAGCTTCTCAAATATG
>NW_009952533.1:9861129-9883218 GCF_000747805.2 Chaetura pelagica | reverse complement strand
ACACAAACTTACTTTTGCACTAAGCTTCATACTTCTAGCTGATACATTCTTACACTCACAAAATAAAATTCAGCCTGAGGCAGAAATCCAGCAAGCAAAATTTAAGCCCTAACTGCGAATGTGGTAAAGTTATAAGCAATAGAAAATGAGGTCTTAAAATGAGAAGTGTCAGGCAACCTTAACTGTATGTAGTCCTACAAGATCAAAGGAGGAGAATCTGTTTTTTGACAGATTTCATCCAATTTGCAGATTCATTTTGTTATATACTATACAAATAAAGAGGAAAAAAGTCCCTAGAGTAGGACACTCAGGCTTGTAGATACCACCTTGGAAGTAGTGAAAGGAATGATCAACCATGCAGTCATTTTACCTTCTGCCAAACCTTTAAAACTGTACTGCAGAAAGTCCATAAAAAATTGTAATATAAAATCGAGGCACTGATGCACTGAAGCTGAGACCTGTTGACTTTGTGCCAGTTATTATCTCATTCTCATAAATCTAAATGTAGGCTGCAGGTAAATGTTGAATTATAAAATATTGCAGAAATTGTAACAAAGTTTCCATTACTTGCAGAAACAAAAGCCTAGGCTAGCATGCTATTCAGATATGCATATCCAGCACAATTTGAGTAATAAATGCTGACTTTCCAGTAAACACTGCAGATTTCTGTCTTGTTCCAGGTCTCCTCCCCCCGTTTTTTTTGTTTTGTTGTGGTTTTTTTTCTCCCCCTTCATGAGCAAAAACCTGTCCAAGGTATTTCTCTGGTGGAACTATGAATTTTGCTTATTTGGAGCATCAAGGAGTAATTTTAAGCACAAGCAAGGTGAAGAGGGTTGTTGTGGAGGCACCTTTAAGATAACATTTCTGGGAGGCCTCACCTATCAGTTGAGGGGCTCTGGAATCCTACATGCCCAAACATGGTTGTTGGCCTGGAATGTTGCTTGGGGATTATATGGCAAGCAGCATCCCAGCAGGCTTGTTTGCAGGCTGCCTGCAGCTGGGCTTTTTTTTTTTTTTTTTTTTTTTTTTTTTTTTTTTTTGTTGAGTTGTTGGTTGTTTGCCTTCACTCCCCACCCCAGATTGCATGTGAACCCTGTGTGAATGGTTCCTGTTCCCTAGATCAGACTCTGGCAGCATCTACATGACTTTTAAAGTGTCTTTCAGTAGAGCCCTGCTGACAGCTCAACAGTAATATAAAATGCTGCCTTCCTAAAAATCAGTTCCCAGGAATGTCAGTGTGTGAGGAGCTAGAAGAACCCAGTTATGTTCCTGCTGGGATATAATTTGTCACTTTTCATAACCGTTCCACCTGGCTTACACAGTCTGGGGTAAAAATGTTTGTTTAGTCAGGTCTCTCTACCTGGGAAGGATAACTTGGTGCTGTATGTTTGTAGCGAAGACAGCACAGACTTGTGCGCATGGATAACACTTTATTTTGAATAGTCCTGTTATGTCTCAGAAAATAAACGTTAGATGAAAATAACTCTTTCCAGTATCAGCAATAGAATGTGAAATTTCAAGCCATACAATCTCCATTTTTTATGGTAGCTCATTTAGTCATAATTCATTCCTGGGAGGATTTCATTGGTATGTAGCCTAAATTTTTCCTTACTTAATCTTATTCTCTTCATCAGGTCAAAAATTTTTGTGTACTCTTTATTCTTAAAACCAGGCACATGCTTCAGTGCCCAAGGCAAAAGGGCTTAAGACACGTGACTGGAGACTTGAACTAGGCTGTTATCATTTCCCGTCTCTAATTATCAGAGAAGTTACAGGCGGGTAAAGGGCTACTTTAAATTTTCTTGGTAAATCACTCCCTCCGGCTTCTAATCATTTCCGTTCCACTTCTCTGGACTTCCTCCAGTTTGTTTATATCTTCCAGTAATGAAGTGCCTGAACTGCATACAGTATTCCAGGTGGGGCTGCAAAAGAAATGCATAAAGAGAGCACTGCCATGCCAGCCTGCTCTGCGGTGTAATGCTCCTACAGAAAGAGCCAGAGGTGTTACTGGCGCTTAGCTGCATTGCTACTTCTATCCCAGTTCTCCTCTTATTCCTAGATGTCTTTCAAGGTTGATGCTTTCCAAATTCTGCTTTGTTATTTTGCTTTGTTGTTAACTCTTTGGTTTGGATTACTCCCTTGGTACATGCAGTAGTGTTCTTCCAACTGCAGCTTTATTACTTGTTTCCTGTCTTTGCTTCCAATTCCTCTACACCCTTTTATACGATTTTTCTCTTCAGACTTATGCTGATAACTCCTCCTTCTTTCTTCCTACTTCCAATGAAAAGATCAAAATGAGCAGTAGACCTTCTGATACTCTTCCCAGTGTGATAAACTGTCAGCATATGCAGTGGCTCACCCTCAGTAGGAATTTGCAGTAGGAATTCTTAGTGGCAGAATTGGTATAGGGTCTTCTCATCAAGTAAATCTTGTCAAATAATAACAATTAATTGGATTCTAGATGTCTCAATTATTGAATAAGCAGGTTTTCTTTCAGGTAAGGAATAGAAGGACAGAAAGGATGAGAAATGTAGTGGATAAAATGAACTAGGCATTGTGCATTACTGAATAAATAAAGTAAACTTCCTGAATGCATGCATCTCCAACAGTATTTTAATATCTATGTACTTTACCCTTTAAAATAAGTCTTCCTGATCTTCTGGGTGGTTCAGCATCTTCAGGGACCATTACCTTGTAAAGACATTTCTAGGTGCAGGAGTATGCTGTGCAGTGCCCAGAATGGAACAGCAGACCAGCACTATGTTTCTCCGCAAAGAAATAGCAATTTATTTATTTATTTATTTTAGACTTACAGCCTGATTTTCCTTTTTTTTTTTTTTTTTGGTACAGACATCTTAACTTGAGTAATACAGGTAAATCACTGTCATTTCTATCCTGCAGGGTCTTCTTGCTTTGTACAGGTATAAATGGCTTTGTATTCTTGGACTAGTTTCAGTTTTGCCTTGCCAAAAATGCTACTGCAGGAGAGAGTGTGAACCTTCAAGCAGTCCAAGAAAGCCCTTGGGGATGATGATGTGCCCTTTTCACAGAGAGGAGAAGCCTTGTGGAAGCATCATCTGGTCATATGCTCTGCCCACTGTGACCTATGCGTTCTGTTCTCCAGCCTTTCTTTGTCTTTCTGAAATTCATGCTTTCTGTGTTTCTACAGAATTTTGAGTTTTATTCTCTTAGCACTTTTTTTTGCTGAGTTATGTAGCTAATGAGTAAACTCAACACCAGGGCATAGATGCCATCTGGGAAAAAAGGAGTTTCCCTGGTTACATCAGCACTAGCATAGAAAGGTTTTTTGTACCAGCTTCTCCAGGTTTAGAGGGGCTGTAATGGCAGGGCAAGTCAGGCTCCAGTTATCTTTTCTCATAGCATCTTTTCCTTTTCAAAAATTAGTTGTCTTTTGCACTTCATCTTTGTTATACCTCCTTTCGCTTTGTCTTCTGGTTAACTAAAAGTCAGTCTGCCTCTTTGGAAAACTGCTGAAACCCAACAGTCTTTCCACATGAACTTTTTTATTATTTGTGCATGTGAGTTTGGGCTGTGCTCCAATTTTGAAATCATTATGCTGCTTCAGAGTGTAAATAAGTGGGACTGGATTAATAAATTGAATGAAACATGGTGCCACACTTCATTATAATCCACTTATCAAAGTGGAAAAACCTTTTAGTACGTAAAGTGCATCTGCTTTTAATTTTCATTTAGATCTTTTCTTTGTGTGTTTTCAGACACGAGTGTACCTTTTCAGGGAGGCTTTTAATGCTGGTGCCTGGCAGTTTCAAAGTTACTTCTGAAGATGGCAAAACAGAGCTAGAAATTCAGGATGTATTATGGAAAGCATAGGACTGGATTGTTCTCTCATAATTATAGTTTAGGTTGCACTACATCACACTGAAATCTGGCAAAAATAGAAAGCAGATCAGATTTTTATGTTACTGACCTTTTTAAAATTTGAATTCTCTTAATTCAAATTTGATAGCTTTTACTTACAGAACAGATTTCAGACAAGTGGAATTTTGCCTCTAATCACTATCACTTTTCAAAGATAAAACAATTGGGTTTGGTGTCAGCAGTGAAACCCACCATTTGCGGAATGCAAAAATACTTTGTCAACTACGGGAGATGGAGATTAAGCTTGTACGATGGCTTTACACTAAGTGATCCTCACCCACAGTCACCCATTTGCTTCACTGACCTCTCTTGCAAGCTTTAGATCTGCTAGCTGTTGTTGAAGAGTTTGGGCTTTGGCAATGTCTAACTTCTGTCATTTCAACAAGAAAATTGCTGTATTTTATGAAGGTTAACCCAAAGGATTTTCATGCCATTCATACGCTTCTTGTAAACAATGAGATTTCAGTTCACGTGAAATTGTATTAAATGGCTACTTGCAGGAAACTAAAACTAATTCAGTCTGCTTAGTGCTACTGGAATTTTAATGCTGAAAATTGAATTAGAACTGTGAAAAATCTGTGTTCAAACCTCAACACAAGAACTTGTGAAGTTAAATGTGAATAGGCTGAGGACTTCTTTATTTTCTTAAATGTACTGAATAATGTATTGAATGCAAGGGGTGAGGATACATATTAAGATGGAGCAACTGCCTTAATCCGTGGATGAATTCTAGATACAAATTATGTAGTAATTGGTCTTTAGTTTTTACTGAGCAAAACAAATGTTGAAACAGCAATTGCTTTCTGTCAAACAGGAAGATTGATCTTTGAAAGTAGAGTAGAATAATTTGGTTTATGCCGTGGTGATGTCTTTATGCCCTGAGATTATTTTTTTCCATTGTCCTATGTCTCTTTTTTTTTTTCAGTTTTGTTTTCAGCGGACACCATCATTTGAGTGGAAATCTGATATGTTTTTCTTTACCAAAATATACATTCCCTTATAATGACGGGAAGGCTGATCTTTTCAGGATCTCACAGTTATGTGTCTGAAAAAATTGGTATGCTTTGAAGCTGACTTTCTTTTAACTCCTAGTGGTGACTGTATAGGTGTTAAAGCTGGATAGGCACATCACCTGTGGATTTATTTGGTCAAAACCTAGGGTGATTCCAGTGTGAAAGATTACCATTTATGTCTGTGACAAAGCAAATTGCAGTTCCGAGTGAAAAGGTGTGGTAATGAAGGCGTGGATCCAGCACCCTGCACAATAGCTGTCACTAGCTCGGCAGCCTGGAAATTCTGCACCCACTTCAGAGGCATTCTTGGAAAGACCCACTCATCCCTTTAAATATGAAAATAGTGATTGCAATTGCTGTAATATCCTTTCTGCTACTGAATTTACACTTTCTCTTTTGTTGTATTTTAACAGTAAATGTACTGTGAAATGTCATTATAATAATAAAATCTTCTGCTGTTTCTTCATCCTCTTTCTTCTGGGACTGTTTCTTCAGATTTACTTGGAGTAAGAGAGAACTGAGGTTCCAGATAAAAATAAGTAAATAGGGAGAAAAACAAAGAAAGTGAAGAGGCAAACATGAACAAATTTCAAAGGGTAAAATAGACTCCTTTTTTAAAAGCCATCAAACAAATGGAGAAAATTAAGTTCACTTTGGTGAACATCTTATATTACTTTGTTCAACATTTCTGTATTGGGGGTCTCAAGAGATTCTGCTAAAAGCCTCTTTTTGTTGTATTGCTTTCAGCCTTTAAAATGAAGTTATTACTGACCAGAGTACCAAAGAAGATTTGTCAGTGTATGTGCTGACAATTTAAAATATTGTTACTATTATTCATAATAATATTCATTATTATAAATTTAGCATATTTCCAATCTGAGCTGTAGTAAACTGTACATAAAAAATGCAAGAGAAAAATATGCTTTGAAGAGAATGTGTCATTCACACAGAATAAAATGTATGATCTGCTGAGCATGCTAAATACAAGAACATAGCATACTTAAACATCAAAATATTTGCAAAAACTGAAAGGTAGCTACTTTAAAAGAAAAAAAAAAAACAGTTCACAAAACACTTTCACTGAGATAAAGAGTTGGAAAAAGTTCTAGTTTGTGAAACAAACTACCCATTTTTCCAGTAATATGTTATATAAATAGGATGCATCTCATTGAAGGAGTCGGCCTGGAATTGCAAATTATAAAATTAAGATGCAAAACACAGATTTAATGCTGGATACCTTGATGTTTCTGTCTGTCTTACAAGAATCAAACTTCTCTGTTAGTTTGTGTGTTCCATATGATTACTGCAGTTTGATATATGCGTGAACCGATCAGTAGGGTAGTGGGGCAAATTAAGCCGTTTAAAATAGTGAATAGTGTAACAGGTGGGAGCCTCATATATGCTTGCAAATATAAATATTTTTTTAGAGCTGAATATTTTCAGTAGAGTATTCACAGAAGGAACATGGCTTAGGGAGCCTTGCAATCAACTAGAAATCCTTGTATCACCAATCCATGCTCCATACTCTAGAATCCCCCCCCCCCTTGCTCATACATTCCCTTAAATGAACTTGATATTTCACACAAATCTTATTTTACACTCTGTACTTCCTGAAACCCAGTTGTAGCAGTGAGCTAATTGTAAAGCAGTATGTAAATGTAGCAAGTGTAATTGACCACTTTTATCAGAAAACGTGGAAGGGCATTTCAGTGCAGTTAAAAATTTTTTCATTATGCTTATTTTAAAAGTCTCTCCAGATCTCCTAGACCATTTCTTGTACATTGACATTTTCCACTAAAGTGCATTGAAATTTGAAGTACATCAAGAATGCCTTGTCAGATTTTTAGCATGGGAAAGCAGAAGTAGGCATCGTGTATTCAACACAGAATCTTAGAATCATCAAGGTTGGAAAAGACCTTCAAGATCATCAACCTCTAACCACTAAACCATCTCTCAAAACACCACGTCCCCCTCTTTTTTTAACCCCTCCAAGGACAAGTGCCTCCACCACCTCTCTGGGCAGCCTGTTCCAATGCCTCACGACTCTTTCTCTGAATAATTTTTTTCTAATATCCAATCTGAACTTCCCCTGGTGCAACTTGACCCCATTTCCTCTTGTCCTATCACTAGTCACTAGGGAGAAGAGGCCATCACCCACCTCACTAGAACCTCCTTCCAGGTAGTTGTAGTTACCCTTCTCTGCACCCTCTCCAGCAAGTTGATGTCCTTCCTATACTGCCGTGCCCAAAACTACACACAGTACACAAGGTGCTGCCACTCCAAAGCCGAGTAGAGGGGCAGGATCACCTCCCTGGTCCTGCTGGTCACACTATTCTTGATGCAGGCCAGGATGGTGTTGGCATCCTTTGCCACCTGGTCACACTGCTGGCTAATGTTCAGCTGGCTGTCAGTTAACACCCCCAGGTCCCTCTCTGCTGGGCAGCTCTCCAGCCACTCCTCCCCAAGCCTGTAGCACTGCTAGGGGTTGTGGTCAAAATGCAGTACCCAACATTTGGCCGTATTGAAACTCATAAAGTTGGTCTTGGCCCATCAATCAAGCGTGTCCAGATCCTTCTGCAGAGTCTCCCCAGCCTCCAGCAGATCAACACTCTCACCCAACTTAGTGTCATCTGCGAATCTACTGAGGGGTGTAGTCTACTCCCACATCCAGATCATCAGTAAAGATGTTGAACAGGAGAGGCCCCAGCACTGAGCCCTGGGCAACACCACTCGTGACTAGGTGCTGTGAGGCAAAAAAGTCTTTAATCACCTCATGCTGCCAACTCACATTAGAGCACATGGGGATGGCCTGCTCCTGTGCCTTCAGGACTTCCTCCTTGAAGAGAACCAATTCCCAAGGGATTCTGGCAATCAGACTACTGAACAGGTTAAAGTTTGCCCTTCAGAAATCTAGGGTGGCGGTTTTGCTGTGCCACTGCTGGCGTCTTTAAGAACTTTAACAATTTGTGGTTGCTGTGCCCAAGATGGCCTCTAACCGTCACATCTCCTACCAGCCCTTCCCTGTTCACAAAGAGCAGGTTTGGCAGGGCACTTTGCCTGGTTGATTCACGCACCACCTGTGTAAGGAAGTTATCTTCGACATGTTCTAGGAACCTCCAGGACTGTTCTCTTTCTGCCATGTTGTAGTTCCAGCAGACATCAGGGAAGTTGAAGTCCCCCCAAAAGAATAGGGCAAATAACTGTGAGATTTCGCCTGGGTATTTATAGAAAAGTTCATCTACCTCACTAGTTGGGAGGTCTGTAGCAGTCTCTCACAGCAATATCAGCTTTGGTGGCCTTGCTCCTAATCCTGATCCAAACAATCTCTTGTACACCTATCATCTCTGCAGAGAACAACATATAGAGACTTCAAAATTAGTTTTCTGTTAAAATTGAAACAAAAATAAAAATTTGGAAACTTGCTGTGAAAATGCTGTAAAATATTAGATATGTGATTTTATCAAGGCAACATCCTAGAAAGTTCTGTTTCTCACTTGTATTACTGTATCAATTATAATATAAAATCAAAAGCAATTAAACTGAAAACTAATTTCAAAGCAGAAATGAAATTATTTAGCTCAATAACAAGATTATTTTGGTGTCTGTAGATATTGTTCTGTGGTTTTCCTCCTAAACAGACTTCCAGTGCTGTGTGATTTCACTGAACTGGAAATGCTTTACAAAGATCAGATACGTTTCTTCTTTTTATTCTGTGCCATCTGGTATCATTCAGCATTTCTTTGACCACGTGAAAAGGGAATTACTGCATAATCAGTCAAATGGCCATGTTTAGACTTCCAGCATAATGAACCAAATTCTTTCTTAGGTCCTCTGATTTGAGGAGGCCCCAGGTGTCCTCTTTGAACTGGCTGTTGTGTTGGTGTGGCTGGTTGGTACTCTGACTCTTTTGTGAAGATGGCAGTGGGAGACCTGGGGGTGGTTTCAATACCAGTTTGGGGCATATCTTGTGTTGGTGGCTCAGTCCCTCTGGATAATGGGATGACTGGAGCAAAAGGCACAAGTTGGAGAGACTTTCAATGTTCTGTGGCATGTTTTAAGCATGGCAGAAGAAAATGTGCACACGTGTCTCAAATATGAGATACTTGTGTTATTTTCTTATTTGTCTCACTGTTGTGCTGGATGGTTTCTCCTGCAGAAAATAGTAGCCTCTTCTGGGCTACATCCTGTGCTCCCTTGCCAAATTTCCTATCTCTCCTTTATCCCTCTCATCCTTGCCCTTTCAGTCTGCTTAAAATAGTGAGTGAGAACCATTTTTATAACTTCTCGTATCCTTTGCCAGCATCACCAGACTGTACCAAGTGTTTTTGTTAACCTGGTCTCAGATCAGTGTCAAAGCAAGTTTCCTGGAGACAGTCTCTGTGTCAAAATTGGCAGAGCATTGGAGTCCATGCTCCTAGATGTGCATAGAGAGTGCATAACAGTACGGCAATTTGAAGACTTTCACATAAAAAGCGTCAGGGGACGTAGCCCTCCCTGCTCCACTCAGAAATAGAGGGCATCAATTTTGTAGTCACCATTGAAGGAAGCAGTTGCTGGTAGTTCTTTTGTGCTTTAAAACTTTGGCTTTCTGGAGGAAACAAGTGTGGTGGTTAATGCACAGAGCGTTAAGTCATTGTTCATGATGTAATCACTGCCTAAGGACAACCTGCAGCTCTTTCTTGAGGATATTGAGTAAGAATCAGTAGTGTATTTCATATTAGAAAGAGGAAGAAGATTGGGTGATCACAGGCCAACAAGCTGGATTTGAGAATGCTTTTTGTCAACAGTTTAATTATAACATGTTAGAATTAGATTGCAATTAAACACGTTTCAAGCACATTAAATATTTAGAAAAAACACTGTGTTGTAGAAGTTCATAGATTATTCTCACTATTTGAGCACTAGCTGATGTGCTTGTACTTTTTAAAATGAGCCCTAGCTGGGTTTTGTAGATACTGCAGAGAATGATGCTCTTTAGACTATGCTTTTATCCATGTCCTGGGTAGTTTTAATATACTTTGCATGGAATCTATGACATTAAATGAGCTGTAGCTATACCTTTGATGAGAGTGTAAATGTGCCCTATGAAATCACCAGTTACTGACTGGAGGAACTAATATATTTAGAAGCTAAATGAGAAGACTGAAGGGAGAGCTGTGGAACAGGAGAGTGGTGAAAGACTGAAAGTAACAGTAGGTAAAGGTTAGAAAATAAATTCTATTGAAGGAAACAAAAAGAAGGAGGGGGGAGTATGAAAGCAAGGATTCTTAAAAAATATAATAAAAATTGGAGAAAAATTAATCCAGTAATATAAAAAGGTAAAGAAACTGAAATATGTCTTTTGATCTAGAATTAATTAGCAGAAGGTAGTTGAGAATGAGAAGCAAGCAGGAAATATCCTAGATGTGGTGAATAATTTGTCGGAATCAAAACAAATTTATCTAATTTATCATAAAGGAGGGAAGACTCTAAATTCTTGCATCAGAGAAGGATTTAGACCATACCTATGCTATAAGCACACTCTGTAATAATGTTAATAATAGATTACTATTGTCCTCTTGAGTGATTGGCAGATACAGCCTTTGTCTGCAGCTGAAAACCATATTGTCTGGGAATAATATGATCAAATTATTAAAGGTATGGAGTAATAAGGGAGATCAAACCCTAAAGTCAGACTGAATTTTGGGAAACACTGAGATTTTAGATCTAAAATGCAAACCCCAAGCGTTTGCATTGTAAAATGAAGGGGCAGAATTAATATCTAAGTTCTGTACCTTGTCTCTGGCATTTATAAGCTTATTCTGCATTACACACAAATCTCAGGGTGAGGAAGCAAGTTTATTAGTTTACTGTGTTCAGACTGGACTGGTTTTAACAGAGCTGAGGAAGTTAATTATCAAATGTCTCAGGTGGGTCTAGCAATAAGTAACTAGTTATGGAGAGAGGTACTTGCTGTGGCTGCAGCCTTTGGAGCTGCAGCAGGGGGACGGGTCCTGCCGGCTGCCTGTGGATGATGGCCGGCTGGGAGGGACTGCCCTAATCTGTTTCCCAGGTTGTTCGAACCAGTTCAAGAGCAGTAAAACAAGGTTATGTAATTGACATGTGATGTAGCCTAAAATAGTGACTGCAAACATAGGCTGCTGTTGCTGGGCAGTTGTCAACTGCTAAAAAAAAAAAAAATAAAAAAAAAAAAGCAGCCCTCAACTGTGTAACAAATGGACCTTTTAAATGAAAACACAGTTCTGATTTCCACTGAAGAGCAGGCATTTTCCCTTTTTTTTTTTTTTTTAAGTGCAAGAAATAGAGGCTCTGTGAAAACTGAAATTTGGAAAGAGATTTGTCATCATTCTTATCGTGCTGATTTATTTGAGAATACCTATCTCCTGCAGATGGTAAAATAAAAAGCTCAGGTACAAGCATTTTGTTTCTTGATACAGTGATACAACTCCTGTCAAACAGAAGATCCTTCTCTGTATGTGTAAAATCATTGTGACAAGTCTTAGCAGTAGTTTTATTTATATACTGGCCATTAAAAGATAGAAATAGTTTGGTTTTATTAATTAAAAAAGCTTATATGGATTACAGAGATAACAGCCATTTCAAAAAACCAGTGCAGGTTTCGGAGCTGGATGAAAGGAACATGTCACATAGCTCAGTGAGCACAAACGAGAGGTTAGGATTTGCAGATTATGTGATTTCTTGCTGTAGGAGGCAAAGCCCTTCCTTAGGGCTATACCAGAAGGCAGAAAAACCCAGTGTTAAGTTCTGTTTGCTGACTAGGTATTTTCAAGGTGAGAGGCCTTCCTTAGAAAATCCTGATGAATTTCTGCAATATGTTTTCTTTGTGTGTAGCTCAGGTCAGACGGATTGCAGGGGCTGGGCTCATGCAGTCTGACGGGCTGATGGGTAAAGGGAAGGGAGGGAGTGGAGTGGTAAATAACATTTATGGAATTGAAAGAAACTTAGTGTAGAATTACAGCCAGAATTTTTTCTCTCCCTCATTCACTACTGTTATCAGGAGGAGCTTAAGTAAAATGGATGGTTATGCTGGTAAATCCTGATAGGGGCAGCAGGAGGATCTTTAGAGGAGTTACCTGCACTAAGAATGTCCACGTAATAATGCTCAACACCTACACACACCTGATTGAGCAGGTGCCGATAGCTACTCCAAGTTGTAAGGCTTTCACATGTACCATTGTTATTGTGGCGATTATCTTCCCTCTTGGGAAATAAGGAGATGTCTAAGTCCTTATTTCAGCCCAGAAGCTGCAAAAGGGATCCTAGTTCAAATATGCAGATCTGCAAGGCATGGCTGGAGGTGGCTTCCAGCTCCACTCTCAAAATCTGGAAGAAGACTTGGCTGTTCTGGTAGCCTGCAAGAAGACAGCTTTGCCTGCAATTTTGTTAGTCAAAGCATTAATTTTCATTGTAGAGAAGGAAGGAAAGCATGGACATTTTATGTGCATGTTGATGTGCTTCAGTGAGACTCTATTTTAAAAGTTGAGGGTTTGTTCAAACTACTGCTTTGTTTGGTCCTTAGCTGCCCCTCTTGTTTTTTCGCTTAACCATCCTTTTGCGAGGCTTCCTCAATCACGTCTATGTCTTGGGACCTAAAGCACACTCTGGTTTCATATGTTGTATCTGCAGTGGCTTTTGGACTTTTCCCTTACCCTTTCCCAGGGGAGGCTGTGGTGGGTATGTAGCTCTAGCAGAGGGGAAAAACGAGAGTTGGCTGCCTAGGTAAAAGTGAGAAAGAATGTGTGGAAGGCAGCACTGCCACCGAAGAGGAGCTGGGTGTTAGTGGCATGCAAGAAAGCATGAGTCAACAACCTGACACTATTGCCAAAAGCCAGATCTGGTCCAGGATTGCATTTGCAGGGCTGTTGTTTGCAAGATGCAGGAAGTAACAATTTTATTTGGTTTAGCGATGGTGAAATTCAGCAAGATAAATGTCCCTGGTTTTGAGCACTCTGTTTTATGAAGGAAGCTGGAGGAGAGTGAGAGGAATGGTGACAGATTTCAGAAACACGACCTGTGAGGTAGGATTGAGATAACTGGATTTGTTTAGTCTAGCAAAGAGATGGGTAACATAAATCTTTCGATAGGTATGAGATTGTTGTAATAAGGTTGCGATCTATTACTCTGCATGTCTTAGAGGAAGTGCTAGCATCTCTTTCAGTTGCAGAATATTCCCATTAAGGTTAAATGCAAAGGGAAAAAACACAGCTTCAAGGCTAGCTAATCACTAGCCTGATCACATGGCTTGTAGGGGAATTGCAGCATATCTTTCCTCAGAAGGTTTTAAGACTAATTTAGAGAAAGGGGGAAAAAACCCAAACCGACAACCTGCCTGAACTATTAAGCTAGTCTTACCATACTTCCATGAGTGGGCTTGAATTAAAGAGTCTTTGGATCCCCATCCGGCATTATACCTTTTTTTTTACCCTTTTAAAAAATGTTTGATCATATTAGTGTCTGTTTTAACAAGAGAACATAGATGTGGAAGACTCATTAATGATTTGCCGTTCCTGACTTTGAAAAACTGGGGGGGGAATATTTTTTAGGAGGAAGTTAAAATTGTGGAATATCTTAGAAATTCTTGTAATTTTCTGTTTTTCCCTTCCTGTTGCAGCCTTACATGTCTGGAAGTATTGTAGTCCCTTAAAGAGTGCAGCAGTGCTCTGCTCATGTACGTGAAGCTCATCTTAGCAACTCAGTTTTTGGGACCAGTGACTCAGTCATTGTGCTGGAGCTTTAAAATAGGGAAAGGCCCAACTTCTGCTGCAGCCTCATTTTGGCAGTAATTCATAGGCCAAATAAGCACAGCTTTTTTATCCCTTCCTTTACTGCTGAATTTTGCTAGTGTAAGAAGATGTATTAAGAGGGAAGACTGAATTTCATTAGTACTTCCTTTTTGTTTTCTTTTGTAAGCCCATAAAACCAGAGGATTAAAGAGTTTTCACAGGTGAGAGAATTGGAAACGTTGAAGTATTTTTGTGCCTGCATTTGGATGTGTCATTCTGTGGTATGTAGTGACACAATAACCTTGAAAGTGCAAACTCAAATATTCCTGTAGCTCTTCTGTGAATAGGACAGCTGTTTCTTCTTAGTGTGTTACTCTGTAGTACCTATTAATTATTTATTTCGAACAGGAAACTTTCCTGGCATATTTTGTAACTGTATTTTAGATGGAACAGGAATTAGCTTGTATAAGTGCACTTAATGGTGGCATATGTAAAAATTACTTTCGTCTTAATGCATTTAGCACATGGGAGATGGGAATTCGATACCTGCCCTGTCACTTTCCAGCCCACTTGTGGATGATTAAACTGGATAAAAAGGGCAACTGGATTAAATTAAACACAAACTACACAAGCAGCTCGATACAGGTCTTGAAAGAGTTGGAGATCTAGCACCACAAAAGCTTCAGTCTCTTTTCAGGAAGGTCTCCATCACCTCACTGAGATCTTGAAGAGCCCTAGAGGTCTTGAGAGAGCTGCATGAATTTCAGATGTGATGGTTTTTCTTTTGATTCTGAAATTGACAGGCATGAGTGAGGCTCATGCTACACAAATGGAAGGTGCTACCTCATTATGAGTGTCTTTTCTTTGCTAACCTATTTTACAAAATTGGTTTTATTTGAAATCTACTGTATTTGATTTCCTGAAAATCTGAAGTAATTCTTTTAATCATAGATAGTAAGCTTTTTAAGTGAAAAGCTGTTCATTATTATTTCATAGTTATACTTCACATAAAGGGTTTGCCTGAATGCTGATCCATTCTTTTTTAAAAGATTTTTCAAGTTACTTCCATTAATGTAACTTTTAAGATGACACTGGTTATCCAATATTGTTTTCTATAATTAAAAAAAAATTGACATGAAAACATTTTCTTTTTAGAAAGATGTTTGCCTTGCTTGCTAGAAAAACTACTTGCAGTTTTTGTACCATACTTTAGTATTCAGAGATGTGCAATTCAAAAATCGATGAACCTTTACTGACTTACGATTTTTTGAAATTACTTGGTCTTGAGTACATAGGCCAGAAAGCAGTAATTGCAGGCTGCTCAAACTATTTGAAGGGTGACTTACGGAAGCATTAGGCTATTGTGGGAATTTTTCTTATGAAGTCACGGTGTGACAGGGACTGAATCAAGTAAACATTTCCACAGTATTTAAGAATTATGCTGGAGTACATAAATGTTTACCTCTTTTTATTAAACCCATTAGCTTTTGAAAGCAGTAGTGAACAATGTTGACTTAACAGGTGTACAATTTCGTGGAGCAAACTGCCTTCAGGGTAATTCTGCAATGGGGTTCATTTTGCAGCATTAGAGCTGACTTGTCATATTAATAGCTTGCACCCGCCTGTGGAAGCCTAAAAATGGTATTGCAGTACTCTGTGATGTACAAAGGATATTGTATGAGCACTGAGCAATCGTGCTTGCATTAGTAGCAGAAAATAACCTTTTTTCCCCTCTACTCAAAAAAAGATAATGCACTTGTATTTGTAAGTGCGTATAAACCATCCTTATACTATATATAATTAGTTTAAACACTTTTGTTTTCTAGTTTAGCTTTCATGCTATTTGTGTGATACTGCTTTAGGTTCCATGCTCAAGTCAGTACAGAGCAAAAATGTAAATAGAAATTAAACTGACTTTCTCTTGTGTATGTGGGTTTAATATAGATCACACCATAAGCTAAACATTGTGTGATAAGTAGGTTTCCATTTTGTGATTAGCTATTTAGCTAGCCTACTTAAAGACCAACTGATACATAGTGGTGCAAATGACTATATTTTACCATTTCATTTTATTTTATGCATCATGTAACTTCATGAGCTCATATTCATGATTTTTTTTTGGCCAGGTTCTGTTGTTTTTCATCTGTGCCTCAGCACTAGGTCAAGTCCCTTAATGAAAACTCATTATTTGCCCATGTGCTTATTGTTTAAACACATCTGAAGCATTATCTAAATGATGATTCCTTTGTGATATTACAGTAACACTTTGCTTAATTAAGATTGGTTTTCTTCGTGTGAGATGCTTAGTGAAGAGATGCAAGAAACAGCCCAAACTTCAGCTCACAGTCTAAGTAGGTAGCATTGGGTACAGGTAAAGAGAAATCAGATGCAGAGAGAGAAAAATACTTACCTGAAATTATAAAGCAAATTCCTGAAAGAGCTCAAAACAGAAGCAAGGTCTCCTGTGACCAAAATCTAGGACTCAACACTTGACTTTATGGACCTCATACAATTGGCCTAGGTCTATCGATCCAGCCTGACCAGGTCCCACAAACTCCCACAAGAATTTGTACAACTCTTGGGTTTCTGCACATCTTGCCTGCTTCATTCATGACGTGCTTAGGAATCTGCTTAGTTCTGGGTTGGTGTGGCTATATTTGCAATCTGATTTCACAGAATCACAGAATCGGTCTGGTTGGAAAAGACCTCTAAGATCATTGAGTCCAACCATAACCTAACTCTACCAACCATTAACCTAACTCTACCTCACTACACCCTCCTTTCAGGTAGTTGTAGAGAGCAATAAGGTCTCCCCTCAGCCTCCTTTTCTGCAGGCTAAACAACCCTTAGATGTCATAAGACTTGTTCTCCAGACCCTTCACCAGCTTCATTGCCCTCCTCTGGACTTGCTCCAGCACTTGAGTGTGTTTTTTGTAGTGGGAGGCACAAAACTGAACACAGTATTCAAGGTGCAGCCTCACACCACATGTCTGCCTTGCATTTCAGACATCTTTGTTATGAACTTATGCTTAATTTATAGAGTAATGGATTTCTTAACTTATGTCTAAAATGCCTGTCCCTGAGGCTCAGCAGTTCTTACAGTGCCCACTGTGTAAGCCTACAGCACGCTGTTGTATTTTACACATGGCTGTTTTCTTGAACTTTGCATGCTGGCAAGTCCTGCAGTTTGACTTACAGTCTATTGTACTTCTGCGTGTTGTGTTCTCTCCTTTCATCCTTCCTCTGGAAGCTTTTTGCATTGCTGTTTGTCACATCTGCTGCAGACAGTTTGGTCTGGTTGCCTCAGACTGCCCTGTGCGACCCCTGGATTGAGGCAGCTAAAATAATCTTTTTCTCTTGGTTTTCCTGTCATGCTGCACCAATCCCTCCTGACTTCCTTTATTCTTCCACATCAAATTCAAGCACCTTACTTTGAAAAGTCCACGCAGCAGTGCCCTCATCTGATACACTGCATCCGTTTGCTCTACCTGTGTTCCTCCCACGAAGCAAAATGCCTTTTGAGTCTCCAAGCTGTTAAATGTCAGCCTATTTCCTTGGTTGCCATGTATTTCCCTTCTGCTAAATGTTGTGTGGTAAATACCTGCTGTCTCTCCTCAGGAGTGCTTCTGTAGGGCTTTACAGACTGAAATAATATGGTTGTAATTTAAGCCTTTTACGGTAAGCCCTTCAGAAACCTTCTGCTGTATAGAAGGTAACTGATTAAATCAGAAAACAAGCACTCAATGAACTGGCTGAAGGGAGTGAAGTACATTGGGAAGTGAGCCTCTCCTTTGCATTTCTTCTTTAGATTTTGAACTTCTCTAACATGAAAATGGCCTCTGGTTTTCTACTAAAACAGAGCTGTCAGGCTGCTCTGTGATGTGTAAGATT
This sequence comes from Chaetura pelagica, assembly GCF_000747805.2. Taxonomy (NCBI): domain Eukaryota; kingdom Metazoa; phylum Chordata; class Aves; order Apodiformes; family Apodidae; genus Chaetura; species Chaetura pelagica. The sequence continues at coordinate 9,865,670 of NW_009952533.1, read as the reverse complement.
TGAAAATGCTCAAACCAATAGTTTGTGTTTTTTTTACAAAAAGAAGAGTTCCAGCCCTGCTTTGAACTAAGTAATGAGATCTTTCCAGGGAGTGACATGACAAAACTCTTCCCCAAATTAAACAGAAGAGATGCTCATAGTAAGGCCCATGACAAGGAACTAAGATTATTGGGAAGGATAAAGGATGGGATTGGGAATGTCTGCATTAGTAAGAACTGAAAATCAACAGAGAAGAAAAACCTGGAATTATGTAAATACATCCTCTAATAATGTGCTTTGTTTTTGTTTTATTCAGGACAGCACAATTACCTGTGTGCGGGAAGGAATGACTGCATAATTGATAAGATTCGGAGGAAGAACTGCCCAGCCTGTCGATTACAAAAATGTCTGCAAGCTGGAATGAATTTAGGAGGTAAGCAGAATATGAATACTTTGGTCTCTTAATTTGATTAGTCGAAAAAATTGGAAATGTGCAGCCTTTTTGTAGTTCTGGCAGCTGCATCAGCTGAAAAGTTTAAGGTGGCATTGTCCTGAATAAGTGCTTAATAGCTAATAAACTCTATTGTCATTCTAAATCAAGTTTTGGAGATATGTATTTTATGGCTCAGAAAAAAGAGAAGTGGGTGTTCTGTGATGACAGTCGTTTTAGCAGAGTCTCATGTAGCTAAAAGTGTTAAGGCTTCAAGTATTGTGTACTTTTTATTGGTGACAAGCATTGTCTTTAATACCAGAAAACTTTTTGGACCATCATGGAAGCAAAGTCACATGTTTTGAAACCTCTCAACTCTCTTTTATTGCTTATTGAATGTTTATATTGATTTATTTCTATGTCTGTTTGTATATGCAATAATCTTGATGATGTTCCTTCATCATTCATATACCAAAAAAAAAAAAAAGGCAAAGGATTTTCTTAGCTATTATCCAAAGTATTTTGAGAACAGTATAATAGTAAAAATTTTGTTAGGTTTTTTTCCATTGTTTAATTCTTCAGTTATGGTATCTACACAGTTCTGGCTGTGCTTCAGTGATCATCTTGTTTCAAACCATCACAAGTATTACAGGTCACTTTTCTCCACCACTGTTAGGTTTATTATGTTGTCTGTGATGGGGGTTTATGTACTGCTGCAGATCCTTCTCCTGATGCACAGTGACCCTTTGAGAGTTTTTTCACTGTTGCATAAAATTATAACATAATTGCATTAATTCCTCCTAATAGTTTCCTGTATTGCAATTTGCTTTTTATCCTCCTGGACCTGTTCTCCTAGTAGCTTAGTTTAGTTGTACAGTCAGATTTGGCTTCATGTTTTTCATAGGTTATATTAAAAATACTGGTTCTTGTCTGCTGTCTGGTATTCTTTTCTACCCTCCAAACTTCATGTTCTGTCTTGCCTCCTAGCAGAAATTCTCAAGCAACATACTCCTTACTTTATTGGGTAGAAGTAGCCCTGTTAAGACCTCTCTCAATCCCTTTACTGATTTTGGGATGTAGCATTGCACCCTACACTCCTTATTTCTACTTCTCAAAGAAAAGCGGGACTGTATTGTGGCATGCTGGGGCTTTCCCTTGGTATTGATCTGCTCTATTTAATCCAGTAAGAGAAGCAGAGCAGCTCTTCTGTTGGATGTAAAGGGAGCTCCATGGTGGTAGCTCCTCCCTCCCAAAAAAAGGTGCTGAAAATGTGTGTGAAGCAGGAAGCCCAGCTCCCGGGAGTGCTGGAAATTTTGCTGCAGGGTGCAGGGCATCCTCCATGCCCTGCACAGCTCCAGCAGTGCTCCTGCAAGTCTGTGTTCCAGGACAGGCGTGTGTGCTTAGCACTCTAGCAAAATAAAGGGCTGCCACCCTACTTGATAACCTTTTGAACAGCAACATGTGATGCTTTGTCTGCCATGTCCTGAGTTCATCACTGTCATTTCCTGGTGTGTTTCAAAGGGTATGTTCACACAGCGTTGTCTGCAAAAGTCAAGGGAAGGGGTAAACTTTGCTTGAGGCCATTGGTTTTTTTTCCTATATTGGCTGGAATGCTGTAAATGGGAAACATATTGAAAAATCTTCCCTTGTGTTGGAGCTTGGTAGTCTGCTGGAAACTGTAATTAGTGATCTGCATTTAATGACTGAGAAGGCCAAGTCTGCCTCTGCAGTGTACAGCTGGCCTACGGCTGAGCTTTGCAGTTAGCTATTTCGGGGATTTTCTTCACATAGAGAAACTAAGGTGAAATTCTCATTCCTGATGTGATGCCTTTATGCCACATAAAGGAGCTAAAATGGCATAAAAATGTCCTTCTGTCACTGCAATGAATGAGATAGTGAGGGAACAGCTCTGGCTGTCAATGCAATACAGTGCCTCCTGTGTGGTCCAGGAGAGAAAAGCCAAGGTTGAAGGCAGAGGGGAGGGCTATCAAAGAGAGGTAATGTGCTTGCAGCCCAGAGGCTGTTTAGATGCTCCCAAGGGCTTCTGAATTATGCTAAAGGACCTTTCAGCCTTTGAGTGAGCCCAGCTCCAGCAGGAGATGTTGGTAGCTTACCGCCATTTGCTGCTTGGGCCTTCCTTCCCATGGTGAGCTTTGAATTGAACATCTATGGAGGAGCAACTCAGCATCTCAAACTTAATTATTTAAACTTCTGTGCACTTTTGCAGGGTCTTTCTATATGGTGGAGATCATAATGAGAAAGGACATGGAAATTACAAGATGCTAGCACATATTTTACAACAGTAGTTTTATTTTCGTATGTATTTCCAAGGTTTGGTGTTAAATAATATTTTAGCATAATTAGCTTGAGTAGAGTATGTTGATATCATGAAGATACATCATAGGTTATATTTTCATGGGGTCAGGCTAGTTTTGCCAAGAATATATATTACTCCAATAAAAATGTACTTTTGTTTCTACTTCAGACTTATAGGCAAAATGTGCAAGTATTTTTTTAGACAGTGTGATCAGTAAAAACCTGGAGGAAAATTAATTTCTAAGTGCAGCTAAGTTTAAGTCTTGATTTGCAGCATCGTACTCTCTATAGCTGAGACACACTGTGCAGGGCTGTGCTCTTTGGGCAGTATATCTAATTTAAGCTCTTGCCCTCCACATGGAGACAAAGGTAAACATGAAGGCCAAACTATATCAGAGATGCCTGTTTTTTTTGTTTTTGAGAAACAGAGTAAGGTGATATGAAAAGGGTCATAAGCATAACTCAGGGCTGAAATGTATGCTAGTTGCTGAAGCCATATGGACATTTATTTTCCACTTGTATGTAGAAATTAGGTTTTATCCTCTCATTAAAACAAAAAACCACAAACCAAATACCAAAAAACCACCACCACCAACCAACAAAGCCCACAAAAACAAATCAAACAAGCTCACAGAAAAAAACCCTCCCGTTGATCTAGAAACGGCCTTAGGGAACAAGGTCCTGTGTCTGTATGTCTGACTTTCCCCACCTGCAGGCTGCCACCCCAGCTCCTCCTGGTTTCTCAAAGGGTTTATAAAGTAAATTTTGTAATGTGAAAGTTTGTGATTGTCTTCATAATGTTACTGAAGGTATTAATCTCTGTAGTGAAAACTGTAAATCAAAAAGAAAGGAGAGAGTTTCCATATTCCCTGAAGCACATTTTTGCACAATCTCTGATTAATCTACTGATATTTTTCCTTTGTGGTTTTGGTTTGGGGTTTTTTTGTTATATTCTTTATAAATATTTTTAAAATGTTCTGTCTTTTGTTAACTGTGTCAAAGTGTTACAGGTTTGTTGTGGTGGAATATCTTCTGCTTCTCAGCATGATAACATTTCTTTTCTAAAAACTTAAATATTTTTATTTGTGGAAGCATGCCATGTTTTAAAACACCTTTTAAAAAATATGTCTAATTCTAGTAATACAAAGTACACCTTTTCAAAATGCACCTTTGCTCAACAAAATTAATGTGGCAGTTTTATTATTTGCCTCGTTCCTTTATTTGTTGAAAAACGAGCGTTTTCCAAGCTCTTATATCCTCTAATAATCTTCAGAAAATTATTCATCAAGTCAGCAAATAATTTACCTAATTATGTTCTTTTCTCTATTTTTGTTTTGATTTTATAAGAAGCATCTGCAACCTGTAATTTCTGCAAAGCTGAAGTTGCCAAATACCACATTAATTCATCCTCCTAATTTCTAGAAAGTGTGTTTGTGCACTGCAGACAGACATATCCCTTCAGCAAGTAGGACTCCAAAACTTTTTTTGGGAATCATAGTTTGTTGTTTTGTTGTGGTTTTTTTTTAACTCCAGTGCCATATGCTAGACTTAATTATTGGACGAGATTCAGAGTGAGCAATTGCACTATGAAGGTATGCTGGCCCATTTTTGGTTTATGCTCTTTTCAGGATTCTGTAATTAATTTTCAGTTAATTACGGACCAGAATGACTTCATGGATTGCAAAGTTTCTTCCAGCATACGCTGTGATCAGATTTGTTGAGTCTCTCACTTCCGCACAAGACATTTTCGTTTGACTCCCACCTCATGCTGCTGTTCCTTAGTCATGTCTGTCCCCACAACAGCTTTGGGTGGATG
>NW_009952533.1:9848865-9860952 GCF_000747805.2 Chaetura pelagica | reverse complement strand
GGGGGGGGGTGGGGGAGGGGGTTTGGGGCACAGTGAGACTCCCTTCCAGTCCCACACAGGTGCTCATCAGGATTCTTCTGCCACCAGCAGCTACATCCAGCAAGGCAGTACCAGGGTGGTGCAGAGCCACCTGGTTTCCCTCCTGCTGTGTACCCTGCTCTGGGCTGAGGCCTGGAGGAGGGAGAGGTGTGTGACTTGAGGGGACCACAACCCCCATCTTTTGTTGGCAGGTTGGTTGTTGCTCCTCCGGTGTGATCTAGTGACCAGGCATTCCTCCCTCTTGTGTGATCAGAGAGGATCCCTCATCTGCCATGTAATGTATTATATGTGCTTGGGAGACAGGAAAGTGTTGAGAGGTCTGTATGGTGTAGGACTGCAGTTCTTTTCTGCCTCAGCTCCCATATAAAACACTGCTGAGACTTACCCATAGTGGTCTCCCACAGCAGTTAGAAGCAGCTTGCTGAAGTACCCTTTGGATATTGAAGGAAAATAACACAAATTTCACCTTGTAAATTACATAGTTAATCGCAGTCTGCAGAGACTGCCTGTGAAATTTTAGTCTTGGCTTTGCATACATTTACATATGTAAGAAACTCCATGCACAAGAGGCTGTGTGTGATTTGTAGTCTTCACTTGCAGATACCCTTATTTTTTATACATTAAAATACTTCAATAATCTGAAAAATAGATTAAATGAGAGAATTGGTAATTAAATACAGTACTTCACCTTTTTGCCCAGCTTTCCATTTTCTGTTTAATAAGTCATACTAGTAGGGATTTAAAACTGTAGTATTATTTTCAGTTAATGCACCTTATGTGGTTTATATTATCATTGTTCCTATCTCCTTGAGGAAAAAAAAAAAAACAGCAGTAGGGAGAAAAGAAAGAGAAAAAACCCATGAGTGTTAGAAAACTGAAAACTTAGAAAAAGTTAAACAAAGCAAAAATGTATCCTCTTGGATTTCTGTAAAAATTTTTACCATCTTTCTACAATTAAGGTTGCATAAATTTGAGAGATTGGAAAAAATATGCCGTGTAAGAAACTAAAGCAATTTTGTATACATGTATGGTTAACTTTTTTTTTTTATTTGAACTTTAACTGCACAGTATTTTGAAATGCCCCCTAACTTAAACTACATTTTTACTTGCATTTATTATGTAGCATCTTGTGAGACAATCTAGTCAAATTTTTTTAGCATGAACATTCATCTGGGTCTGTGTCAGTTTTTGCAACACTTTTACCAATATGCTGCAATATAGTGCAGTTATTTGGGGGATTTGTGAAGCAAAACCTCACGTCAATGTTTCTGGCATTTTAGCTTGACAACTTCATTGTGGTACCTACCAGTGTCTAAGTTATAATTAGTATTGTTTCAAAGAACATTGGTATTTTTCTAGGTGTGATGATTTCAAAAAATATTCATGTTAGAAATCATCACGTTATGAGATTATGTTAAAATCTGGGCTTTCTATTAGCAGAGAATTAAATAATTTATTTACCTTGTTTTACTTAGTTTTGAGCCCAAGCAAGTAATGTAACTTGGAGACACAGCCTGCATCATGCTACCTATATCTGTGGTTTTTTAGGTCTCTCCAAATATTCTTGTGGTTGTACTCATCAGAGGGATCAGGAGGGAAATTTGGGTTGCTGCATGTAGTCCATGTTCATGACTCTTCAGAAGAGGATATCCTTTTGCCTGAGTAAGGGTCAGTTGTTCGTGAAGTACTGCTGCTGTACCACCACCCCACACCTCATGAATATATATATTTTATATATAAAAAAAAGGTTAGTCCTGCTGTTTTGTATATTGTAGGAACCAATTTGTCCAGCAATGAACTTTTCCTCCTTTTGTGTCGATCCTCCTCCATGTTACAAGATACTACTCTTGCCCTGTGTCCCTCTCACTTTACAAATTGAACCATGTTCAAGGATATTGTGCATAACTATCACAGCAGTCACTTGCTGCAACTATTAAGAAACAATTTTGGAATTATGTTTAAAATTGCAGAGTTTTGAAGAGGGCTGGTATTGTCAGAGTAATCTCTCAGGCATCAAATAAAAATGGTATTGAAAACACGTCCTTGTACTTCATATTTTGCTGATGTTTTTATTTGGTATGTGAAGGTAGCACAAGAAGATGCACTGCAGTAATCCAAAAGCACGCAGCTCACATCCAGCAATTCTTGGTCAAACTTGTCGGGTTCATGTTCTTAGTCCTCCTTTGGTTTTTTTCAACTTTTACTGGTTTCAGCTCTGCCTTCTGACGAGCACCCAGCTGCCAGCAACATTTGTCTCTCCTCCAGGAACAGCCTGTCAGGCTTTTGGCACGGGTCTGCTGAACTCCAGACTTGCCTGTTTTATCTGCTGGACGCTCCATCATACCATTCACGGCATAATACCCTTGGTTGCCAGCCTCTCAAAGGAGCTGCAGGTTTTCTGGGCTCCTGCCGGGGGTACATGTCCCAGCCTGTCTCATGTCACATGGTGGCACTCTGCATGCAGGCTCTGTCGGGGTTTTGTCTCATTTCAGCAATACACAGGACAGGCTCAGAAATTGCTCTTTCCTGAGTGGTTTGTGTTCTATACAGGGTGTCCTGCTTTGGTTCAAAACACGAGACGGAGAGGGGTGATAACAGCTTTCTGAGAGGAAGGCTTAGGTCCTCCCAGAGGAGGTGCAAACAAATCCACCACCATTGTGCTATTAAGCAATATGACTGATACACAGCAATGGCTCTTCCTTGGATGCCTTCTGCCCAGCATCCAACCTGGCTGCCTTGTTTGGTTCCCCTGTGTGGCCCTCATGAGCTTTTAAGGTTTTCTATCTATTGTCAGGCTCCAGCTTTCACCTCCAGGATACTCTCAGTGACTCTCCAAGACCTGGACTGGCCCCTACTTTTTCCCCTGTGCCCTGATACACCACTTCCCTGTCATGCAGAGCATTTAAATTTAGTAGCCTATTTTCTTGAGGATCCTGAAATGAATTTCTGTTTATCTTTGTTGCTCAGAACAATGCATAAAAGTAAGCAAGCCTGTAACACCTCTTTATTATATTGTCTCATCATGTTGGAGCAGACCAGAGTGTTTCAGCATTTCTGAAATTCTTTACACACAGCTCTTGGTGATGTTTTGTTTTTTCCTGAATCACCAAATTATCATGCTTCCTTCCACAATGCTCAAAGTCCATATCCTTTTTCATCTTCCCCATAGTAAAAGTGTAATAGTCCCTGCTATGAAAGTATGCCTGCGTCTCCTGTTCCTCTTTCCAGAGCTGCTGGTTATTGCCAGAGCCCTTCTGAAACCTCCCCTATGGTATGTCATGGTGTATTTCCATTACTCACTTCCTTATAGCTGCGAGAAGCTGTAGGAGCAGGAGGAACTTGACCTCTTAGCTTCTGCAAGCCACTGCTTCAGAGTTTCCACCTGAGTAAGAGCGCATGAAGATTTAACTTGTCATGTCTGACACAACCTTGGCCAAAGTATAGTGGGCTCACTGTTCTGAATCGTGATTCCTGTTAAAGCCCTCATTAGTTGCCTGCGAGTGTGCTGTGGACCAATTTGGAAGAGCCTGGAGTAGAGCAATGAAAGTGATCAGCAGTCTTTAAAATTGACTGATGGGGACAGATTGAATTATTGACTGTTGTTTCATCCAGAAAAAGTCTGGAGGGAAAGCTGAAGAGAGAGGCAACAAGTGTTGCTTTAGCAACAAGCATTGGTAAAGAAAGAAAAAAAATAAAATTACTTTCCATGTCTGTGAAAAGCAGGAGAAGAAGTAATGAACAGCAAGGAAGGTGCAAGTGAGGAAATTGAATAGTTGCCTGTTACTGTAAGGCAGGGAGACACTCAAATAGATGGTCTGGGGAAGATGTCGAGTCTGTCATTGAGTGACTTAAAGATCAGGTAAGACAAACATTTGTCAGAAGTGATGAGGATACACTTGACTAGTCTGAGCAAAAGGGTGCATCGTACAACAGTCACAGATCTCTCCCAGGCTGTGATTAGTATTAAGTAAGTGGAGCTAAGCTTGGTAAATTATATGCAAATAAAGAAAATGTGGAAATATTATTTCCATGTACAAAAGACTTCTTAGATTTTTATGTCGCTGATCTTCATTGAATGAGTTATTCTGTATTTCTGTTCTGTGTGTGACAGGATGTTTTGAAAAGCAATACTGCTAAGGCTATGCAAGTCATGTGCTCTTTCTTCTGGCATTGTGTTGCTTTTTTGATTGTCTGATACTTTGACACTTCACAGGTTTTTAATTGACTCTGGAGCTGTGGTTTACTCCAGTAATGTCACAAAGAAAATTTATTTTACCACAGATTGCGCCTTAGCATGGGAATCTGTTGTTCTTTCATCTTGTCCTGTCATACGTATTTTGCTTTAGAATTACCTTAGTAACTTGTATTTTGTTTTGAATCTTGCTTCCTGCTTGTTTCCCCACCAATTCCCAAGTGCCTGCCTTTCCATTTTTAGTATCTGTGTTTTGCTAAAATAAATGTGAGCAGTGTCAAGGACACCTGGCTCAAAAAGCAGACTTTGGAGTTCAGTGTTGGTAGAAAGAACAGTCCACAGTAGGTTATGAAGGGGATGTTGGGCACATTTAAGCCCTGGAAATACACAACAGGCAAAAAGGTGGTGTTTAATGAAGAGGAAGGCAAGGTGAAGGCACCAGTTGAAGCATTCCTGAGTCACCCAGTGCCACACATCTTCCTGCAAATTGATGCTGGTGACTTGTGTGCTTTTGTGGTTCTTTGACATCAGTTTTCATATTTCCTCAGTTCTGTAACGTTTTAGTAGAGGAAGCACTTCCCTGCATAATATTCCTGCAGAAGGTGCAAGAGAAGGAAGACTGTAAAACCTGAGCTCACAAGACCAGTCCATCCCAAATGGACAGGAAGGGTATTTTTCAGTAAGGAGGAGAGAAGATACTAATTTTGGGCAACTCTCCTGTCCTCAAAAACATGCAGTTGTACTGGAAAGAAAGAGCTGAGGAAAACTCACATATGGGGTCTGGGTCTGTCTGCCTAAGGACCCAGCACATTCAGGCATATCATTTAGACATCCTCTTAGAGAGGTATGTGCCAATTTTGGTTATTGCTGGTATTTTATACAAAAAATCTTCAGGAGAATTTAGAAATGTGCTACACCATAAGTCACAACGATGCACTCGGTGTCATGATTCAGGTAGTACATATGGGTAATAGTGCAGGGTCACATTTTCACTGAAAAGGTGGTTAGTAACACATCCAGGGTGTCTCACTAATGTTCAGGGTGATTTATTAAGACAGGAAATTACCATGGTTATATTATTTTTATTTTCTTTTTTAATGACTGATTATGAGCTGGATGGTGAAATATATGGCAGAGACAACTGCAGAAAATAAGCAGCCAGCTTGTATTTCACAGATAATGTTGCTGTTCTGGGAAGCAGGGTAGATGATTTCTAGAAGATGAGGGACAGACCAGCAGTATTTAATGTGTTAGAAATAAGGTCATTTGAGATAAATCTGAGCTTATAAAAACTGGGGATGTGGAAATTGTACGGATGAGGAGATGAAATACCTAAAATTTTGTGTTCCTTAGGAAAAACACAAGCTGGGATTTGGTATATTACAACATAACCAGAAATACTGCAGTGTTAAGTGCAGCACTCACCAAGCAGAGTTCAAGTAATTGTAGTGCTAGAACAAAAGTTAAACATTTAAGGCATGGCAAACTGTCTACCACAGAGTAGAAGTGTGAACGCTCAAGATACAGGGTAAGAGGTGCTGCAGCAGTTTGCTTATCAATACATTTGAAAAACTCTGAAGAGCTTGTTGTGTACCTGAGTGTCCAGTGTAAACACAAAGAGGAAATTTCACACACAGTAGATGTCTACAGAACTTTACCAGGGCAATCAAGGTGTTTTAGTTTTATGATCAGGAAGATGGGAACATAAATCATGAGGGTAGTAAGGTGCTGGAATAGGTTGCCTGGGGAGGTTGTTGATGCCCCTCTCTGGAGGTGTTTAAGGCCAGGTTGGATGAGGCTTTGTGCAGTCTGGTCTAGTGTGAGGGGTTCCTGCTCAGCAGGGAGGTTGGAACCTGATCATCTTTAATGTCCCTTCCAACCTTAACCATTCTATGACTCTATGATTCTGTCATGGAACAGACTTCTCATTGGGTATCAACCCTAATAAAAGCAAGATAGAAGACTTGGATGAGGAGTGCCTGCAGAAGGTCGGACGGGAATGGATGTCTTGTAAGGAAGGTAGTCGCTTGGCACAAGGCAGAAACCAGTGTTCATAGCCAAGAGCATTCATTCTGGTATGGTGGAAGATTTCAAAATCTGTTCTTCAAAGTTTCCCTAACTTTGTTTTTAGCCAAATTATTACCAACGCTAGTAGTTGAAGCTTCTGATGTTTAATTGCTGCAGGTGTCTTAGAGTTGCAGGTGACAAATACTGGAATTATAGGTGACCTACTCTTTGTATTTGTTGTTGGTCTTGAAATATATTTGATGAAGAGTCAAAACTACTGATGTGTTTAGTAGGCAACGCTTAGCTCAAAACCATTGAATTTGCCATACATTTAAAGAATGAATAAATAATCAGTAAAATATGAGTTTTGGGAGCTTCTGAAAAGAACTGATTAAGATTGGCTTTCATCAACATTATAATTTTCTTTTGTAAGCTTTTTTTAAGGCTTTGTTTATTGGCTGATTTAAATATTTAGTAAATACATTTCTTTTCAAATTAATGAAGAAGTTGAAGAGGGAATTTTATATACCAAAAATGTAAGCTGTGAGAATGTTTCATATCAGTTTGGGATTCTATATGAATTATATGTAGGGGAAACTTTCATAATTTAGCCATTTCTCATTAAAAAGCTTTATCAAAAACAGCTTGATTTGATTTTAACAGGAAACCACTAATTGGCATTTGGTAAAAGTTGTTCCCACACGGGGAGGAGTACCCCTATGAAACTGTTATTTTTCAATTAATTATCACTTTGAGGATTGCTGAGAAACAAGCAAATGTGTTAGACATTTTCCCTGACAACCTAAATATTCCTGTAAAATGCGCTTTGGAGCTCAGCTTTCTTTTGTCACTTCGGTCCGCTGTATTTTCACAAATGTGTAGCCTGAAGCTCAGCATCGCTAAAAAGGGGGTTCAGTTCCCTCTGTCTCTTACCCAAATGCTCCCGTGTGCCTTCCCTTCTTGATTGTTGTGGATGTCACTGTCCCAGTCACCAGACAAGTAGGTAACCCGAGCTTCATCATGGAGTCGGACCTCAAAATGTGTGAGCTTTGATCTGGGCTTTCACCTTAGTTTTTCTGAGGCAACTGTGGTGGCTTCCATGTCGTCTTCACAAGGCTGCTAGCTTTATCCATGCTACAAAGGCCATCCCTCTGAGCAGATCCCCATGGCTGTAGATCCACAGTCCTAAGTCCTGCCTGCAAAAGCCAGCACACTGCAGAGGAACTGCGTCTGTTCCACAAGATGTGTGCATGCCCTGTAATGAGATGCCACCTCCCTGTAGGTGTTTGTGCTTCACCGCTCAGTATCTCTAGCCATAAGTATAATCAGAAGGAAATGCAGAATTCTCATTAAAATATTACTCGATTTCTTACTAAGTTGGTGCATAATTACTTAAAATAGCATTCTCCAAAAGTAGGTATGAGTTGTTTTCTGTCACAGTAGAAGGGCATCTGAAGTAGGGTTCTGCTGAGGTTCACTTCTGGGTCGGCAATTTTGCTAATTACTTGCATAATGAAGTAGAGAGTAAGTAGATTTGGAAATTCTCCGCTGTGGCCAGAATTCAGAAGCATCTTTCCAGTGTTTGAAACCAAATGATGGCATTTTCAGTAAAGTGCAGAGGGTTATATTGAGAATTGTAGGTTGAGGTGTGCAAGAACAAAATACCTTAGAGTAGATGCTTAGAATCTGCAGTGAAGAAAGAGGCATGGCTGCATTATCATTTTGTCTTAAATACAGAGGCAGCAATGTCCAATTGTTGCAAAAATAAGAAATGTTGTTTGATATTAACACATTATTCTGTTCTTGTCAGAGCTGGCAAGTGTAGGCCTGATGATTGTGTCTGGTTTTCAGCACTGCTGGTCAAGGTGGTGGGAATAGGAATAATCTAGTCCAGTTTTTTGCAGACCTTTACATTTAGAAGGGTTTCTTTACCATCTAAACTCAAGTACTGTGTTCAGTTTTGGGTCCCCCCACTATAAGAAAAACAGTGAGGTGCTGGAGTGAGTCCAGAGAAGGGTAATAAAGCTGGTGAAAGGCCTGGAGAACAACTCTTACAAGGAGTGTCTGAGTGAACTGGGATTGTTTAGGCTGGAGAAAAGGAGACTGAGCTGAGACTTTGTTGCTCTCTACAACTACCTGAGAGGAGGGTCTAGCAAGGTGGGAGTTGGTCTGTTCTCCCTAGGAACAAGCAACAGAACAAGAGGAAATGGGCTGAAGTTGCATCAGGGGAGGTTTAGATTGGATTTTAGAAGAAACCTCTTCACTGGAAGGATAGTTAAGCACTGGGATAGGCTGCCTAGGGAAGTGGTTGAATCACCATCACTGGAGGTGTTTAAAAGCTGTGTAGATGTGCTTAAGGTTAATGGTTGGTAGAGTTAGGTTAATGGTTGGTAGAGTTAGGTTAGTGGTCGGACTTGATGATCTTAAAGGTCTATTCCAACCAGAGTGATTCTGTGAACCTTCCTGAAATTTTGTGTCACGTGCCTGAAGAAATGTGTATACAGACTGGAGACTGCTCATGTAAAAACAAAGTTAATAAGAAATTTAGAAAAAAAAAACATGAATCTGTAAGGAGAAGTTGAAGAAACTCGGTTTATTTTAGTGTAGAAGAGAGAAACATATTAAGAAAGCCATGATAACCATGTTTCAATACAAAAAGTGGTGTAAAAGAGAGGGTAGGAATGATAAGTTGCTCTTTATGGCCACTGGGGGGAACAGTGAAAAGAAACCAACTTTACTGGAAAAAAAACGATACGACATTGAATATGTTGGGGGAAAACTGACTGCTAGATGTTGGAGGAAGATGGGGGATACTGCAGAATTCCTTTCATTGAAGATTAATAACATACTGGGCTGGGGAAAGTGTAGTTGATCCTGCTCAAAGACAGAGCAGATAAACTGCTTCACATAAACTGCTTCTGTGCTTTACAAAATGCTGCACTGGAGCAGCATTGCACTGCATTGTATATTATAGTCTGTTCCAAACAAAACACAAACACTTCTGAAGTTGTGGTGTAAGTAAGCAAACTAATAAGCAGGAAATATTTACTTAGTTACAGTCAGTTTCATTATTAGTTTAAATCCAATTAGAATAAAGAAACAAAATATGTTTATAGAAACACAGTGAAAATAGCATACTTTTGTAGATTAAAATGTGCATTAGAAGTTCATTCTTTCATCTGTGCTGTTCTTTGCAATATCTGACTGAAAGCAAATAACAAGGGACATACCATACTTCATGCATGTTTATTTCTTGTGTTTAAGCTGTCCAATCCTGTCAGATAAAAGTATTACTTATTAATTAGTAATCAGTTGTGAATTATGTTGGCAATGCCAAATTATATAATTGTTTCAGTTATGCCCACTATTTCATTTGACTGAATTCAGTCATTGGCTTTGAGATTGTTCTCCAGTAAAAGCTTGCTTCTGCTGATGGAAAATAAGAAATCAGGAAATATTTGTGGCTTTGTTAATTAAACTACGCTGATTCATCAGATTCAGGGCAAGTTACACCATTTTCTACCATTTTGAATCTCCTCTGGATTACACCTGTCAGAAACAGATTTTTTAATTTATATTGCCACATGAAGGCAGGATCTTTATTTTCTCCTCTGCCAGCTGCAGACTTCCTTTCCTTGTCTGTTGAGATTAACTACTTGGTCTCCTCAGTGTTTTTCAAATGCCACTGCAGAAATCACCTTTGAATGGCCGCTGCTTTGCAAGAGTGAAGTCCTTTTGGTAGTGTGTCTTACATGATAAAGTGATCTTGTGCTCTTGTTTGAATCAACTTAAAACTTTTCTCCCGCTTCAGTAGTGGCTTTTAATTTACTTCTTCCTTGTGGTGTGTCGAGTCAAACCAGTGATTCATCCACTTTTTCCTGTATCTCCCCTATTTGTACCTGGCCCTTACTCTTATGCATGGGACAACACTTGGGGTCTTGTTTACAGGTTTTTCACCTACTGTAGCACTACCTGAAAATCAGTCATTTGCTTCCCAAAGTGGGTAGTAGGTTTATGGAAGCTTTATGGTTTTGTTTTGGTTCTTCCCATCTTTGTGTCCTGAAGAATAAAGGGTGCATGCCTGTATGCACTTTGTCGAGCAAACTGGATTGTGCTGTAAGATCTTGTTTGCATTAGTGCTTTTCACTTTATTCCATGCATTTGAATGCATGTCTCACTGTGTGTGTGTATATATATAGTATCTGTATTATTATCTAGAAATTTTGGAAAAAAATCTCCTGCCCGTTGTGCTAGACACTTAAGTGAAAAAATGTCTGTACTAAGATAGCTCAAATTTTTCATGTATGTCAAGATATAACAGATTTTGGGGAAGAGAAACACTATATGTGGTAGCAGTAAAATAGCTAATGAGAACAGATGTCAGCTCAGTGAAGTAAGTGAGGCAAGGGCAAACATGATTAAAAGATTCAAAGGAGGAAAAAATGGCATTTTGGTGGAGCATTTATCTATACAAAGGGGGAAATAAGTGACAAAGTGTGTATGTTTGGTGAGGGCTCAGATGAGAGTCTACCCAAAGGCTGTTAGGGCTGCCTCAAGGGAAGAAGTGGCAGATTGGCCCTTTGGTAACTCTGGTGCAGCAAGGTGCTCTAGGTTGCTTTTGGAGAGGAGAGGCAGGTGGCAGTTGAGGGGTGTGCAGGAAAGCCCTCAAGCATTTAGCATGGAGTGGGAGGGAGAAAGCTGACAACTGTTGAATTTGAGGAGGAAGGTGGTGGTTGTAGCAGCTCAGGTGCAGAGCTTGACTAGTGAGGTTGGGACCCAGATGGAGGAGCTCAAGTAATTGAAATGCAGGTGTACACTCACTGCCATGGTGTACATGGTTAAAGGTGGCCAGAGTGTGTTTGTTTTGCAGCATGTTGTTTACCCTCAGACTGCCTCCGTCACTGGTAATACTGTATGTACTTTGAAATAACCCCAAATTATTCCTTGTTGGAAATGCATATAGTGATTTTTCCCCTTGCCTTTACATGAATTTACTCTACAACTGCTGCTTTCTTTTCTTCTCCCTTACCTCTTCTTTAAACCTCCACCACTTTTTGTGTTCTGTGCTGTGTTCATTTCCCCTGTCCTTCTCTGATGTTCTCTGCTTTATACTATAGGTAATATGTTTTTATAATGTGCTTTAGATACCATTTACCAACTCAAATTTGTTCTGCAACATGGATAGCATAAAGATCCATTGGGTCAGGGTCAGTTTGGTCCTACCTCTTGCAGAGCTTTACATATGGGATAAATAAAGTTCTTAGTTGTCTATATCATGCCTTTAGCTATGTAAATAATATATTTAATCTTTTTTTTTTTTTTTAATTCTGATTCCAGGAGATTATCATTGCAAGCCTTTACATTTGTTATGTGAAGAACTGTGGATAATTTTCTAAACTTCATGTTTTGCTTTAGATCACTGGATGTCAGCATGAATTTGCAAAGAGGTTTAGATTGTTCAGTTACTAAACTTGAACACTGATACAATTCTGCAAACAAGATCTTGCTCTGTTGTAAAACTGTTGAGTTAAATCATAATATTTATGGATTATTTTATTTACTATTGATAGCTTTTTGTTCTTTGGCATTTTTGATCGTATTTTTAACAATAATGCTGATGAAATCTAATAAATGTATTCTATGAAGAATACTTACAAGATGTGTGTCTGTGCAGAGTCCGTAATTTAATTTGTGTATATTACCTGGTGACACAGGGAGTATAGACAAGCTCCCTCTTGACCCAACTTATATAGCGTGCTTAAGTGTACTATGGTATTTTTTAAAAGAGCATATAGTACTTGTCTTATAACCTCTAAAACCTCAGACTTCAGCTTCAAAAATCAGGAATG
>NW_009952533.1:9816029-9848792 GCF_000747805.2 Chaetura pelagica | reverse complement strand
AGGAATGCCATAGATGTGTAGCTGATGTTCACATTAATTTGTATTCAGAAAAAATTTACTATAGCATCTCATGCAGATGACCAAAAGCCTATCCACTGTTCTGCAGATGGCACAAAAGCTCCCAGTCCTGAAATCGCAGTCCTGTTTGGACTTTGTGAGAGGAGTCTTACACATGAGGGGTCAATACTAAGGAACAAATTATCCAAATTTCCTGCCAGTGCATGTTTTCAAATTAAGTTTTTTTGGCTAGATAATAAGTCCGAGGCTATAGCAAGGGGGAAAATTGGTCTTACAGTCCTATCAGTGCTCAAGACGGTGTTAAACTGTTTGTTGTTCAGCATCTCAACCTTCCTCAGTGCCTCTGCAGCAGTGCAGAGTGGTGCATTGGTCCATTCTGGGTAGGTGGGACTGACATTGAGGGTGGTGAACATGCAAGGTGATGTTAGTGAACTGCTCTTGTCGAGGTCCTCCAAGCACATGGAACAACATGTGGTTTTGCTGAATTTGCAGACTTTTTTTATCGTGTTGGACACAGGCATGCTCATATTGAATCCAAGTGAAATGTTGCCTGTTGCTTCTAGAGGAAGAAGGACTGGTATTTGTGATCAGACTTGTAGCTTATTTATTCCTCTATTATGCTATAATTTATTCTTATAGCTAGAGAGGAATTCTGTTGGATGTGTCTTTTTGAATTTCAACTTTATGTGACTTTTCAGATACTTCACCTTATTTTTCATTATTTTTATTGCAACATAGACCTCTGAAATACCAAAAAAAGTCATGTCAGATATTTGGGGGTGGTAACCTCAGGTATATCTGCAGTGTTTCTTTCACTTTAGTTTGTTTTTCTTAAACTATTGCTCTATCACAGATGATTTAAAAATGCAAGGATTATAAGACAGTATCCTGGCTGCAATAATACTGAAGAGGAATGACAAGAGGTCTTGCAATTCGAGATGATATGCAGTCACTGGTTATGCAGCCAGTTGGCTATGCAGCCAGTTGGATGAAAGTCTTGTCCTAACCCCAAATAGTCTTTGGACTTCAGCTTTGCCAGGGGAAATAGCCCCTTCATGCCTTGTCCCCTGGTCTGTGAGCCTGTGACTTCTTTCACCTTTCCCTGTGGCAGTCCTGATGAGCATGGCTTTTACCCACCAATTCAGAGGTGGCTTAGTCATTTTTACAGTTGGTATTTCAGTTAGAGAGTAAACGGGAAAAACAGCTTCAAAAGACCGACTTGGATTATGTTCTGCTCAGAGTTTGTATTTAATCTTTAGTTGTTGGTTTCTGTGGGAGTTACCAAACCAGTTGAGCTACAGTGCTGGCATGACGCCAAATGAAAAATACAGTTTTCTTCACTGTAAACATGACTGTCAAGCAGTAATGTTTTTCTCAGCTTCATTTTAAAGGCATTATAATGGAGGAAAATGAAACTAAAACATGTTTTAATGCCAGTATTAACATGGAAGAATGTTATTTCTTTTTTCTTTTAATGAAAAACTCTTTAGAGAATAGAACATTAAAAACTATGTCTTAATAAATATGTAATCAGTTATCTGTGTTGCTGGATACCTGCTGGAGTTGGTAAACCAATACATATCTTATTCTGGTGTAGTTATGGTGAGAATGCATTTTGTTTTGCCTTTGCAAACATGAAAGATATGTGAAGTTCTTATTTTTAGTCCAGTTTTGATAATAGAAAAAAAAAAATAGTGCCTGATAATGAACAATAACAGTAAACACTAATCTCTATTCGTTCCTTAAAGCTTATTTTGAAACTCTCTTTTCAGTGGCCAGTAGCTCTGTTAACTCATCATTGGTTATTCTGCTGCACTTGGCAATCCTTGCTTTGCTTTTGGGATTTATTTCGTTGAAAAATGTGTAAATTCAGCTTTGCCTTTCTAAACTATATTTAATGTTCACAGATAATTTACCAGGATGTCCTCATGTAGGTGCCACTGCACAAAATGGAAACAACTGCATTTTCACTTTTAAGAACTAAATTTATTCAGAGTTGTCTTCTTTGACTGTAACTCCCTCTGTTTTATTTTGCAGAGTGAGGAAAAAGCTAGTTTAACAAAATGTCTGATCTGCTGCTGCTTTGTAAAATGGCTTTTTGGGTGCTAGGAACAGAAATTGCATCTTGAAGAATGGATGTCAGCATCCATGTAACTTGATGCACCAGAGGATGAAAAGTCTTTCAGATGTGCTTCATTGTTTGAATGAGGCTTTTTTAAGAGTTCCATAATAGAAAAGTAAGAAATAGGATTGGACGGGTCTTCTGTAAGGGTCTTCTTGTCTGTCTTGCCTCTTGAGACAGAATCAGCTTCAGTGAAAGCTTTCCTGACTGATACTTGTCTTGCCTCTTCCTTATGACCTCAAATGACAGCGATTCCTGTGTTTCCATATGTAATCTGTGCTTAATGCTTCAGGTAATTAGGAAGTTTTTGTTAACTGTATGTGGATAGTTGAACCTAAGAACATTAAACTAAACTTTATTAGGACCGGCACATTTTTATTTGCATATCTAATCCTTTTAAAAAAAAAAAATCAACCTGCCTCACTTGGCCTGGATGTTTGCAGGCATAGAGAAATGAAGAACTTACTCAAAGCAGACATACATGCTGTAGGAGAATTAATGAAATGGTGTCCAGTTCTCTGAAAGAAAAGTGGTGGAATTTACACAGAGATCTCTTAAAGTTCCTCATAGATCTCCTGAGTGACCTTGGCTCAGAAAGATCCTTTTTTTGTTGTGTGATAGAAGGGACACTGAACTCATGTTTAGATCCTGCACTTCCTGCTTGGGGCATGTTACCATGGTGATTAATTGTGTTCAGGTTTTTTGAAGATGACAGTCAAGGAACAGCTGTTTGACTGGGCACCTTCAAGATCTCATGTATGAGTAATAACATTGCTGGTTTTTATAGCAATATTCCATGTTTGCCCTAAAAAATAAGCTTTTCTTTTGCATCTTGGGATGAGCTAGCTCCTCAGAGTTCAAGGTAGTGTCCCAGCAAGGAAGTGTTGAAAACAACAGGCTATTGTTGCACTTGGGCGTGCATTGTCCTGGACCCTGGGCGTCTGTATCCTGCCTTGCAGGCACTACAAGCTCAGTTGCAGCCACTGGCTCTAAGCAGGCAGCCCCAGCTTCAAGGAAGCAGTAACACACTCATGGCTGCTGTCACCAGCAATGGTCACGGCGCAACAGCAGCTTCCTTCTTGAGGAGGGTTTTCTTAAAACCTGTAAAATGTTTGTAGAAGAGTGATGAAATAGTTCTGTGCATCTTTATGGAGAGATTTCTGCAGAGTAATATGGGTAGTAGAGAGAAGCACATAGAACAAGCTTTAAAAACTCCTCAGGAGGCCATGTCATGACATGCTGAGCTGGGGTGGAAATGAATGTTTCGATAATGGAGAAGAGAGGAGGGTTGAGATGGAGGTTGGCCAGAAAGGATCCTGAAACTGCAGCAGAGGTGCTACATTTAAGGAAAGA
Source organism: Chaetura pelagica (assembly GCF_000747805.2). Classification (NCBI taxonomy): domain Eukaryota; kingdom Metazoa; phylum Chordata; class Aves; order Apodiformes; family Apodidae; genus Chaetura; species Chaetura pelagica. Next base: position 9,845,299 of record NW_009952533.1, on the reverse strand, counting down.
TAGGGAGGGCAATTGATGACAGGGGAAAAACCGTGAGGAGATAGACTTGGGACGGGGTGTGGACTAACAAGGGTGTTTGCAGTAGTATTTTAAGGAGGAGTGAGATAGACTTGTATTTACTGATGCCAGTAAAAAGGATGTTGCAATGATCAAGAGGCAGGATGATAAAAGTCCAGACAAGCATTTTAGCTGTGTACAGGGAGATAAGTCTATATTTGAGAGAAGTTACTCTGAAAGAACTGCAAGCATTTAAATTTAGTTAATTCTTTTTTCTATATATTTTTTTTTTTTAAACGTTTATTTTAGTCATATTTTCCTATCACTCAAAGGGAGGTGGTGGACTTTTGGTTTGGTTTTTTTGGAGTGTGTTTTTTTAACGTAATGGTTTGCTTTTTATTTCCTGTATTTTCCTCATGCTACAAGGTCATTTCCTGGGGAGCAGGCCTTTCTGCTTGCTTACATATCTGTGCTTCACATGGCAAAGTTGGGAAGGCAGCCCACATGGAAGCACACTAGCTTTGCTGTCTTATAAGAATACTTAGTAAATAAAAGAAGGGAGAGTAGCATTAAAGGAAAAAGAGAAATGTTGATAGCAGTGGGAAAGGTGTTACATGAGACCTCGTGTTTTGTCTTTAGCTGGGTAAATATTTTAGTGTTATTTCAAAAGTACACAAGAGAAGGGGACAAAGCTCTTATGGAAGTATCAAAGCAGCAGAAAGCAAGGGGACTAGCTAAGGCTGTTTAGAATGGATTGACTGCATTTCAAGTTGAGGCTCAGCTAAGAGTAGACAGTAGGACTCAAAAGCTTAGGAGAATTCTGCATCTGATAATTTTAGGCATTACCTGGAAGATTTCTTCTGATGACCAAACATGATTTGCAGACTTGTAGGTGATAAGTGATTCATTTAGGCTACAAAACAAATTTCTGAAATGTTTAATTAACACCAGCCACAGTAAGCAGGATGCTTTATGCATGTCTGTATAGAGTTAGATACTGGACATACTTTCACTTACAAAAACATCCAGTAAAGCACCAAACCTGAGCTTATATGTGGTGTCTTTTGATGCTTTTTCCAGTGTAACCATGCTGCAGGCAGTAAGGTATTTGTTAGTGTCCTGCACCTGTTTAACTTGAGAACTTTGAGGTGATACTTCTGCTTTCATTTTCTATAAAGCCAGAGTTATGCCACCTTTCTGTACTGACTTGGTTTTTGTGCTGCTCATCTTCACAGCCCGCAAGTCCAAAAAGTTGGGGAAATTGAAAGGGATGCACGAGGAGCAGCCACAGCAGAGGCAGCAGCCACCACCCCAGAGCCCTGAAGAAGGGACGACATACATCGCACCTGTGACTGAGCCCTCTGTAAACACAGCACTTGTTCCCCACATGTCTGCTATCTCACCAGCACTTAATCCCTCTCCTGTTAAGATCCTTGAAAGTATTGAACCGGAGATCGTGTATGCAGGATACGACAGTTCAAAGCCAGACACAGCAGAGTACCTGCTTTCCACCTTAAACCGCCTGGCTGGCAAGCAGATGATTCAGGTGGTGAAGTGGGCAAAGATACTTCCAGGTAGGAGCATGAGGCATTTGGTGAAATTTCTCCTCAGTGTTTCTTTTAGCTTAATGAACTATTTGCTTGATAAACTGCATCTTTAATCTGTGGATTGTGTTGAAAACGCTCACAGGGAGGTGTGAGATGAACATCTGAGAGAATGAGGTTGTGGGTTTTTTTTAATTTATGTAATGTTTATTTCATATGTCTGTGATCAATATTTAAAAAGCTTTCATTTTGAATAATAGCCTCTTAAGAAGAAAACGTATTGTCACTGAAATGAAAAATCACAGGTTTGTTTTTAAGAAGTATAATTTGTGGAATTGTTGCTCTTGTTCTTGAGTACTAGTAAAATAATAAGCAATGTATTCAGTGCTGGTTTGACCAACCGTTCTAGAGTGTGATGTAGTTCATGGGTATTTTCTGGTTTGATCTCTAGGATTTAGAAACTTGCCTCTTGAGGACCAAATTACTTTAATTCAGTATTCATGGATGTGTCTCTCATCGTTTGCCTTGAGTTGGAGATCATACAAACATACAAACAGCCAGTTCCTCTATTTTGCTCCAGACCTGATCTTCGATGAGTAAGTATTCCTTAGTTTTCAGTGTGGGCTGGAAGGATTACTTTGTCTTTATTTGATTTTCAGACATACCTGCAGTCTAAGACAATTTAATTCTGGCTTTAAAAGTAGCTTAATTTTATTTTTATACAGTGACTTGATTTTTTTATACAACCATCCGCTTCTCTTTAGGTATGAGGATGTGTTCTCAAACTAGAACCATCTTGCTGGCTTGAAATATGGCTGATACACAACCAAGATTTATAGAAATAAATATTTGTTGGTATCGACTGGAGCTTGGAAAAATATCTTAACTTCTAGGAAATGTGAATGTTTGAATTGCCAGGTTTTTTTCAGAGCAGTCATTTAATGGTGCTTTTGTTAACAATATACAGCTGTTGCAATGTGTTTTCTTGACAGTCTTAATTACCCTTCTTTGCAACCATGAAAGAAACCAAAATGTTTTTTCAGTAATGAAACATAACTACTTTTATGATGCATTCAGACAAAAAGAAGGATCAACTGAGGAACCATTCCTTCTGAGTATGTCTTCCTTCATATTTTAAGTTTGTGTTTTAGTGCTTTGCTTTTGATGAGTATAATTTAATCTCTGTTCCATTTGCCTAGTGTTTATTCCAAGACAGTAAAATCAAAATTTAAGTGAATACACATGCAGTCAAATTGCGGACACATCATATGCTTATCACAGAAGGTTTGAGATTTTTTTTCTAGAAGTAAAAATGGGTCGTAATAAATAGGATAAGATAAAAAGAACAGACAAACAAAAAACCAAAACACAACAGGGAAAAGAATAAACAAAAAATAACTTAACACTCAATCTCCTGAAGCATTCTTAAATGTTTTTCTTGGACAAGACATGTTGTCACTGTCCATCTTAATAGTCTTCCTTTGATTTAGAAATCCCTGGATAATTAATGCATGTGAGATTGGGCCCAAAGCAGTAACTGGTATCAAAGAAGAATTGTTTGGTTTGCTTTTGTTGTTGTTTTTTTAAAAGGAGGAACTGGTGATTCACTGCATATGGTTGAAAATGTATTGTCAGCCATTTTCCTTGTTGAGAGCACCTCCACTGCAACTTGAACCTGAAAGAATCATCACAGAAAAAAAAGTATCTGTAGCTAAAGCCAAGTGAAAATGTGAATTTCAAAGAGTTTAGTTCTCCTGGGGAAGCATACCCTAAAAATTCAAACAGAGAAGCAGATTTCCCTCATCTGAAGAATGTCATTCGGAGGGGGTATAAATTTATTGGACAGGGAAATCAATCCTGCTTGCAAATGAAAGTATATATGCATTACTAGCATTCTTGATGCTACAGCTAGAAGCACCTTCCAGAAGTCTAGATCAATTGTGAGTTTTATGCTGCAGGCCTGGAAATCAGATGCCTGCAGAATTATACTGAGGTTGAGGTTGGAGTCCAGTTGGGAGAAGGAGTGCAGCATCATGGAATGCAAAATAAAAATATCCCAAACCCAATAAGTATGTAAGGTAGTGGTCTGGTCTTCTACATATTTAACAGTGTACTCATTGCAGAGCTACTGAAGGTATTAGAAGGCAGGTGTTTCTAAAGATAAGAAAAATAAATTACCAGGAGCTGTGTTGAGCTGGGAGATGTGGGACAGGGGCTTTTGAAGTAGCTGACCAGGGAAAGAAGTTTCCTTGAAGCTAAAAGGGTGAGAATTTAGTGCTTACTCCAGAAACAGTAATGGGTGCATCTCTGGAATGAGAGAGTTTTTCTCACTTCACTCGTGTTTCATAGTTGATGGGAATTGTGGGAGACATTTGTTCCAAGTTTCTCACGTTGCTGCTTAGGGTGGTAGTTGTAAGGCTGCATTTGTAGTCTGACTTTTGGGCACCTTGGCACAGAATAGTTTTTTAAAAACTAGAGAGAGCCCCATGGAGGTTGGCAAGACTGGTTGGGGGCTGGCTGGGACAGTGAGGGAGCTGGGCTCATGTAGCCAAGAGAAGACCATGCTAGGTGCAGTGGGGATTTAATTGCTGCCTTCTACTTCCTGACGAGTTGCTGTAGAAAAGGTAGAGTCAGACTCTTTGTGCATGTGCCCAGTGGAAGAATGAGAGGCTACAATCAAAAGTTTAGGATAATCAACTGCCTCCTGGGCAGCAGGAGAAGAAATTTCATAATGAGATGGTGAAATAGCAGCGCAGGTGCCCAGACTAACCCCAGAGTCTCTGTCATCTTCAAGATGTCCAGGCTTTGACTGGACAAAAGCCCGAGCAGCCTGCTCCAATTTTGACATCCCTACTGTGAGCATGGAGTTGGACCCAAGATATCCGGAGATCCTTCCCGAGCTAAATTATTTTGTAATTCCATGTTCATGAGATGCAGTGCTTTTTCCAGTTTTGACTTAAGGTCAGAGGAGAATTTCTGGAACTGTACAATTCAGCCAATAGAAAGCATTCAGATGAGCACAGGACAATGATGCATACTCTTGTTCATGAAAATCCATGGCTTTGAAGCTTTGCTCTCGAATTGCTGAAGGCTGGTCTTGGTTCATGGTACTTTTTGAGTACCATGAACTTGGAAATGTGCTATGTAGGTAAAACCACAGGCCTTCATTTCTGTGCCACAAGGTTTATTAGACCTCTCTAAGGTTCACATGGTGCAACTTTGTGGGTGTTTTACTACCCTTGGCATTTTAGGACATCTGTGAATTGATGCAGAATGAAAGGGTAATGCTTTAAAATTACTTTTCCTTCTGCTGGATTGAGAGAGTTATGTTCCCATTATCGCCTTGCCATGATTTTCTTGGTATTTCTTCATATTGTGTCTGGAGAGGTCATTTCCCGTCTCTGTGCAAGAAGGAATTAGGAAGGTCCCTGGCCAGTTGCATGCTCTCAGTGCCCCTGAGGGTTCAGCATTTTCTTCAATTAACAGTTAAAAAAGAGTGAAAGTAGAGGTTGGCAATAGCAGAATTATGGTTGCTTTGTTTCACATTAAATGAATTTTCCGTTTACTCTTAACTACTGTGAATGAAAGGAAGTCATAATGTTTCTGGAAGGCCATGATATATGATCTTGTTTTCTTTCTTATTCTGAAGGCCTGTAAACAAGGCAAATAACAAAAGAGGATCTCAGTTGCTAGTAGTTGTTAAATGTACCTTTGATTGTATAAATACTGTGCAGAATGCCTCCTTACTAATAAGTGGTCTGATTTCCTGTTAGACTTATGGAAAGCTGGAAATATTTTTCCACCTTAATTTAGTCATGTTACATATCTAAGTGTACTATTTGTCTTTATGGATCATGCACATATTCCATTGCTTGAGTAAATGCAAAGATGTAAAGTGAGGGATTAGAAAACAGCCTCTCTGCCTGTTACAGAAAGGCCTAAAAAGAGGCATAAAATAGACCAGTGTATTTTACGTTGTGTTGAAGTTACAGTATGTGAGTTTTTTAATCCCTTTCTTTGTAGCGTAATAGCTGTAACTGATTTTCTATATACATGGCGTTAGTTTTAATCCACAGGAAATCTTTAAAAGACCATAATGTATGTGACACCACGTAATTCCTATTGCAGGTAAACACTCTCAAAGGATGTCTGTTGCATATGTAGTAACACTCGAAAGATATTGCAGTAATGTCCTTTAAGGCTGCAAGCACAAATCTGAGAGGTTGCAAAATTCCAAAATCAAGGTGGTCTGTGAAATCATTGTTTGAGCCCTTTGGCTACCTGCTTAGAAAACTGTACCTGTAATTAAACCTTAAAGTTACGTTATTCCCTAATGTTTTTTGCATGTGACTCCTTTTTTTTATTGATCATAGAATCATAGAATGGTCAAGGTTGGAAGAGAGCTTAAAGATCATCTATCTCCAATTCCCCTGCATGGGCAAGGACACCTCCCACTAGATCTGGTTGTTCCAAGCCCCATCCAACCTGGCCTTGAATGCTTTCAAGGAATGCTTTCACAATTTTGCTGGGCAACCCGTGCCAGTGCCTCACTACCCTTATAGTGAAGAGTTTAATCCTGGTGTCTGATCTAAATCTAAATGTCTAATCTAAATCTACCCACTTGGAATTTAAAACCATTCCCCCTTGTTCTATCCTTACACACCCTGGTAAAAAGTTCCTCCCCAGCTTTTCTGTAGCCCCTTCAGGTTGTGGAAGGCCACATTAAGGTCTCCCCAGAGCCTTCTCCAGGTTGATCAGCCCCAACTCTCTCGGCGTGTCTTCATAGGAGAGGTGCTCTAGCCCTCAGATCATCTTTGTGGCCCTCCTCTGGACTCACTCCAGCAGGTACCTGGCAGGGTCTCATGAGAGCGGAGTAGAAGGAGAGAATCACTTTTCTTGACCTGCTGGCCCTGCTTCTTTTGATGCAGCCCAGGATATGATTGGCTTTCTGGGCTGTGAGTGCACAGGTTGGATCAGTTGCAGGGATGATATAAGATTATGTAGTGAGAGACTGTTGGATTTTTGCTTCATTTGTTTCCAACAAGGAAGCCTTACCTTGAGTGGATCTAGGGATTTGGGAGAACAGAGAGATATTAATGGGGAAGATTTTCCTAAGACATGGCAAAAGACTATCCCAGATTCAAGACCTAAGCTCCGAGACATTGAAGTTCCTGCTGCAAAGTAACAGAAATCTCACAGAAAAAAAAAAAAAAAAGAGTGCTTTTTATTTAACTCGAGGGAGGAAGAAGATTTCTGTAAAGACTTAAACAAAGACTTTAGCTGAAACTTTCTAATCTAATTCAACCTGAGGCAGGCATATGCATGGACAATTTAAGTCCAGAGCATTAAATTGGTAAAATTATACACAGTTGAAAGCAGGAAACAGAACAGTGCTGCTTGGAATGGGTACAAGAACAAAGCAAAGGTATGTAGCAAAATAGAATATTTTTTAACACTAGCTTATTTTCAGGGATTCTGTCTGTAGCTATTCAAAATTAACTATTTGCTACATGGGACAGCTTAAAGCATGATTTTTAAGACCTGGTCCTAGAAGGTAGGGAAGTTAGTTTCAGATTCCCCTGGCCTCTCCCTTATTGACTGAATTAATCATTGATCTTATAGTTAAAATTACTATTTATCTGTGTAAGAGTCACCAGTGTTTTTGAAAAGAGATGGTGTGACAGCTGAGGTACTAGAAGAAATATGGTGATCTGAATCTTTCAATAGTTTGTGTGTTTGCACTGCAAAAGTGAGATTCCTGAATCCCAGAGGAAGGCAAGGGATGCTCATGTTTCTGTGATGGGCTTGGGTAGTTCTTGCCTCACCAGGTGGTGGTGGCCATTTCCCAGGTATCTGCTTCCACCCATACATTAAGTCAGGGCATTGATTGGCAACCTTTCAGAGGCTCAGGAAAGGATAAAAAGCATTTACGAGTGCAGCCACTGCCAACTGAAACCCAGCAGGAGCCAAAACATGCCATGGCAGTGATCCTTGCTCCCCTGATGTGGGAAACCAGTGGGAGCAGTGGGACATGGGCTGCCTTCAGGGCCATGGTTTGAGCTCCCAGAACAAATACCCCTGACAGCTGGAGGCCAGAAACTGCATTCCTCATGGCATGCAGCCCTACTTATCCTTCCCTTCCCCCTAAGGAAAGAGATGGTGGCTTTTTATCACTCCATAGGACAAAAACCCAGCTGATGGCATTGCTGATGAATATTAAAAATCAAACCTCTTTGTTACATGTTGGTTTCTGCTAGTGTAAAGACACCAGAAGGCCAGCCTGACACTGGAGTTTCCCCACAGGTCTTGATCTTTCTTTTGATTTTAGGTTTTACGTGTTCCCTTCATAGACTGAAAAATCCTTGGAGACTTTTGGAGAAGAGACCCAAATTCCAAAATTGTTTATTATTTTTTAGAAATTCACCCAAGTTATCTTATTTACTATTCCTTACTTCACTAACTGAAAAATAGCAATGATGTAGAATACTGAAAAAGTTCAGTAATGCTGAGACACTGTGTTGACACCCTTTGGCACATTAAACTGCAGCATTAGTATTTCAACAGTATTTTTCAAATGTACCCAATGACTAATGTGCTGTATTTTCTTGCTCCTTTGATTTTTCTCGATTTGTCATGTGTGGCATAAAGAATAAATGATAGGTTAAAAAATGTGTAAGTTCTGAATTTTCTGGCCATTGTTCTTTCTTCTGTCATTGAATTTTTTACAGATATTTTTACCCTAGTCAAGGACTTGTGTGTTTAACATGGTGAAAACAGCACAAGGCATTGCATGAGGTACCTAAAATTACTGAACTTGAAAACCCAAGTCAAAATGCTGGGGCCAGTTCTCACAAGCAATTGGTTCAGGGATGTCTTTTTTCCATCTCTGAAATTACTGTATTACATCATATGCATCTCAATCCTTACAGTAAAAAGGTTACAGTTGAGGCTGCAGTTATTGAATATTCCATATAAAATATTAACAGCAGAATATACCAATTGACTTGGTTGGTACTTTTGGCTGATAAGGCAAAGCTTCAGGCTATGGACTTTGAGCTAAGAAGTGGTTGTCCTCTTATTATTGCCATTTCTGGCAATTGTGGCATCGCTGGATGCTTTTCTAGCTTGCAGTGCAGTATGTGTGGCTTTTTCATTACAAAATTAAATCATTTTCTCTAGATACTTTAAAATAACCCAATAATACAATGTATGTAATGTAGTTCAACAACTAACCAATTTGATATAAATCTTTCCTTTAAAGTGCAAGCTTTAACTTTCAGTAAAGATGTAGTATTGCAAGGATCTTTCATTCTGTTCCTTCAGTAATTGCCCCAAGTGTGAAGTTTGAAATATTAGCAGTAGAGGAAAAATAGAGAATACATTTTTCAAATTAGAAAATTGATGTAGAGCAAATGAGGTAGAGAGATAGAAAACCAGCTTCAGTACGTGGGGATTCCTGTGAAGTTTCTGTGTTGATGTTGTCATGGGATGTGAATGGGCAGAGGATTTTGTAACATTGAGGAAAGTCACAGTAAAATTAAATTTAGAATCAAGATGAAGCTCAGCAGAATAGCTAAGATACTATTTTAATCTGCATTTAATAATGGTGGGTATTTTATTAGTAAGCAGCATGTTCATTGTCTTTTCATTATGTTCCTAATACTGTCTCATAATGTATTTGTGGAAGCTGGGGCTGTTAGGATGCAGATGCCTCTCTGTGCCCTTTCTATGCTGAAGCCTTTGAATCTTTCTGGTATTCTGATTTTTATAGTAACAGCAGGAAGGTAAATGTAATAAAATAAGCTGAATATTTAAGAACAGCAGATTTTTTTTAACCTTATATACCTGGGTGGAGGGATGATTCCTTAGATCATCCATGAGTGTTGATAAAGCAAATAAGTAACCTCTTTTAATGTTTAAAATATTGCTTTTTCCTCATTTACATTTTGCAGGATTATAGCTGTTAACCCTTTAGATTTATTTTGCAAAAGCATCTTAATTTAGGTACATTTTTGTAGTAGCTTTCATCTGACAGTCTCTAAATCCCTCACTTTTAATTAATACTGCCACAGTGATTGTTGATGAGAGGTGTCAGTGTTCATTAGTTGCTAATAAATTGTGTGTGTGACCACTGATCTTTTTAAAAGGTCAGCAAGCACTTTTTGTTATTCCTCCTGCATGATTTTTGCTTGCATATATTATTTTGAAGAGGAGTGCTGCATTCATACAGTAAAAAAGTGCAGTGAGAAATGGGAATCTTTATCAATATTTTCCTATGTATGTTATTATTATTTACTTTTTCATAAAGTGCAGCTCAATTCCTATCCAGTGAATTATTAAAGGATTTTTTTACATAACCATCCCAAAACAGTGCCGACATAGAAGGAAATTTTGAACAACTACTGCCATACCTGTGCACAATAAATGTAATATGCTTTAGCTAGATTTTCCAAGTCTTATTTTGTTTTTTCTTTGTAAACAGATCAATGGTTGGCCAAAGCAATAGACTCAGCTTCATTGCATAAATTTCTAAATTGCATAAATTTCTTTTCATTCCTTTATCTCTAAAACCCTTCTTAAATTTCTAGGGTGCTTTAGTTAAAACTGTGAAGCTGTAAAGGAAGACAGGAGATAAAGTAGTTTTAAGGACATCTGCAAGAATGGGAAAACTGTCAAAAAAAAAAATATCTGTCTAGCACAGTTTCTTATCCTTTAAACTGAACAATTGCAAAGAAAGCATAAGATCAGGACAAGGGTAAAAATTATACTTGTTCATTTGCCCATTCCAGCAGTTAGTTATTGAGGTACTTTCTGAACGGGAGATTACGTTTGGACACTTGTGCTTGGTAACCTTTCTGTATCTTCTGTGAATTTGCCTAGAACCTTTTTTAATAGATTTATGATCTTGACATCTAAAATGTTCTGTGGCAGTCACTTCTGCCGTTTAATTGTACACATTTGTTGGGGACGTTTCTAAAGCAGGTAGCTGATAATTTAATGGAGTGCCACTTAATTCTTGTGTTTGGAGTAATAGTGGGTATGTTCCTTTTCATCCCATGTATGCCATTTATCATGCATAGATCTCTGTCAAGTCTCATTGGTTCTTCTGTGAGCTGAAGAACCAGTCAATTTAATCTCCCCTTGTGTATCAGTTGTTTGCTACCCCTGGCTGTCCTCATCTTCTTCCTCAATGCTTTTACTAACCTCTTCTATTAATTCTGGGAGGAGACTAGACTGACATGCTGTGTTCAGAGTGCAGTAGATTTATGCAGTATCAAAATTCTAATGTATGTCTTGGTCTTGTCTCTTCTCTCACACTTTTCTTTTTTTGACCATTAGTAAACACTGAGCAAGCATTTTCAAAAGATGGAAGCCCCAAAAACCTGTTTCAGGTTACACTTAGGTCTCTCTATTGTATGATGTTTGTTAATTTAGAACCAGTTATTTTGTATCTGTGGCGGAAGATGATTATACTGCCTGCATTGTCTTGCATTTGGTGATTTTCACCTTCCATTTCTTCAGCCAGCCACACAGTTTTGCAGGATTTTTCATTATCAGTTTTTCACAGGCCACTCTTGATTTCATTGTCTGGAGTCATCAGCAAGCTCTGTCACTTCCATAGGTCTGATTTTTTCTCAGATGATGTATGAGTACAGTTTTCAGCCCAGACCCCAGTGCAGAGCTCTGTGAAACTTCCCTGCTAACCTCCATTACTTCTGAGAAGTGTCCATCTATTATTACCCTTGGTCTCCTATTTTTAAGCTGCTAATAATCCATGAAGAGCCTTCCTCCTTATCCCTAAGCTCTCTTTAAGAGAGATCTTAAAAATCCTTCTAAAATCTTTAAAATCCAACTTTGCCACGGTTATGTCCCTGCATACCTCCCTCTTGATGCAAGGCACAGTGTGCAGGAGGTCCCAGACCAGTAATTGCCCAAACTAGCACGCTGACAGACAGTATTGCAGCCCAAGATACATGCCCCAGTTTCTTTTGTGTGGAAACCAGGGCAGGGGAGAGGAGGAGAAAGCTGATGTTTGCTTAGGTCTCACTCCATATGGTTGTGGGACGCAGCTAGACCTGGCACATGCAAAGCGCTTCCATCATTCAGACGTTGCCTGTATCAACCGGAGCACCCTTGTGTCGTCATCAGAGCACTCTTAATGGATTTGTGAGATGTGACCTCTCTTTGCCAAAGCTGCACTAACTTTCTTCCTTTACAACGTATTTATTTATCTGTTAATGCTCTTCTTTCAACCATTTTGCTACGTACAGAAAAAAGATTTACTAGCCTCTGGTCTCTTGAGTGCTCCTTCCCAACTCACAGGCCGATTTTAAGAAATCAGTCACGTTTTTCACCCTCTGTGCCTTTTATAAGGGCAATTTAAGCAATAAGCTGCACAGCACAGTAAGTAGTTCAGCAATTCCATATTTAAGTTCCTTTACAGCTCATGACTGGATGCCGTCTGGTCTTGGTGATTTATTACTATTCATTTTACTGTTGGTTGGTTTTTTTCTTTCCAAACCCCCTTCCACTCACACTTTAATCTGAAACTGGTTCTCACACTCGCTTACTGAAAAGGAAAGACTGGTGCAGATCCTTTCTGGATTCCTTTACAGAGAGCACTGATGCAAAGATTTTATCTTCTCTGCTGTGGCATCAAACACTTCGTTTTCATCTTGATATCATCTCTTGGCCCAGTGGATGTTCTGGGAGCTTTCCAGCTGGTGATGTGTTTGAAAGGGTTTGACTGTTATTTTTTTTTAACTTCAGCATGAACACTTGCCCAGTGATTTTACATTTAACTTGACATAATTATGCTCTCTTAGTGTTGTCTCATCATGTCTTTGGGCCATCTACAAGGCTTTCAGGAGGGTGTCTTTTCACTTCTCACAAGGTCCTTGACTAGAAGCATTATGATGGAGAAGAGGTTTGTTCCTTTCAAGTGTCTGTCTGAACATGGTGATGCTTTAATCATTCTGCACATCAATGAGCTGTTTGTTGGCTTCTTCAAGTGCCTTTCACATTTATAGTGCTTCCTTTAGCTACTTCCCCTATAGAGTTAAACATGAATCTTCCAGATTAAAAGAAAAATGAGGAAGTAGTTTCTCTGAAGTGGTATGAGAGGAAAGCATGCCTCAGTTGACTTCCAGAAAATGCCAGCCTTTGCATAACAGTGTGAACAAAGTCTTAATTTCTGAGACATTGATGGCACAAGAGAAGAATTGCTGCTCCGTGTGGAACATAGCAGTAATTTTGCTGATGAACCACTGCAAGTGACAATGAGCCCTAGCAAATTGAGTGCATAAAACAGTACCTAATGAGCAACTTTTGTGGCCATTGATACCTTTCTCTGATGAACTTTAAAAGAGTATTTAATGTCACATGTATTTTATTGTCATTTATTATTGAACGTGGTATTGAAAAAGCACTTTGGTAAAGGAATAAGTATTAATTTTCTTATTTAAACTGTGATTTGTCTTTCTTGGAATGCAAATGCAAACATAAAGATAATATTTGGTATCAGCATTCTGCTAACTGCATAAATAACTGTTAATTCCAGCAGATACTTGGGGTTTTTTTGCTGTTGATGTTCTTGGGATTTTAGGGTTACGTAGCTGGGTGATTATTAGGTTGGATTTTGGCACAAGTTCTGTGTTACTTATTGGGACCTGAAACACTCCTTTGGCAATCATTATCCACCAGCAGTTGCCAATTCCTTTGTTGATAGGCATATAACAGGAGGGCACTTGGCTGAAACTTTAGGCACTCTGCATTTTTTAGTGTCAGTTACCTGGGAATGTATTCTTTAGGATCACCAGGAGGACTGGTGATGGGTCCTGCTGGGTCCCTTCCAACTAAACATATTCTATGATGCTATGATTCTATGACTCTCTTGGAGGAAGGCTCATTTTCAGAATTTGACTCCTAAATTCAGTGTAAAAATTGCCAAGTTTGTATGCCTGGGTGGCTAAAGTCCACAAAATACCAGCTTTTAACAAGAAATTATCTTCCTTTTTTGATTATCAGTGTTTAGCATTGCTGGTCCTCAGTCTAATCCCTGTTTTGTCCTGGGTTTGGCATGTCGACCTGTTGGAATGTGTCCAGAAGAGGGTAACTAAAGTGACCAGAGGGCTGGAGCACCTCTCTTACAAAGACAGGCTGAGGTAGTTGAGGTTGTTCAGCCTGAAAAAGAGAGGACTCCAGGGGGAACCTTATAGCAACCTTCCAATACCTGGAAGGAGCCTTTAAGAAGGCTGGAGCAGGTAACAGTAGGACAAGGGGTAATGGTTTTAAGCTAGAAAAGGGTAGATTTAGGCTGAACATTAGAAAAAAGTTCTTTAGTATGAGGGTGGTGGATCACTGCAACAAATTGCCTAGAGAGGTGGTGGTGGCCCCATCCCTGTAGGCATTCATGGTCAGGCTTGATGGGACTTTGAGCAATTTGTTGTATTGTCAGAGGTCCCTGCATGTTGTAGCATGGTTGGGCTAGATGACCTTTAGAGGTTCCTTCCAACCTAAGATATTCTATGATTCTGTGGTTCTGCCAAGGTCATTGCTGTAGTGTTGGTGCTCCCAGCTACACATCTGTCAGTCTGCAGCATCCCAGTCACCTGGAGAGAAGTTTGTGGGGCTTGGTGTTTTACGTTGGTAACGGTGGGTTTACACATTCTTGTGGCAGGGGGAGATAGTGAAGTACTACTCTTTCAGCAACTTTTAGAGCAGGAAATCTGTTCTTTTTTTGCATACTGTGCTTCCTTGCAGGGAGCAGCTTTCTTCTGTTGCATGGCTGCTGGCACCTGGCTGTCTCTGGATGAAGGAACATGTACATGGGCAGTAGCTGCATCAGGCAGTTCAGTGGAATCAGCCAAAATGACCTGTGAATGTAGGAGTATGCTGAAAACCCAGACTGCCACTGGGGACTGAGGCAATGGCACTTTGTGTTTGGTTTGGTTTTAATCCCTGGGCCTGGTATGAGGTCAGTATTTTCCAGCAGCATGATAGAGCAGGCAGCCAGGGACTGTGATTTTGGATCCTAGCAGAGATCCACCATCACTTGTGTAGGCAGCAGAGTGGTTATCTGAGGTTGTCACCTTTATGCTACCTCTAGGCTAACACTTCCCGGGATAAACCACCTAATTCTCAGCCTGTGTTTATCCATGGATGTTTAACCAACAGCAGGATAACACTTGAATTCTCCATCCCTTACTGCTTAGTAAGAGCATCTGCTGCCTTATCAGGAGGAGGAGGAGGAGGTTGCTGGTGGTGCTGAAATAGGGTAATTTTTTCTGCTGGCTTACTGACAAAGGAAAAAAAGGCGTGACCCAAATTTCTCTCCAGTAGAAACTGATGGTAAAACAGCCATTTGTTTCAACAGGACTGAGTACCTGCATTTGCCATTGATGCAAGGTAACAGGTATTTTTCCTTCTTGGGGAGGAGGTGGCTCTAAAGCTTTCAGAGTTGAAGGCAGCGTGTTGAAGGGTTTTGTCTCTTTCTGCTGTGACTTGCAGAATGAGAGAGATTAGAAAGTGCTGAGTAAGTGCTAAATGAAAAGTCATAATTTAATTTTGCCTGAATTCTGCATGTATTTTGGCTTGGGTTTTGATCAGTGCAATAACTTAATGATGCTGCTCCAGTACAGCTGACTTTGGTTGTGTTCATAATGGCTTCAAGATGGGAAGCAGGTGTCTGGGTGCAGTCCATTGAACAGACTGATGCGCAGTGTTTTTGAACGCCACTGCAGACAAAATCTGTTCAGGGATTGCCCCTTTTCATGGAGGAATGTGTTCAGTTTTGTGCAGGGTTGTGGCATTCTGTTCCCACTGTTGTTATTGATGAAGCTGTTGAACTAGAGTACTTCTTCAAGAAAAAGAAAATTGTTACAATAATGTGTTGGGTTTTTTTTCCCCAAGAACCTCATAACTTTTTCTGGACAAGTGAGCCCCTCCTAAAGCAGGTAGAATATTCAGGCCAAGGACTTTCCTGATTAGATGGTTTGAGCAACTTAATAAAGGACTCTGTGATCCCATGTACTTGGGTTTTTACCCCCTTTATCCATGTTTGCCTGCCTTGCTTCAAGCTGATGATGTTTTGCTCCTCTCTCTGCCTATCTGACCCCTTCTGGCATGGTGGGAAGCATACCTTGCTTTCTGAGGTTTCCAAACTGGTTTTGACCTTCAGGCCTTTGGCAGATTTCTTTGTTGAGTTGTGTTTGTTTGTTTGTTTGTTTGTTTTGGTCTTGTTACAGTGTAATGTGCTTTCTGAATTTCCCTGAAATAATTTTCAGTGATGGACAGGCTGCAGATGGGTACAGGTTTAAGTCTAGCAAAAGAAAGGCTCTTGATTATCAAATTGAAAACAGTTCTTATAGGGGAAAAATGTAAAATTAGGAAATAAAAATAATATCTTTGACATCAGACTTTTGCTTCAAGTGTTGTTAGGTATTTTCCTCAGTCTTTTTTGAGCTGCAGAAGCCAAGGGTCTAAGCTGCACACTTGTTCCTCTGAGGTGCTATGAAAGGGGCGATGCCTTTGCCTAATTTTTCTAGGAATTATCAGCAAGTCACTTGAGTACTGATGAAACTTCAACCTTCTTCACCTCTCTGCCTAACTTAGGAAGATACCTTGTGCTGCAGCTTTGAATAGTATTCTTGAGAAAGTAAATAAATATGATACCAGGTTTGGGTTGGGGCTGAGTTTCGCCTGTGAGTGAATATTCCTTGATGTTTGGGTAGTTCTTTTTGGTTATGGTTAATTGAGTCCTCAACAAGGAGATTAGTGGTACCAGGCTTTATGATGACTTCATAAATTTTAGGTTAAGTTTTTAATGAAAAGTTGTTTCTGTACAGTGTGCCTGTAGTTTCACAGTTTGGCTGTTTGGATTCTAAGGAGGTCACATAAGGTTATTAATGAGATCTGTGACAGGTTTAGTGTTAAGGATGCCTACTCTTAAACAGTTTCCTTAAAACTATCCCCTATCCCCTGATGGAACTGCTGAAATCCTGCATCTCTCTTGTTGTTGACTAGATTACCCCTTGGTGATTTGGGGCATCAATCCCTTTCATCCCGGTGCTTAAGCTGTTTGCCTTTGTGAAAGGACAGTTACTTCCAATGGAGCAGGGGAACAGGAGGAGCTGGGTTGATCTGCAGCTTTCTCATCTGCATATATAGCTCTCTGTGGGTAGATGCTGAGGATGAAACTGGCTGAGGTTTTGGGCCGGTACCACAGAGCTGGTGTCTGTGCAGCCTGCCCATGGAAGGAAGATACAAGATCTGGACACAGTTTGGGAATAAGGGTGGCAGACGTGAATGAGGAGTACAAGCAGATTGTGTGGGGTTAGGAGGAGACCCCTGATCAGGTGGGATGAAGGAGAAGACGAAGTCAGGGAAAGTAAGGGGTTCTCTCAACTAGGAACACATTTGCTGTGGTCCATTGAGAGAAACCCAACAGCAGGAACAAAACTGCTCTTCCCACTGAGGCAGCTGAGGAGCCTCGGAGGGCTTCACCATCAGAGGTACCCACCTTGTCTTCTTCCTAGGGAAAAGGAGGAAGAAGCAGCAGCAATTCAGTTCTGGTGAGGATGTGGTGAGCCACTCTGTGACCATTTAACCTAAGGTCCTGTGGCCAAAGAGGCTCTGCAGGAGAATTGGGCAGAGTGGTAGCTGGGGTGAATGGGCTGGTTGTGGCCTGCCTGCTCACACTGAATGTGGCAGAATATGAGCCAGGCATTAAATTAAGCCTGTAAGGAGACACTTGGGGAACTTAAGATGGATTAACTTAAGGTAGAAAGTTTAAAGCGTATTACTATGAAGGAGGATTAAGCTAAACTGAACTGGTGACACCACTTTTGAATGCGGATCCATGCAGCGGATTCAGAGCTTTGGCTCCACACCTTTTATTACTTACATGTACTTACCTTCTTAAATGTTCCCATAAAGATGCATATCCTTGTATTTCAGATCTTCACATTGTCCATTTTCCGTGTTGAAAAGTTTATACGCTGTGTCAGAGGTAGAATTGGTTTTGGTTAGTTGGGTTTTGCTTGCTTTTTTTTTTCCTTAAGAAAACAGGGTGAAGGGAAGGCAGCGTAGAAGTTTTTTTTTATTTTTCCCAATGGTGAAAATGGCATTTGTGATGACTTGTTGGTATTTGTTCTTCAATAAGGCATTTGGCAAGGAAGAGACAACTTTGTTCACATTTTGTTGACATGCCCTAATTTCTGTGTGCCCAGTCTCTTTTAATAAATGAACCATTTGTATTGATTTACCTTTTTTTTTTTTTTTTGTTACTTTCATGGTGTTGGGCTTTCTGCAATGTCAGCATATGAATTTTCCAAAAGCTCTATACCCTCTTACCTTAGCTGTGTGGGTTAAAAATGAAATGCAAAGTTGAATACTGTAAACTCCCACAAAATGCTTGTCTTACATTAAACAGAGTCATGAACTTACTAACATTAATTTACAGTTAGTAATAGTTTGTAAATAAGTAATAAATCAACGGAATTGATTTTCAGGGAGGGAACTGAGTTGAAATTACAGGCTTGCTGTATATTAAATAAACTACTTAGTAACTAGTTCTGTGTGTAATTTTATCTCGCTACAAACAATGCCATGAGGTCTTTCCTTGAGTACAAACTAGAAATCAATATTTGCAAGTAGATAAAAGACTATGTATTTAGAAGACAGACACATGCACAAAAAAACCCAAACAACAAAACCTTACTCAAATTCTTCTCTGTAGGGAATGATATAAAAGCAAAACAAATTAAAAATATATAAATATATAAAAAGTAAAATGTCTCCAAAGTGCAAGGCAATGTACAAAAGAAAGGGTGTTTTGTGTCAGTGTTTTGCCAATGCTGTTTAGTGAAAGCATAAGAAAACTTAGGTAAAAAAAATTCAAAATGTTTCATTTTATTTGCTCTGTGGCTTGTGGTACTGGATGAAAGGTCTGATGCTTCTGATGTCTGTGGAGGTCAAATGCAGGCAGGGATGGTGGCAAATGCTTTATGTTCTGAGGCTGGAGAAACTCGTTTTGGTGTCCTGAAAAAGTGATAATGGATATAATAGACTGTTCTTGTTTTGAATACTGCTAGTCCTTAGCAGTCTGATATATATCTTGAAACTTATTTTTTTTTAAGTAAAAATGTCCTTTTTAAATAATTTGCCTTTCAACTTTAGTGTGTATCCCTCTGAGCCTCTTGGGATAGGTCAGTTGGAAACCATTATTATCTGTGTCCTAGACCTAGATTCAGTAATTTTGAGAAGAGGAAGGGAAGCAGGAGCAGCAGGAGGGACATCACTCTCTGAACTCTTTTGGGGTCTTTTTCCTCATCTGTCTCTGGGTCAGCTCAGAGGTGCTCACAGCCACTTGATCTCTGGGCAGTAACAACCCATCAGACAGGAAGGTTTAGGGTGATGTCCTTGAATCAGGGTAAGCTAAGTCATGCATTGGCCAAATGTGAAGGAGCCCCCATCCCTGGCACAGTCATCTATGCTAAGGGTACATCCAGCCACCAGGAGAGATCCAGGTGCTGCTGTGCAGGGTTGGCCACAAATGATGGTGCCCACAAGCCTTGGGCAGACCTGGCACAGCAGCTTCAGAAATGCCTATTTTTATGCATCTGACACCCTTGAATTCTGCAAATCCTTTTCTGTTTCACCTGATCCCAGTTGCTTCGGGGTCACCGTGTACCTTCATAGCATGCGACTGGCCGTTGAGCGTGCGGGGGGCATCGCTAAGTCCTCTGCACTGGACTTGTGTGCTCATGCCTGTGAGCATCCTGCAGTGGAGCCTGCTCTCCTCAGAGGGCCAAGGTATTTCAGTCACTGTCCAAAGCATTCAAAGACAGTTTTCTTCTATTTGTTTTCTTCCCTGTGGTCCGTGATGCGTAATAAAAATAAACAAACATGGCATTACTACTACTCTTAAATAATTACTAAAAAAAAAAAAAAAGTTGCTGGAAGTTCTTAGTCTCAAGAAGAGGGTGGAGCAGGGGAAAAGTGCAAAGCCATATAACAATGGGGAGTCCACTTTATTAGCGTTAAGGAGGAAAATAAAATCTGCTAAGACAGTATTGAAATAAAACACCAGGAAGATTACGTCAGTCTTTGTTTTCACACAGTATGATTCTTCTCTCACCAGCCAATTTGTATATTTGAAAAGGCAGTTGCTTGGTTAAAATAACTAGCTGAACTTCATCCAATTCCCCAATTATGTGAAAAAAAAAAGAAGAAATACAGACAATTGTTTTTGAGCAATTAAGAAAAAAAAAAAAGTAGTGGTCACTGAACAATTATAGCACCTCATTTAAATACCCACATACATATTGTAGTTTCAAAATGAGACAGGCAGTGCTCAGTGACATTTTGCTGTAGCTTTGGTGGTTTGAGATAGCAGCTTTAGAAATAAAGCAGAACCTAATTCTGCCTGCAACTTTGGCAGGTTGGGGATGCCTAAGAGAAGAGAAATCAAGGTTGAAGCTATAAATGTACTGAAATATATTTAAAGGGGGCAAAAAAGAGAGTAAACTGGATACAAGTCATGTATCCTCTTTATTTTACTATTTTAAGGGCAAAAATCTGTATTAATGAAACAAGAGTATCTTCTTATGTATTCCTTTATTCCAGAATATTTTAGATTTTTATTTTGCAAAAAAAACATACAGAATTTTTGGATGTTCCAGTGTTTGAATAAGACACCATTGCACCAATTTCATTAATAATTCCCCATAAGTGGTCCAGTGTTAGTACATTAACAAGAACTTCAGTGACTGGGAAATCAGTTCTCCTTGTTGTTCCTACACTTTCATCCTTGGAGGTAAACATGTTGATCCTAGGGCTGTGCTGGCTTGTGGACCTGATGGTGTGCTGTGGGCAGTGGAGCTCTTTGCTGTGTGCTTTCCCATTGTTGGAGGCTGGGGCCAGGGTTGACTGCCCCGAGTGATGTGGGCTGCACGTGTGAGGCTGCCATCCTCCCTGGTTGCCCTTTCTCCAACTCATCCCTGCATTAGAAGTTTCTGAAACTCATTTCCACCTGTACGTCAGCTGATGTGGGATGTATCACTGAAACCATGCATGCAGTGGTTGTGGGTTCCCCTGTTGCACTGGTTCTGACCCCTTCAGCAGGCTCATTTCCATCAGCCAGGGTAGAGCTGAACAAATGCTGACAATTCAAAAACATTTCAAAACACTTTTGCCAGTTGATTACGTCGTCAGGGAATAAAAACATAATTCTATTTGTTTCTGTTCCTTTTAGGGGGTGGATGTTCATGCGTCCTGTGGTCTGCCAGGTAGCAAAGTGAACTCAGCCACTCACCAGATGGAGTAGGAGCTCGGGTCCCCCAAAGCTCACAGGCAGGGGCTTTTTCTGGCAGCCCAGGAGCACAGGGACCAAGCAGCCCTTCAGAGCTGGCAAGGTTCCAGCTTCATCTCCGCAGTCCCCAGCTCCCTTACCTAACCTGAACTTTATGGCTGTGGTGTTTCTGACTGACCTCTGCCATCAGTGCTTCATTTCCAGGTTGCTCCTCACTTTCCTCATGTGTGGGCTGCCCCGTGCACATCACACTCTTCCGTGTTCATCCTCTGAATTTTCTTTCTCTTTGCAGGGAACGGATGCGCCAGTCTGCTATGTTTGAACTGTGCCAGGGGATGCACCAGATCAGTCTGCAGTTTGTTCGCTTGCAGCTCAGCTTCGAGGAGTACACTATAATGAAAGTTTTGCTGCTGTTAAGCACAGGTAAGTTAGATTCATGGTTCTGTGGGAATACCTGAAAATAACTTGCAATTTGCAAAAAGATGTAGTGATTTTAGCTAATGTGACAAAACAGCCGAATTGTTTCCAGCAGGGATGCAGGAATAAGCCTGGTTTCATCTTGTAGGGTTTATCTGCAGATCTCAGTCTCTGTTAGCACAGGGAATGTCTTTGCAGTTTGTATGTGACATGTGCATTGGAAGGACAGGAGTGGCTGGGCAAAGGGCCCTCACCCCCCTCCTCAGTACAGGAAATGTGCTGGGGAAGTGCCAGAGCTGTGGGGACTGGGGAGATACCCCCCTCAACACTCAAAGCCACCGGTTTGGATGACTTATCATCAACCACAGGATCAAAGGATGTACATTGTCTGTACTGCAAAATGGGTAATTTTTCAATGCCAAGTGAACTGAGAATGGTAAGCCCTTTTACAGGGCTCTGGAAGTTTAACAGATTTCAGTGCACACTTTATTTTTCTCTCGAGTGTCATCCTTTCAGTTTTCTTAAGATGCAAAATTACATCTTGGAGTTTGTTACAGCACTGTGTAGAAATTAACAGATTTCTTGTTCTTATCTTATTGAAAATATTGAAAAACTCCTGTCCCAGAAGAGTTGTGTAAATACACAGGCACTTTGTTCATTACTTTTCCATCAGTCTTGATGAAAAAATCAATTACCTGTAAACAAACTTCCTTCTGTATAATCACTCTCCTTTTTGCGGGATTCACTTGGTGGCATTATGATGAGAGAACACATCAGCTTGATTGGGGGGCGTTCATGGTGGCACTTCAGCAAACTCACTGGGCAAGACTTTCCTCAGCAGAAGGAGGCTGGATGTGGGAGCATGGCTCTGGGAGAGGAGGAGCAGGAGATGGAAGGTGCCACTGCACTTATTCTGGCATTCACTTGCAAACTGTCAGCAGCAGGATGTGTGCCCAAGGCTGCCAGAGCTGGGGGCTGCCTGGGGTCATGCAGCTCAGAGTGTGTTCCTCTTTGGTGGTGAGTGGAGCCCAGTGTGCCCATTTGATGTCTTCTCCACTCACCCTGTCTTCTGCTCCAGCAAGCTGAGAGAGGAAACAAATGGCAAGCAACAGGCTTCGGTTTTGCAGCACTGGAAGGCACTTATCTCCAAAACCACTGAAGGATGCCAGAGCAGGCTGATGCAGCAGTAGATTTAGACACCTGGGACCCTCCCATGTCCCCAGCCATGGCCTGGGCACATGGGCTGCAGGCAGAGCGAGGTGCCTACGAAAGGATTTGCAGTGTCCAGCAAAGCTGAGTGGCAACCTCTCCAGGCCAGGTGGTGGGACAGGCACTTTCTCCCTGTCTGCAATGTCTTTCATTCAGACCTCACCCATCCCACCCAGCCGGTAGCTCTGTGGTTAAAGTACTTGCCTTTGAAGGAAGATGTGAAGCTGCTGTTCCTGTCACAGCTGGAGGGGATTTGGATCCTCTAACATAAATCTCCTGGGGCTGTAAGTTTTTTGGGCTCGGCTGTGTTCCTCCCTTCCACTGAAGCTGTTCCAGCGCCCTGGGATGGGGCAACGCCATGTCGGTTCGGGAGTGCTTTATCTCACAGGGTCTGACCCCCAGGTCCTGCTCCACCAAGGGTTCAAGGAGATGGTCTTTTGGTGAAACTGGGACTGTGGGGAGCTGGTATGCTCTAGGGTAGCCCTGGGGGGTGAACGGGCTTCTTAAAAGCTTGTCCCTCACAGTCTTTTCAGAAGCAACTATCAGTGCTTAATGTGGATGTGCTTGGGGGATTCTGGCTCCCAAATGTTCTTGAGAGAGTGTCTGGATTGGAGATCTGGTTCTACTACTTTTTAATCAGCCCTAACAGGGAAGAATCTTTAGAAAAAGAATCTAAAGGCATTCTAAAAACGTAGCAAAATTTATTTAAGTTAGACATTTATTATTCTACCCTGCTGAGAGTGTTAAATAATGACTTGAGTTATTGTGAGAATCTGTTAGGTGAGATCAACCTGGCCAGTTATCTTCAGCTAGCTGGATCCCTTTGAAGCACACACCACAGTCACAAAAAAACCTACTAAAAATAATTTGGTTTTGGAGAAACAGGGTATTTGCATCAGAGAGAGAGAGAGCAAGGAGAGCAAAATGGAAATGAAGAGAGTGATAAAACCAAGAAAGTGTCATGTGAAGGGCAGCAAACCTGGTTCTGAATGACTGTATCTTGATATACCCTTATGACAGAAAACACCAGGTTTGTTTTAATTTAAAAACTTTTATTTAATTGTGTGATGAGCAGAGTACAAGTTATTCAGAAACTTTCATGATGACCACATCAAGGAAGTTTCACTCCATTTACATGTGGAAGAAACCACATATTACAACTCAATTGTTTTCTTGCTTTCCACAGACCATAGATTTTGGGAGCTTGCCAAAAGCATTGCTGCATTTAATAAGTAAAATCAGAAACACTGGGCAAACCTCCAGAATTTCATGTTTTGCTTGAGTTCTCTTTATTTGTGGTCTTTCTTTCTTCCTTAATAATCTGGCTGGGGTGGTGGTATAATCATTTTCAGACAGAATAGTAAAATATATAGGAGTAGACAAAGAAAGAGTGGCTCTAACAGTCTTTAAGCAGAATGTAGGAATACAGGCCTGTAAATATTAAAGGAACTGTAGAGCCCATGCATTTTGTATATGGGCCCAGTATTCTTTGATGGCTTTACTTACTGCGATTGGTGTCTCTGTATTTATCCAGCTTGAACTTAATTTGTATATCTGTTCCAGAAAGTTTCTTCTGTCAGCAGACTGAGAGATTTGGCATATAGAATTTAAAAATTAAATATTATGTTTATATAATATAAATATCTAATGTTCATTGAGTGATAGGCATGTCCATATGTTACCTCCTAGGCTTTTTCTAAAGATTCCTCCTTTTGCCCCTTTACAGCACTTGATGGTCGCAAGTCCTTGCTGCTTGTCCAGTGGTAGAGCCCCTCCTTTTTTTCCATTGCTAAGTTGCTCTGGTAGATACTGGTGACAGAAGAAACCGGTGCTTTTTGTTAAAGCTTCTACTCTGGAGCCATTTGGGTGGTTGTTATCTGGCTCTGATCTGATTGCAATCAGAAGGAAGGCAGTTTGCAGAATTTAGAAGGGAAAGGAATGGATGACACTACACTGTAGTATTTTTTTTTTCCTTCTGTAGACTAGCATTAAGAGACACAAAGTAGAAAAAAATTTGATGGTTAAGTGGTATTCAACCAATCCAGGTATTAAACACCAGAACATTTTGTGTCATTATGTTAATAACCTCCGTAGGGTTATCCTAGAGATCTAATCCTGTAAGCCATTGCTGTTTGGGGCAGAGCCTGCTGGAGTGCGAGGGTATTTGTAGTCTGTAAAGAAACAGTATATTTGCTTTTGTAATTAGCCTTACTTGAAATCAGTCACAGGAAAAAGTATCAAAATACTCTACTTTTAGACCACTTGTGGTCTAAAAGTAATCCCTCTGGCAAATAGGAACTTTGATAGGACACTAGAAATGCTTACAACTGTATGCCATGGTCAAACAGTGGGTCAGGATGCCTGTTTGGAAAATAGTCTTCTGTTTGATGTAGAATAATGGCTCTGTTGTAGGTGTTAGGCAGATGCTTACTCACATTCAAAGAAATTCTAGATGTTACTTGATGGCATAAAAACATGTCACTTGGTCTAGCATTTCTGCATATAACAGCTGTAATTCCGTACCTTCCTCTCTCCTGCCAAGTGTGGGGGATCATTCAAGAATGATAAATCACGTCTTGAACTTCAAAAAAAAAATCCTTGATCCATCTGCCTTTTTCTGTGTGTGTGTGGTTGGGTTGTATTAAAAACAGTTTCAGCATGAGGTTAGCATGTGTTGTATTGCTGAGATGTTATCTTGTTCTCTGCCACAGCTTCTGCAATCACACATCTGCAGAGGATGCTTGAATCACTTGAAAGTGTGTGTGATGTTGTAGATTCCTTACCAATGTCTGTAAAATTATGGACTTTGCTTAATGGTTTAATTCTTTCATCCATTAACTTGTGTAACTTTTAAAGTATGCACATCAAAAAAATAAGCAATACAGTTAATATTAATATAAGACTGTCTTTTCAATGACAGTTCCCAAGGATGGTCTCAAAAGCCAAGCTGCATTTGAAGAAATGAGGGCAAATTACATTAAAGAACTAAAGAAGATGGTAACTAAATGTCCAAGTAACTCTGGGCAAAGCTGGCAGAGATTCTACCAACTGACTAAACTTCTTGACTCCATGCATGATGTAAGTATAACTCCTCAGGGAGTGCAGACAAGTTAAGCAAAAATCTCTCCATTAAGGTAAACCAGTAATCTTTGATTGTGTTAACTAACAGGGAGAAAAGGAAATGAAATTATTTTTAAAGGAGCAGCTGAGAGAAGTTGTTAGATGAATTTAAGGACAACTGCCAAATAAAATAAAAGTCATTAAGGGCTGGGTCCTGCTGCCTTTTCCTATGTTACATGGTAGTGTGTTTCTCCAGTCCTTCACTTAAGATTAGTAGAGCTATTAGTGGGGTCAGAGGCTCTTCAGCAGAAGTGATGTTAGCTGTGACCCTAAGTTCTCAATTCTCAATGAGACGTGCCAGATTAGCGTGTCACGCATCTAGAATGCCTGATGTGCTAATACATGTTGAATTAATTTGGTGATCTTTTACTGTGGGGGTTGTAATAATTATGACTTTAAAAGATGGATTAAGACCTTGAAGCCATCTTGGGTATTTGAAGCTTTCTTGGAACTTTTCAAGCATAAGAGTCACTGTTTTGTGAAGTTATTTCTACCGCCCTGTCTCATTTCAGCGGGAGTAGTTTGCTTTACATGTGTCAGGTATGAGATGTGGTGAATGACATGGAAAGCCAAAAGTTCAGTCCTAAAACACACCCAGGCTAGGGGTGATTCAGCATAGAGTCATTCTGAAGGGCTGTGGTGGGTTCCTAGTGCACAGGACCAGCTTGCAGTTTCAAAGGGGTGTCTGTAACATTGAGCTGTTGAGTTGGGATCAACCTGGTTCTAGCCAGTAAAATGCAGGTAAGTGTAGAGATGTACCCCTCCAGATACTCCGTGCTCTCCGTAACGGAGCCTGGAGTTACTGCAGAGGAGGCCAGTGACCCTGCTGTAATGGTCTCCTCAAGCTGAGGGGTTTTCCCCAGTGTCCTCTGAGACTTCCCAGGGCACCAGCCCCTTGCCTGGGCCAGCATGGCTACTCCCAACCTCTCTGAAGCTGCAGCGTGGTGCAGCAACTGACAGGGGACTTGTGGGGCCCCTGAGAGCAACCTTTAGTTTTGGGTTTGGGTACAAGAGAGGAGGGGCCCCATGGGTAGAGCCTGAAACCCAGCTGATCACCTCCCAGGGTGATGAAAACCTGTACCTGCAGCAAAGGAGAAAAGTGTCCTCCATCCTACATGGGCAGGGAAGTAACTTTGCTGCACTACTAACCTACAGCACTTACTTTCAGACCCTGTATATAACGTACTTCTTTGTACTTGACTTGAATTCCATTTTTGTAGAGATAGTACAGTACGGTGCACTTCAGGTCATATCTGTATAAGGGCCTGAGGTCTGTTTACAGAATGTACATATGGAATTATTTTTCAAATTTTGTTCTGTTGTTCATTAAAACATTGCAAATCTTAGTGGGAGGCAGGGAGAGTATTATTTAGTGCTACAGTAATAGCTCATTCTTCAGAGATCGAGTTTCACTTGCTCCATGCCAGCAAAGGAAGTTGTAGCGTTGAAGTGGAAAAAAGGGGATGGGTGATAAAATCAATTGCAAGGTATTCACATCTGAACCTCAGGGCAGCATAACAAACCCCTGCATTTATGGAGTTTTCTAATCCTCTCCAGAACAGGCAGTGTCTATGATTTGTTATTTAAATGGGTGTTTAAGGTGACTGGATGACAGAATTGCATTTACTGAGAATGCTACCGTGTCCTACAGACATTTTCCAAAACACAGCATTAACCATTGAGAGCTGAGCTAACCAGGGGAAGCAGACTGCTCTTGCGTTTTATTTAATTTTTAATTGCACTATTTTTACATTACTTTTGTTTTAATGGAGCACTTTCTTACAAAGGACTTTTTACAGAAAGTCCCATTGTCAGCATTCTCCATGAAAAAGGCTGGTTGTCTGCACAACAGTGCTTCCTTTCAGAGATGATATTAGAGAGTTGTTCAACAATGGCCCTTGTTTATTTTTCTCTTTAAAACTGATTTTTTGAAATCCATCAGGATAAATTTAGAATGGTGATAATACTAATGAGAAGTGAGAATTCCTGTTCTCCCCCCACTGCCTGTTACTGCAGAATTTCTCTGTTAATGTAAATTTTCTGCTCAATCCCTTAGTCTAAGAGGAGCACTTTCTCTCACCTGTCACCTATATATTTTTAACTTACTCCATTTTAATTTTAAAGGATCAAAAACATATTTGGTGCTAGAAGTCTAACTGGAGCTGAGGCCCCATGTTTACATGCTGCTGTAGCCACAGGACTGGCATTTGCAGCTCAAGCCCAAAGGACTGGTGCAGAATTCCTGTTTATTCTGCCATCCTGCTGCCTCTAGCTTTTCTATCAGAGCAAAGTAGCAGCATCTCATCATTTGTGGAGTTTGCTTTACCTGAGTGTAGTGATAAACAATAACAAAATCCTGCTGCTTTGCTTGCACCTTACACTTGCTTTCTTCAACCTCATTTTTAAGTAGCCTTTCTGAGGACTATGTGAACTAATGCACATGGGAATATCAAGTTACAGTATGCTTGGCTTTATATAGTATGAGGAAGAAAAAAAAAAACCAAACAAGATGGTTTTACGTTGCTCAGTATAGTAAATCATTCCTCCTCACAGTGAACATACATGGAGGTAGAAAAGTTTTGAGGTGAGGCAAAAAAGAAATTTTCGAGAAGGCCACGTAGGCACTTCAGTATTGGAAAAAATCAGCAGCTTTATGTAATGATCCATAAAGCCTCAGAGCACCAAAAGCACAACTGAAAGAGAAGATTGAAACCCATCCCGAGCAGACAAGACGAACCTGGCTTGGCGCACACCTGCCCCCTGCCCCAGCAGCGCAGCCCCGCACCATGGTGCTCTGTGATTGCCTGGTGCTTCTGCGTGGAAGCAGCAGCTGCTGATGCAGCAGGCGCAGGCTGACAGGGTGGGTCTAGTTACGCAGCATGCCCATCCTCTCCCTCAGCATGAGAAGATAGGGAGGAGTAGCTTGTTGGCATGTACTTGCTATTGTGCTGTGGCTCAGCCTGGCTTGTGTGGATGGATCGCCCCCAGCGTTGGTATCTTCTAGGCAGCAATATAGTCAGCATATTTCCTTCTTGCAGGGATTATATTTCTCCTGTTGTGGCTGGCCTGCGTGCATCTTTTCACGGAGCAGAGTTGTGTTTTAAGGACCATAGCATAGCAAGGACAACCAGCTTATCCATCCCAGACATGAAGGCTTCAGTCTTGTGCCCATGAATGGCCCTGGGCATTTCAGGGAGAGATGCATATGCAGCACTTGGACGTAGGTGAGCTGCATTATGTGATCAGACAAACGACACGCAGGAACATTAGAAACAGATGTACTACATATGGTATCAAAAACTTCATTTGGATCCTCCTCAACATCTCCTGTTGGCTTTGGCAGGAAGGGTTGTGTCTTGCATGGCAAACCTCATTTCATATAGAGAGTGCAGTGTGTGGTTAGGCGGTTCACAGAACAAAAGCTGAATTTGGTTTCAATCTGGCTGATATTAAACAGATTTTCAGTTGAGGGCTTTTGTTTCAATGCCATGACATAAAACCCTAATGTGAACCTTCCCCTTGTCTTGGCAAGGCAGAGCGCTGCACCATCATTTGCTTGTTGGTATTTTCTGCCAAACAAAAAATAAATTCTTTAAGGCTCACGCCGCTGAATAATTAATTTTTTATGGTTTCTGAAGGGAATGCTGTTTAGCTGAGGTGGATCTTTCCCT
>NW_009952533.1:9767527-9815604 GCF_000747805.2 Chaetura pelagica | reverse complement strand
CTTTCCCTAGGCTGAGAATGCCAGGATTACACTCACTAAAAACGCTGAAGGAACAGATCCTCAAGGGGCAGGTTGCAAGGCACGCTGTGGCAGATGCAAGTGTGCCTCTGCAGGTGCTTCATCCCATCAATACAAGGCCACAGATGAGCCCCTCAGCTGTTGCCAGCACCTCTTTGGGTGCGCTTACTCCTGCTACTCATCTGCCAAAGTTGTCTCCCACAGCTGGTGAGCTGTTTGGAGCCTTGTTCTTGTCCCAGTGTCACAGTTCTCTGAGTAGGTATTTTCTGTTTACGCAGAGGCTACATCCAGTCCCCACTCCTCATAGTGCCCCTACAGAAGCAGCAGCAATGCAAGAGTGAGTGTGGGTTTGTGTTGCAGCAGCTAATAGGTGTCTGTCCAGGGATAAATTGATTCCCAGCTCCCTAATGTAGACATGTCCTACTCTGAGGGTGGTCTTGCTCAGTTTGTGATGGTGGGATCTCTTCTTCACTTTAAAAGGTGTTTGTTGGAAGCGGGCAGAACCCCACTATTGTTGACAGAAGAGCAAGGGAGAGTTGAGGCTGAGGATGCTTCACGGGTGTGTGATACCATGGGTTCGCATGCATCCTCCCAGCATACAAAATTAGTTCAAGTCAGGATCCTGTCATGTCCAGGTGTCAGGTGCTGTGGTTTTGGTGTGCACATATTTATGAAGAAAACCCAGAGAAATGAGGGCATTTCATCAGTCAGATAAATGCACCTGTCCAGGCAGAACTAGGTTCCACATTTGCTCCAGTTAGGTACTGTTGGTGACTAATCCATAGGCATTTTATCCACCTTTTATTCCTTGCTTGCATGACATAAATACTCTGCGTAGGTGTAATCAGAGGCTTTATCCCTTTGTCTTACCTTGTTTTCCCCAAGTTTGCGGGAGGTTTCACTCTCTGGGTTAAAGTTTAAGATTTCATAAGGAGCTAGTTCTGGATCCTCTGCATGAAGGAGAAAAGCAGGAGGTGTGATAGTCCCAAACCCACCCAAGGGCTCTTTGCTGCCTCAGGGAAAGGCGGCTCGCTGGCCTCGGCTCCTGCTTCTTACCTTGGCAAGGCAGCAGGCTCCTGACTCCTGCAGTTTGACACGTGCAGCTCTTGAGAGCAAGAGGGAAAATAGCACTGCTCAGCTGATGGGCAGCAGCTTGTCCTTGCAAAGAGCCTGGCTCTCTGCAGGTGGTCACCAGAGCTGCACAGTTGCATCATGTACAGCTGCAAAGATTCCTCCTCCCAAGAT
Source organism: Chaetura pelagica (assembly GCF_000747805.2). Taxonomy (NCBI): domain Eukaryota; kingdom Metazoa; phylum Chordata; class Aves; order Apodiformes; family Apodidae; genus Chaetura; species Chaetura pelagica. The sequence goes on along the minus strand of NW_009952533.1, from coordinate 9,814,341 downwards.
ACACCCACTCCTTGCCCTGTAGGAAGCAGGCAGAAGAGACCCATTCCTGAAAGGGACGGAGAAAGTTTTTGGCAATAAAGTTTTTGTCATTTTTATATAAGAACACTGAGGTTTCTGACAGTAATAGCTGCAGCTAATAATAGAAAGAAATTACTCAGCATTGTGTTGTTACCCTACTGCTGTCTGAATTGCTGTATCAGTAGGCTTAATCGCAAAGATGCTGCTGATAGAGAAGTGACCGTGGGCTTTCATACCCCACGTGGAGATTGTGAGAGATTTTGAAGGCAGAAAAATAACTGAGCACAGAAATGTGCACCCGTGCAAATGAGGCACTTCTTACCATTTCTGGAAATACAAGGGTATGGTGAGATTGCCTAACTAAAATAAATTCCTTTTGCTTTAAAAATTCTGCAAGTGCTTGCAGGTCACTAGAACTGTATTAACTTCAGGGACTTCATTAAAGGTTTCATTTTTTTAATTATGAAGAACAGTGTGGGTGAAAAAGTCTATTTTATGGAGACCCCACCCTAGTAACAGAAAATTGTTTGATTAATACTCCTGTTTCTCAGAGGTGCTTAATATGCATGCAAATGTGAGGATTGATTAAGTAAAAAATGTCAGAATTACTAAGACTGCTGTACCCTTGAAAATGTTTAAAAGAAGCAAACTCTGTCGGGTAGTGATGAGAGAAAGCTTCACAATTGATGACTGAAGTGGTGAAGGGTTATAGCTAAGAGAAGAGCTGTCATGTCTTACAGCAGTCTGGGCGACATGGATGGGGTAATTCTGACCTGTGTGTCTGCACCCTGCAGCCTAGCTCATATTACTTTATTTAGAGGCATTTGCCCCCCTGGAGAGGCTGCAGTCTCCATTTTGGGAGATCCCCAGGACCCAGCTGGGCACAGCCCAGCACTGCCTGCTGGGAGCAGACGGTTCCCGAGTTCCTGTCCCCCCACACTGGCCAGATCCCCCTGCGTGCGAGGAGGGGCTAGAAATCCTGTCAGGGATACTGAGTGACATTTTATTGCCAGCTCCAAAGAGAGTTAACAACTTCCTACAAGTGGCAAGAACGACATCCTGGTTGAATCCCAAAGAAATGGGAATTAATTTAATCGTGGCCTTAGCTGCACTCATCTGCACTCTGCTAAGCTGTAACTCTTCAGAAGCCTGCTTCAGTAGCTGAAATAATTGGAGACTGTAGAGGTAACTATGTTTCTCATTGCGCAGTGCGTGAAAACGGTGAGCTTTCATTCACACTGCTTAATTAGAGTTGCCTTTCACGCTGCTCTACTGGAGGAGGTGTCAGCATTTCCAATATAAACTAGCAGAAGCAGAGGGTAAAAGCGGTCAGGTAAAATGTAGTCAGGAATTCTTAGAGCACAGGTATTTTGCAAGCCTTAGAAGAACAATCAGAGTATATTTGATCTAGAAAATTCGTAAGTGAAATGTAGAGGTGCTAGATAGCTTGCCTTGCCTCACTTGTAACCTGTGGTGTATCAGTCACTGTCACTGCAGTGACAGAGCTTGTGTGTTACAAAAGAAAGCAAACTTTTTAATTTCCGTACCAAAGTGGGAATGTCTTTTCTGAAGCAGAAGACTAGCTAAATTATTTAACTGTTATAAATCAAAACTATATCAGATGGATGTTGCTTGGGATGCAGAGGCAGATACTCAAATTTCAAAATGAGCATTGCCTGTGGAACCTGAATTTTTCATCCCTTCATGCCAAAAGCTGCTGGGCTGGCAGGAGGGGGATGGTGCCTTTGAAAATGTATGAGAACATGCCTGCAGAACAGAGCAGTGCTGTAACTCCGTTCTCGGTCTTGCAGCCTCCTCTAGCTGACCTTATTGCATTGTTTACATCTTAGTACCTCTGAGCTGGCCTTTCATTCTCCCACATTCATTCTATTTAGTTTTAAAGCAGTGCTAGAAATACTTCCCCAATCCTAAAAGCCACACAAGCTTTTCAGGCTGCAGTTACAAAGATCCTGACCACAGCCCTGTATTCCTTGTGACACTCGCACTGTGCTTCCTAAGGAAATATGCTTTCTTAAACTGCTTATTATTGTCAAGTAGTTTAAAGTTGATAACTTTGCTTAAGAAAGAAAGAGAGAATGAGAAGTTTTAGCAGACTAAATAGGTATAGAATATATATTATTCTTAAGGCTCCAAACCCAAGTATTATTTGATCAGAGGTTCTTGGTGTTTTCTTTTAAATTGTTGTAAACTTAACCTTTCTCCTCTGTGGTGACTCGTAATGTGCAATGTTACAATGGTATCCACGATCACATCCTGTTTTTCCCCTACTGGATTTCTAACACATTTATTGTATAGACTACGTTATGCTCTCTTTGTGAAAGTTATTATTTTTAATTTCCCCTTTTGTCCACATACTCACCAGACACATATATGGATTTGACACTACTAAAAGCTTGCTGAAGAGGCAGAATTAATAATTTTCACATAGGCTTCTCTGTGAGACCTATCTCGCTGCATTCAGAGGCATCTCACAAGTGTGATGAGGGAGGAATTTGCCTGACTTACACTGAAGATGAGCCATCAGCACAGCATAGGGGGGGTTGGCAGTGTGTCAGAGATGACCTTCCAACCCCCTCACATTCAGTGATGTGAAACTACTAGTGTTTAAGCTTAGGAAAAGCAGGACATTCATCAGGTCACTGTCAAGGTTGCATTGGGGTGCAAGGCTGTTTGCTTAGGTGCTGGTAATCAGTGACACAGGCAGGGTCAAGAGATAGTGGCAATTTCTATATTTTTCAACTTAGAAATCTGCTGTTTAGGTAGTAGGCTTAGATTAATTTAGTAGATCTAAATCTAGGTCTACTAAAAAAAGAGACAGTTTCCTTTACTTAGCTTGGTTTTGTTTTATGTTTGGAGTATTTTTGGCACACAGTATATGCAGAAACAACCTGCTTCTAAATGGGTAAAGTAAACCTTTGGCACGTCAGTATTTTTTTCCCCTTGAAAACCAAATGATGTCTATATTACTTAGCATGCATATTTAGTTTAATTAATTGGCGTTGCCTCAGGACAGTGGCAGATCATTGGGACTGAACAGCAAATAGACTTGTGGAGTAGCAGAAAGTCGAGTGTTCAAGTCATTTCAGCAGTTCTCTGTGTTGTTCATAAACTGCTTATATGTTTGGAAGAACAGCTGTGAAAGTTCTGAAAATAAGTCCTAGGATATGGTGCTCCAGGATGGTAGGCTGTTGGTGCATGTATTTTTTAAAAATTATTTTCTTTTTTGCCTTCCAGAAGTCCAATTTTTATTTAATCTGACAGAGGCTTTGTGGCAACTCTACCTGTTAAAAATTGAAACAACAGATTTGTGTTTGATAAACTACACAAGCAAAAGTGGTTTAAATCCTTTGCAAGGATAGATTAAGCTGTGTGTAACTTCTGAATTTATAAACAGCAGAGGCTCTAGTTTTATTTCGGCCATCCAATGCATTAATTTGATGAACTGCAATAGAAATTACTATGCTAATTGAAACCTAGATGGACCTTCTTTCATGAGTGCCTCAGAAGCCATCTTGCCTTTGGACTGGTGTTGGTTTCTTTTCTTAAAGATTGCACAGGATCCAACATACTCTTGCTACTAAAGGTCATGAACAAATATTCCTTGATTGTATCAAAGTGTACTAGGTACAACCAATGCTGCAAAAGCCTGCATGGCTGTGGGTTGAGCCACAAGATTGTTTTGCCTTGTTTTTATCATGAAAAGAGAAGCAATTCCCAGAGCAGTAATGCTGGAAGGAGTTGTTTTTGTCTTTACAGTTCTTTTGCCTTAATGGCATGTTGCTTTATTGTAAAGATAAGCTGCAGTTTCCAATTCTGATTGGGAAAAATAGTACAAAACATGTTAAAATGTTCAAAAGCCAAAATTAATGTCAGTTCTTTAGTTTGATTACATTTCCTGTAATGTGTAGATGGAAAGGAAGCTCTGTAACTGACAAATGCCAAAACCACAACTTTGAGGCAAGGCAGAAGTCATCAGACTAAATGTATTGGTGCTTTGAAGATGAGTGGTGGGTTTTTTTGCATGAACCAAATAGCTCATGGTACCTGTAGGCCATGCAGTACAACTGTAACAGGGTTTCATCTGTGGAACACCTTTGCCACCCAGAGGAAGCCAGAGGAGTGCTACAGTGCTGCAGAAGGTGCATAGAACACAGGAAGTTCCACCTGAACATGAGGAAAAACTTCTTTACTGTGAGGGTGACGGAGCACTGGAACAGGTTGCCCAGAGAGGTTGTGGGGTCTTCTTCTCTGGAGACTTTGAAGACCCCTCTGGATGCATTTCTGTGTGACCTGCCCTAGGGTGGTCCTGCCTGGGCAGGGGGTTTGGACTCAAAGACCTCCAGAGGTCCTTTTCAACCCCAACCATTCTGTGGTTCTGTTCAGCTTTTTTCTGCAGGTAGAGGTGGTCCCATGCTAACAGGTAACACTGCAAGTACCAGGTTACAGTACAGAGCTTCCTTCTCTGAAGAGATAATTAGAAATGTTTACCTACAAAATTCTCAGTATTGTGCTTAATCAACTGAGAGAAAGCAAAAGAGTGTTGTTAGCCACCACTAGAAGAACAAAGGACTGAGGTTTGTGTTTGTTTGGGTTTTTTTTTTCAAAATTAAATACTTCCCTAAATATTGCTTCTATAGTTCAGTGAATAGTAAGCAGGAAAAAAAGCTTGGGGTATGTGTATTTAAAAAAAATGCATTCATATATAAATAGAAATGCTTTACCAGATGAATAATTTCATACAGACTGTGATGCTATAAAACCTGAAATGAGAGTGTGACAGAGAATTCATGTTGTTGAGCTAAAAACATCAGCTGCTCTGGCACTTGTAGGTTGTGGCCCCTGAAGAGTGCACTGAAGTTACCCAGATGAACATGTGTGCAGCTGAAATGGAGAGATACAACAGTTTATGGCTGATCTTTTCCCTCTGGCAGCTTTAGCTTCATAGCCATTGAGTACCTATAGTTTACCTGGCTGCCCCTTAGCAAAACGAGAAGTGCAGCAAAGGCTGAAAAATCAAAGCTGCAGCATCTTGGGTTTTCCTAGCTGATTTTTGAGAAGTTAATTAGCACTTTAGGATTCGTTTGCTTTTAACCACTGCAAATGGACTGCTGAGTCAGAGTAAGGGGCCATTTCTTGGAAATAATCCATTATCAGTAAACTGTTGTTTGCATGTGAAACTCTGTGTTTTTCCTAAAAAGTGTTTCTTTCTGTATTTCAGCTCGTTAGTGACTTATTGGAATTCTGTTTCTACACCTTCCGAGAGTCTCAGGCACTGAAAGTAGAGTTTCCAGCGATGCTGGTGGAAATCATCAGTGACCAGCTACCAAAGGTGGAATCTGGGAATGCCAAGCCCCTGTACTTTCACAGGAAGTGATAGAAAATGTCTTAAATGGAAGAACTTTGCCTTAAGTTTCCCTGTGTTATTCCACACCCATGAAGGACCCAAGAAATGATATTTTAAACATGCTATTTACACTTGTTCAGCAGTTTCTGAATAGTCTAAAATCATATGAAGGGTTTGGGAAATGGAAAGCAGTTGACTGGGATTTGGCAAAACCTAGATGTTTGGAAATTACCCATAACCCTCAAACACTTAGAAAATGTTCCTGTTTCTCTGGATGAAAAGCCATATCTAGTCAATAACTCTTTGATTTTGATATTTTAACAGATGGAGTTTTAAATATGCCATGTAGTTTCTGGTATTGTTTGCTTGTTTTAAAAGGGTTGGAGAACTAATGAGAACTTTTTAAAGCTTACCCTTGGTTTGCACATAAAACGTAAAGTCAATATGGGGCATTAATATTCTTTTCTTGTAAAAATAAACAAAAGCTATATATATACACACATGTATACACACACACAAACCCTAATGTGTAAAGTAATAACAGAACATTTGGTGTGGAATACTCTGTTATCCCCACCTGCGGCATTTGTTATCCCATGTTATCCCCTCATAGGTGATATACACTGTGTTAAGTGTCCATTTACTATTTAATTAAAAAGGATAAGATGTGAAAACAAATGCCCTGGTATCAATTTATAGTATCTATTGTGCTGGCTTTACAAATAATTTTTTGCAGTCTTTTGCTGTACTGTACATTGCTGTATGTATAAATTGTGAAGGACCTGAAATAAGGTGTAAGGAACTTTTGTAAATGAGACAAAAATCTTTAATGGTTAATAGGATGAATGGGAAAGTATTTTTGAAAGAACTCTATTTTGCTGGAGACTATTTAAGTACTATCTTTGTCTAAACAAACAAGGTAATTTTTTTGTAAAGTGAAATGTTCTGCATGCATAATGAACCGTTTACAGTGTATTTAAGAAAGGGAAAGCTGTGCCTTTTTTAGCATCATATCTAATTTACCATCCTACAGTACCTGTTGTAAATAACCACACTTAACCTTTTCAGTTGTATTTAAGCCTTTCTATTTTCCTCTATATTTTTCTCCCTTTTGTCTTGCTTGCAAGCGTATGTGATTTGAGCACATCTTAGAAATCCTGCTTCATATTTCTCTAGGAAACTACACCATGTTGTGTTTGCCACTTTTCAAAGGTTTCATTTAACAAGACAAATTTCAGTCTCTCCAAAGCTTTTGCTGCTTAATGATATAGTGAGTTCTTGCCCCCTGTTCCCTCTCTCTCTCAGGGGAACAGGGGCGAATAAGCTGTTGAATTATTTTTCTTTTTTTATTAAGGTTTCCCAGATTGTTTGTTTTTCCTTTGAATACTGGATACATAAAACATCTTAAAAGGTCAGATTATTATTTTAGATGGGGAGAGCGATTTCTGATTATGATGAAGGGAACATGCAGATCATTACAGTAAGTATATTGAACAGATTTGTACTGGTGAGAGGGGTGGTAAAGGTACTGAGAAGGGCAGATGAGCTGAGTGGAATTTTTAGTGATAAACCATATGTAAATTTTGTAAGCATTTTTGTAATAATCAGAAAACATCAGAGAAGACAAATGTTCACACTACAAGTTCAACTCAGTTGGTCTGATTTTGTCTCAAATGTTTTCTCTAGAATAAGACTGCAAAGAAAAACTTTTTGAGGTGATTTTCACGATTTCACAATTTATAAGCAGATAAATTTTGGAGTAGATTAGAGGACAGGTGAACTTTTCAGAGGCTCAACTGTTGCTACCATATGCTCATGTTTAAATAGAATAGTTTTTCAGAGTCCTAATCTATAGTGTTCTCTCTGGGTGCCACTGGTATTTTTGAGCTCTAGTTTGTCCCTTGGCCGGTCAGAATGTAGCATTTCTTTTAAATGGTGGTTGAATTAAGAATTCTACACCCTTTCTGAATCCAAATTTTGAGGTGCGCTTTGGTGCACTGAAGATGGTCAGTGCTACTTGTCTTTTTAAATGACACCTGCCTTATGCAATGGGTAATCTGTAAAGACTGTATTCAGAGAGGGGTTTTTTATATATATAAATATATACATACATACATATATTATTTGCATTTTGGAAGTCTAATTCATAGGCAGATCTTTAAATACTGACCTGCACAGCAATATGAAAGCCAAACTTCCAACGTGAGATACACAGCACGCAGACTGGTTGTTTACAGTAAAGATGCAGTCATACATCCATCTCTTCATTTACTTTTTTTTTTTTAAAGTCTAAACCAGAAAATTTCAAAGCCAGGTTCTGGGTGAATACAGTCTGCAGCAGCTTTTTATATTAACAAAGTTACTGCCTCCTTTTCTGTCTCAGAGTAACTTTGCTTGATTTAAATAGCAAAGCCATATTCTGCACTTCACTGTTAAATGCCTGTCCCAGTCCAAATTGTTGTCTGTTTGCTCCTATTTTTGTACCTTATTACTTTTAATCTTGGTTTGGTACAATTCATAATTCACAGAAACTTCATATAATTAAACACACTAAATTAGTTTTAAAAAGCAATTTATATCTTTATGCAAAAACGTATGTCTGTCTTTGCAAACAACTGTAAGCAGATTATAATAAATCCTTTACTTTAATCACCTGTTGTTTATGAAACCATTCATTGATTATTATTTTTTTGCTAGGGATCATTGCAGTAACAGATACAATTGGATATAGATGTTGTTAAGAGGCAGTATTCTCTTCTCAAGGCCACAAGCAGAATAGCCATCACTTTTTTTATCTCAACCCGTGTACAGCAAAAAAAACAACCAAACAACCCTAGTTCTTAGCTACTGGAAAGTTACATTCTTTTGAATTTGTTTAGAATGAAATAGGCATTTGTCTCCTGCAAAATACAAGACAGACAAAAACACCTTTCAGAAGTGGGCTTCTGTTCATTAAGCCAAATCATTTTGTTGTAAGAAGGAACAGGGATATACAGCAAGAGCATTGTATACACAGTTAAAAATGTAAAATAGTGTTCATGTACTGCAGTGGGTATTTCAGGAATACTACACGTCGTGCGACTCAACAGTTGCACAAAAGGAAATAGCAAAGACTAAAGTTTGCAATATCAAAATCTTATTAAAAGGATACTTTACAATCAATAATGCAAAAAGCTAATTCACAGGGTGGTGTTTTTCACTGACTTGTTTAAACATTTATGAAATTAAACAATTCTACAGTTAATGCACTTTTAATTGTTTATTAAAGATTTGACTTTTTCTTTTTTGAGAGCAATGTTTTCAGCTGGAGGTCAATGACTTGATAAGATAGACAGCAGTTCTGAGGCCAGGAAGCTCAGAGGAATGTTTTAAGAATTCTTGGAGTTTAAATAGATTCCTGGATGAAAAATAAAAGCAGCCAGCAGTATGGTGTAAACAGTAAAATCTATGCATAATGATGCATTTATAATTAGGGGTTTGCTTCTGTATGTTTAAAGCTTTTTAAATAAATAGAAAATATTGTTTGGTCTTTATGCTAATGTCTGCAAGTACCTATTTTTCTTTTTTTTTTTTTTTTAATACAAATTGTACAAATATACATTAATTAAACTGGTTTGATTGCAAGTATTTCTTGCATTTTAATCTCAGATAGGTGCTGGTGCAGGGATATCCTTAGAGAAGAGCCTCTGCTCATCTAGAAATCATGTTAAGTAACGTAAAGTAACTAACAATGTAATACACATGCATTTAGAACTTTGGTTTCATCAAGCTCTATTAATTTGGATGACACAGCACATATGATGGCTTCAGCCAGAGAGCAGCTTCTCAGGCTGTAGAACAAGGAATGCTCAACCTTGAGGAATTTGGTTCACTTGCCCTAGACAGCTGTGCTGGCCAAATGATGTGCTGAGCCTGTTACACACAGGAGCTACATCCCACTCAAAGGTACAAACAGCAGCCTTCAACAGCCAGACAAGTCTGGCTTCAGTCTCAGTCAGCCTAGAGCTTCTGTACTTATTGACTGAAGATAGAATGTCTCTCATGGAAAGAGGGATTAGCTATTTTATAAACACAAGGTTTCCCCAGTGACTAAATCAAACTGCCTTCTCACCATCAGGTCTTTTCCAGTTATAATTAGTAGATAGTAGGAAGGGGAAATCAAACTCTTGCTATCCTGGTTTGTTCTCTGCATAATCTTATCTCAAAAATTCACCATGAAGTTCTGCAGGAAGCTAAGCCTGTGCTGTAAGACCATTTGGGGTTTTTAGTAACAAGCTACACAAACTTCCTATTGCCAACAATCCTTGCACCTGCCTTCTGTTTGCTGAATTGTCAGAAGGGAAGAATAGCAGAGGATCAGCAGTGTTAAGAAAAATTTCCCTTATGTGTACAAGCAGATGTACCTGCCACATGCTGTTCTAGAAATAAGAAAACGCTATCACTACTTGAAAAAAATAATGAAACTTGTAACCTGGCCCAAGCTGGGACACTGCTTTCTTTAAGGTATCTACAGAGTCTGGGATTTTATGATGAGACGATAGCACTAAGAGAGAAAGGAGTGGAAAAATGCCCTTTCATTTCAGAGATTTTGCTAGGTAAAACATGCCATGCCATAAGGATTTTAAAAGAACATTTTAATTATAGCTATCAATAGGATGATATTTATTTGGTGCTTACCTGTGGTTACTGCAAGACCAGCTGAGGGCAACACCACTGTGGAACTCTGATGTAGAAAATGCTGTCCAAGGCATATCCAGCTTAAAGGAGGAACTCCAGCTGGGACTTGCAGTTAAATCATGTTTAGCATCAGTGCATTCACAGCCTACACAAGCCCTCTGTCAGCAATGGATGGACTTCGCTTTTTAAATTGCAAACCAGGTAAGAATTCAGAAATGGGTTGAGAGACAGAGAACAAGGAACAGAGCACTGAGAAAGGCAAATTTCTCCCCAAGTTCTCTTCTGTGATACAGTTAGGGGCTCAGCTAGCAAAAGTTGTAAGCAATGTAGCAGGAACACTTATTTTCATTGCAAGGCAGATAAATCAGCCAATGAGATTTTTTTTCTTTCAGTCTGGAAAGACTGGGCATCAGCAAGAAACCTGTGAAGATCAGCTGGGACAATGATTAACAACATTCAGCAGCCTAAAAACACAGGCATTTTTTTTCACCCAGCAGAGTGAAACTGCTGCCCAGCCAAGGCACAGAGCTGCACGCTGCCCAGTGACTAACACAGACTGTAAATTCCTACTGATCCCAGCTAGTTGGGAGTCTCGGCTTTTCCAGTAATTAGTCAGCAAACACGCTTTCATCATTAATCCCCAGACTGAGAGATTCAAATATCTGGCCCCACAACCAGGGCAAGGCAAATGTCATTTTGCATAAAAAGCACATGTTGCTTGGTTGCTTTTTTTCCTAATGCATCCTCTCTAGCATTGAGCCTGTGTCATGCCCTCACTACCAGGAGCCTCAGCTTTTGAGAACTGCCAACTATATGCCCTTGCACACAGTAACTAGGACAGAGCAAGGGAGGGAGGAACCCAAGTGAGGATTAAGCTGAACCTGGACCCACAGCTGAGATGTTGAGTGCAATTCCCCATGAGAGGATGGAGTCATCACCCCTGGAGAATGACCACTCCTGCTGCCAAGCCAAAAGAGAAGAGCCCTTTCTCCATATCCAGTTCCCTCTCCCCCTTCCAGCCTCAACAGTGCATTACTCTGCTCTTGCCAAAGCTACCAAACCATGGAAAAGACAGACAAGAGGCATGCCCTAAGGCCGACCTGCTGGAAAGAAAACAAGCTCAAACAATGGGAAAGGGGCCTAACTTTATAGTAGTTTTAGTTTTTAACATCCTTAAATCTCTACTTCCGAACAGTCAGTACAAGGGCATCATTTACAGCATCATTCAGCAGTGAGGATGAAGAAGTGAATGTGCCACAGCTGTACAAGTATGACTGGGCTGATGGTAGAACCCCATATGGTGGGTAGCAGTTACCACAACCGACTTCCTCAGAGGCAGAGTGGTTAGCCTGAAAACCAGGTCTGATTAGTATCGCCTCTGCCCAGTAGAAAAGTTTTCTTCTTGATTAGGTTCTGCATGGCTCCAAAAGTTCCAAGAGTCTCAAGATGTCTTACTTAAAAGCAAAGAGGCTCACAGGACTAGATGGAAGAGACACTAAGTCTCTGATTGTTTCTCTCTGTATCTGCCTTTCAAATTACCTCAGTTAAAAGGGAAAAAAAAGAAAAAAAACAACAACACACACACAAAAAAAACCACCAACAAAAAAAGAGAAAACAACAAAACAACCTAACCAAATCACAGAGCTAAAGCTGAGAAACGCTGGAATTTTGGAGGACAGCAGCCAGAACAAGATCAAACATGCACTGCACATTTGCAACAACAAATGGAAGCTACTCATAAAGCTTGTAAGCTTCAAGTTCTCTCAGCTTTGCTGCCAGAGGAGCCAGCATACCTCGCTGCCTTGCCTACTAGGCTACTATCATAGGTAGACATTTTCCCTCATTTCAACATTTTCACCAACAACAGGTAGCCACAAAAACCAAGTCTGGACACACAAACACCCTCCTGTCTACAGAATGACTCTTTAAGACCACAAACATTTTGACAGAGCTGTGGGTCCAGGAGACATGATTGCCAACCAGAATAGTGTTTTGCCATGTGAACAAAGGTGAGTGAGGAAACCTGCAATCTTGCTGCAGGTACTGGTGCAACTGTTGCCTTAATACTGAGCCAAGCAGCAAAGTGAAGAACTGGATTTCCTTCACAGAAGTCCAAAAGTTATCTTCAGTGCTTGGGTCATTTACTTAGCTACTATGCCAAAACAAGAACTGCCTAAAAGCCGTATGGCAGGGAGTCACTGCTCAGATACCAAGAGAATACACCAATGAAACTCCTCCAAACAATGAGGTTTAGTGCTGGAGAGCTGCACTGTCTTGGCTCACCGTGGCTCCATCTGGAAATGATTTGTGCACACTCCAATGGTCTATGCAGTCTGGGCAAAGGAACAAAATAATGGTATGGAGTTAAATCTTAAGGGAGAAAAAAGCCATCCCACCCATAAGGCAGCATTAGCCATTAACTGGTTTACTAATCACATTAGTTAGAAGAACTTGCAATCTAAGTATATCTGCAGTAAATGACTCAAAATCCACAGAGTCCAATTTAACAAACAGGTGAGCCTGTATTAGCACGTTATCCCATCATATTTTCCTGCATCCTCTCCACAGCCTCCCAAGAGAGTCTCCTTGAAGGATAGAAAAATACAAAGATTAATAATAAACTGAACTGAACTGTTGTTTTTTTTAATCACAAGGCACAGACTTAAATACCACAAGATTTCTGAAGCTTTTTGTATAACCACAGATAACTCTCTTACTACTCAAATAGTTCTACAAATTATGGGGCAGCTACTTGAGGATTCTGATACTATAAAGTATCATTAAGACCTTGGAATTGACAATTACATGGGGGGAAAGAAAGGGAAGCGCAAGGAGGAGCTGGACAGACAGGCAACAGATAAAATGCAACATTGCCTCCAGGATGCACAAGGGTCATAGCCAAAGACTCTCTTTTTCTTTGGGCTTGAGCTTGCAGAGTTGCCTGTTTGAAGTGAGAAAAGTTCTCTATCCCCATTGGAGCCTGCTTGAGCTTGACTCTGTACAGCTGCCAATAATTATTTCACAGCATAACTTACAGAACCAGAGCAAAATATTCTCCAACATAGGAATGACTTAGGTCAAATAGCAAATAACATTTTATTTCATTTACAGTGATATTTCTGAGTAGTAAAGGAACCATGACATACAGGAGCCTGTAATAAAAGTTCATGTGTCTTAATCTCTATAAAATAAATGAAATCATACATACAATATAAACTACTTTTTCTTTGAAGACATTTGAAAAATGTCATGTCTCAATACCTATTATTTTACTTACTGGTACCTGTTCCATACTATCTATTCCACTTTGAAATATAATTTAATTGTCAGTATGATAGCTTTTTTTTAACCCAACAGTATTTTCCAAATCCAAATAATACACTGTTAAAAATGCTGGTTATTAATGCATAATCTCCAGGACATTAAGTTTATAAAAATCTTTTTCAATTAATAGTTGAGTGGCAGATCAACCAAATAATTGTCTTAAGATGCTAGTTATCTTGCAAACAAATATACCACTACTGCTCTTTACAATTGAAAAAAAGCACCCTATTAAAAAATTAACCTTATCCCTCCATCCCCCTCTCTTGTTCCCCCATCCATTCCAACTGTTAAAGAATCTTTTTTTTTGTGATTCATATTTGGCAACACTGAATGTCTTTATACAGATTAGGATCTTCAACCCATAGTCAGGCTCTTCGTTGATTAAAAGCCGTCACAAATGCAGAGATAAGTGACTATAACAAAAATCCATGGATACCATGTACACCTTCTTGGCATTCAATGCATAAAGCTATAAAAACTGAACATAATTTTGTGGAATAAGTCCCCTCTTGCCATTTAGTGTGCCTTCTAGCCATCCTGGTTCTCTGGAAAATTGCACTGCAAAAGAAAAGGAAAAAAATTACTCCCATCTTTTTATGCTTAAATTAGTACTTTTAGCTTTAGAATCATGACACAAGGCAAAGCATCCATAAAAACATCCAGTCTTCTGCAATGACCAGTTCAAGAATCCAGCTTGAAAGAAGATGATTATTAACTTAGCTTACATACTCACATAATACAGGTGCTTGAAATATCTTCTGCAACTAGACACAGTGAAATAGCTTTCAGGTGCAGGAAACAACAGTTCACAGAATTTAGAATGGATTTATAAAATCTGGATGCCTTCTGGGAGAATTTAGAATTTGTATCAATCAGTGCAAAATTATTTCAGTAGGTGTGGCCAAAGCAAGACCAAAAATCTGTCTTGAGCAGAGGTGATGAACCTGGAAGCTCAGAGCTGCAGAATAATGGCAGAGGACATTACGCTGCATGAAAAGGAAGCATGTAAAGGATTACAGGGGAAATAAAAATGAGCCAGGTCTCACTCCAAGTATCATCTCTTCACAGATCTGATGTTGGAAGAGACCAGTGGACAAAATCTGAATAATTTTTCTGGTTAAAGTCCTCTCCCTGAAATTAAGATACACAGTGCTATTCACAAAACACAAAGGCGCTTGCTCCTTACTACCATCCTAAGTGTCTACCCCTGCTAACCGAAAAGGTCATGCAAGAGTACTCATGAATTTAAAAGAAGAAAAAAGTCAGCTTGGACTCTGAATGCCTCACAAGTTATTTTGTGAACAAATTAATGAAATCTGGTTTCCTATATATGTTTTGACAACAGTTGACAGGAAGTTAAAAAAAAAAATAAGCATAAGCCTTGTTTCTTTGGAAAACAGACTAAAAAGTCCTCAAATTCCCCTATCAAATTTCTTATAAGAACACGATACACGTACCTACTTACCTACGTAAATAAAAATCCCACACTTCTAGTAACCTACTCTGTTCTCTACCATATTAATTTAAACTCACAGTGCTTCTGAGACAGACATTATTTGAGGAGGAGTGCTGAAACATGCTGCCAGCCATGTCCATGCTTTATTTAAAACACTAACACATTGAGGAATGTGGTATTTGTAGCCTTCTACAAGTCAAGGAATTCACAGTGAAGAGAGAGCAACATGCTAAGCCTCACTTTCAAAAGCATTGTAAGGCTCTAAAGTTGAGCACTTAAAGCATAGTTTCCCCTAGTTTTTTCCTTATGTCTTGTTATTGTCAGACAGCATAGCTAGAAGCTGTGCTCAGAAGTCATGGTTTAAGCCACAGCTATACCTCCAAGGAATCCAGAAAACAAAACTGCTTTCAAATTACACTGATAATTTTATTTGGATAAAAAAATCTGGGCTTATATTTATCAAGAATATGTTTGACAGAAAGATTCCAAAGGAAAATAAAAGATAGAAAACTACCTTTAAGGATCTCTGCACACACAGTAACTTACATTACTATTAGTAATTAGCAGGCCCTCCTCTCCCTTTGTCATTTTATTCCACAATTACAGAGTACACATGCATTTGTAACTGCATCGCTGACACTGCTACAAACCTCCCTCCAGAAGTTCCACCACAGCAGCTGTAATTCCACCCTTTCCAGAAAATACTGCCAGCAGCAAGAGCAGGCAGCCAAACCTCTCTCATGCCTACAGAGCACATCTGCATTACAGGAAACGAACTCCAAAAAACAGCAGATTAGGAAGAAAAGCAACTAGAAAACCTAAAAGCAGGAAATTTCTACCTGCCCTCTGGAGCTCAACCTCCAAGTATATGAGTGAGAGGATAGATAGTACTGGCAGGTCAGTGCCTATAACTCAAAGTCCTGTTGAACATGAGGGTAGCCATCATCTGAGGGGATCACATGCAAATTTACATTTACCTTAAATTTACCTAGGCGAGGAAACGTTCAAATTGTGCTGAATCACTTGGCTCCACACAACAGCCAATGTCAAAAGAAATATCTTCTAAACAAGTTCGATAACATAATACTGAACTCTGCACACTGCAATACATTCAGAGATAGTGCATGATGGCCAAGCAATTGGACTTGAGTGAAGTCTCTTCTGGACTTCATCCCAGAAGACTAGACATGGATGCTACAACTGAGCTCAGGACAATAAATATTGTACATGTATGTTACACAGCTCAGGGCCTCCCTATTTGCTACTTGAAGTTTTGTGCAGACTCTATGAAAACTGAAGAAAGAAATAGCACTCACTCAGATTACACATAAAATCTTAATTTCTAGGGATCAGTCTTTTATAAAAACAAACCAACATAGCAAGAAGCAGTTCCTGATACTCAGCAGTGGTAAGTACTTGTGTGTTGGGTAAGACTTCTGGCCCCATTCACACTGCCTTAGGCAAGAAGGGTTAAGACACTCAAGGTACATCCCCTGACTGCTTCTGTAGGCAAAAGATACTAATGGGGAGGCGATCCAAATGTAAAGCTGTTTAAGTGCCAGTGATCCTGTTCTCCTGCTAATCCATCTCCAAAGTTTAGTGTACAACAGCATTCACTTAAAATAAAAATCACTTTACCACACAAAAGGTATTGTGCTATCGCGTGCAGCTCTTCTTAAACCCTATTTCTGAAAAAATACTATTCTGAAAATACTTTTTTCTGAAAAAATACCCTGCTCAAGAGAAGATGTTAATAGTGTCCCCCTTCTGTCATTTCTTCTCCGTCAACGATTACAGTTCTTAGCATTTTCTCAGGCCGGCCTCATTTAAAAATACTTTGCTGCAGAAACCACACATTTGGCCTTAAAACTACAGCTCATTATTGCACCAAGCATCCCACAGGACTAAGTCTTATGTTGGCTCAGGACAGGAGAGGAAAATACTTGTACTGTAAAAGATACAGAGCAGGGAACTAAAAAGTAAATATTCTCAGCAAGGTTTCACAAGTGTATAGCAAGACTGCACAACAAGACCAGTCAAAAAACCACCACCCAAAGCCATCAACACCTCTTAGGACAACGGAAAGAGAAGCAAAGTTGAGCGCACAAGAGTGAGATGGCAGTTTCCTCAGTACCTGCTGCTGCACATCCACTGCAGCAGTCTCACTCCAGCAGAGGCAGTGTAAAGAAGGGAAACATCTGACCATCAGTAATGACAGGATACAACATGGAACACTCACACCAACTCAAATGAAAAACAACAACAGATTTTCAATTTGCAATGAGGTCTCGAAGTAAGAGATTTTCTGATTTCACCTACTCAAGAAACACACTAAGGTTGACTTGGTATTTGCAGCATTTCTTCTTACTTTTCTTTATTCTCCTTAGGGAAAAAACTTCAGTATTGCCAATGTTATGATTGCCTAACTGCAAATACATAGAATTTGCAAGCAGCTCTTCCCAGAGACCCAGAGCTATAAGCAGATCTTGTTCCGCTTTGGCAGCTGAAATGTTTCACAGGTCTCGACTACAAATGAGACCAAGACTCATTTTCACAGTGGGATTAGTTCATTGCCTAGGTGCCACTGACCTTAGCAGGACCTTCACACCGATTTCCTCATCTTTGTGGAAACTAGCTGCCTGGGGAGGAAACAGAGACAGGGAAGGCAATCTAGAGTGCATGGTGCCTGGCCCAAAAGGGCCTCCCTGTCCGACAGACTACTTTACCAAAGCAATGATCCCAGCAAGCTACATAAATGAGCACTGCATTTTGTGGGCAACAAAAATCTCACTGCTAAAACCATTAAAACACGAGGATACACTTCCATAGAACTCAATCGTGCCATTTTTCATCAAGAAATTAAAGCAACAAAATGTGCTTGCAAGCATTCTGTGTTTAGAAATCCCTGTGTATTTTTTAATCAATCCCTGTGGGTAAAGTTGACTGCAGCAATACACAGACATGTAGGATGCTTAGGGTTAGCATGAAATTTTAAAGGAATTTGAAATTAAGAACTTGCTGTTTCCTTGAAGTCTGTTGTGAGTAGCAGAATTATCACAGGGCTAGGAGTCAAGGGTTCTTCTTCCTGACTCTGCTAGAGATACTCTGTATGACCTCAAATAAAAGTCTGCCTATAAGGGCTCAGGCTTGTGAACAAGAGCAAACACACGATACACCACAACAAATTAGTGAAGGTAGAATTCATCTTGCAGACGGAGACTTCCCTATATAGAAGTGTCAAAGCTCCTATTTCAGCTAGTTTAGATCAAGTCAATACAATGAACAGAGAGAGTGCCTAAAGTACAGTTTGGCTCACTATAAAATAGAGGCAAGTATTTGGTCAGCTGAGTTGCCCTGAGTTCCTTGCTCTATAACTTGGTGACCTGTGTATAGACATTGAGACTTGGGGTCTTTGTCCTGAGCTGAAAGGAGCTTTCTCCTTTCACTAGGAACGACAGAGACAGATGGCAATGGCTCTGTGGACACAGCTTCTTTTGCTCCTACAATACTTGGTAGGGATGATCAGTGCCACACCTTTCCTGAGGAAAATTACTGTAACAAAACTTCTTCAGTTTTCCCCATATATTTTCTCCCCTAAAACCTGATTTTTGAAACTGTAAAAAGCTTTGATTAGTGTTATCTTGACAAGTTTTCAGGAAGTCTTCCTGCTAGCAATACTGCCAAGGAATTTTGTTGTGTAAACAGTATTTACCTTATCAAAAAACTTGTCCCTAGTGAAATTCCCATTTACTAACTTTTAAGCAGTTTCTTTCAAGAACCAGAAATTTAATAACACTTGGTTCCAAGGTTGGCAGGGTTTCAATGCCAGACATTCTGATTATTCTTTCCAGGATTATTGGGAATATCTGCTTCAGGAATAACAACAAAAATATACAGGCAGCATATGTCTCTTGCAGTCTGAGATCATACTCTGCTTCTTCCCACATGTGCCCTTACCCAGCTGCAAACTCTTCAAGCTTTGCCTCTAATCGCTTAAATTATATTGTTATGTGCTTTCAATAATATGGCCTGTAGCAACTGGGAAATTAAAATATTGGCACAGCCTAAAGTAAAATGAATTGAAGATTTAAAAAAAAAAATAATCCAGGGGATATTGTTCAAACTATATTATTCATTTTCTTACACTGTTCAATTAAATAAAAATAAAAAAAATAAAACTGCGTTTTATTTTTAACTTACCAGATGGCACCTCAGCATTTATATTGTATGACACTTTAATGGAAAGACTGTGGGATTTGAGGTAGCACAGCATACATGCAATATTGAAAACACTTGAATATGCAAGTGTTCTTTCTATACTGATTCCTATCAGGTAATGTAAAGCTTAATTTTAAATCTAACCTTGTCAGCCTGAGACACAGATTATTTTTTTGCCATTTAGAAACAGGAAATGGAAATAGGTGTAAAGGTTCAACTCTTACCTTCTTGCACCAATATTACAGTTAGCAGCTATGACAGGTGCAAGACTGTACTTCACTAAATGCCATTACCCTGTCTCAGGCTATAGCAGCCAGAAAGATTCACCTAGGATAATAACAGGTAAGAGAGAACTGCTGTAATCCACATCTACGGAGCATGAGAGATGACACAGAAGAACAGGGAAGGAAAATGAAAAACAGAAGGAAACAAAGTAGAAAAGAGAGGGAAGAGAAAAGAAAATCTTAACTAACAGTGAGACATGAAAGAGATGGGATTAGAAAAGTGAGACAGGCAGAGTGGAGAAAGGAGAGACAAATAAAACTTTCACTAATGGAAGCAGCACTTTTTCGTAGACATTAATTTAACAGTTACTTTAATGGTTGATACTATCTGTATGTCAACTTGATTGATGCGTTGTCACTTTGATAGTTAAGGTTATTGGTGGAGCTGCAGAATTGATGTATTATTACTTTAATTCTTCATTTGGGGGCTTTATTAGGGCATAGAGGAATTTAAATTGAGTAACTAAAGAACCCGGATTTATTCACTGGAATTTCACCCCAGCATAGATACAGGGATGCCTAGCACACAAACAAAAAGCCTCTGTCAAGGTACTGCAGAGGCTTCAGATAGGAAAGCTGCTCTGCACTCTTAATGAGAATGCCTTCCTGTGCTGACAGAGCATGACATAACCTTCTGGGAACCATTACGGAATGACCATTACATGATTATGTAGGTCCAGTTAGAGCCTTAGTACTTGCACGCTCTCCTTTTTTCTGCCAATGGCTACCTTTGGCTGAAAGCCTTGCAGGGCAAGGACAATGGCTATAAAATAACCAGGATCCAGTGGAATAAATCAAAACAGGAAACTTAAATCACTTAAAGTCATCTTTCCCTTGCAAAATTGGCAATTAGGTTTTCAAAATGCAATCCACATAACCTTTTCCCAAGCTTCCAACCTTATTTGTATGATAAGGGAATCACCACTGAGGGAGGTGATTCTGCCCCTCTACTCTGCACTTGTGAGACCTCACCAGGAGTATTGTGTCCAGTTTTGGAGCCCCCAACACAAGTACACCATGGAGCTCTTGAAGCAAGCCCAGAGGACGGCTACAAAGATGATCAGAAGGCTAGAGCACCTCTCCTGTGAAGACAGGCTGAGAGAGTTGGGGTTGTTCAGCCTGGGGAGACCTTATGTGAGCCTTCTAGCACCTGAAGGGGGCCTGCAGAAAAGCTGGGGAGGGATATTCAAGGGTGTGTAGGGATAGGACAAGGGGTAATGGTTTTAAACTGGAAGAGGTCAGATTTAGGTTAGACATTAGGAAGAAATTCTTTAGTGTGAGCATGCTGAGACACTGGAAAAAGTTGCCCAGGAGGGCATGGAGGCCCCATCCCTGGAAGTGTTCAAGATGAGGTTGGATGGGGCTTTGAGCAACCTGGTCTAGTGGGAGGTGGAACAAGATGACCTTTAAGGTTCTTTCCAACCCTAACCATTCTATGATATGGGAAAAGAATCTTACAGTTGAAACATTTCTCCCCAGATGCCAGAGTCAAATTCCTTACTTGGATAATCCAACTCTCTAGTTGAAAAACTCAACTGCAGCTGGGGTGAGCCAAAATCATGGTAGCTTTGTTGTAACTTCTAGTGATCTCTTTCCATAAGAAAAGAATCTTAACATTGCTCTCACACAAGTGTGTGACAGAGAAGCAACTGCTTCTTGAAAAACGTTCTTATTCCATGCCAACACAACAGGTGTGCAACCCTTGCTGTTCTGCATTAGAAATGCCTCTCTTCTCTGCATCAGATCTTTCCCCCATGCACTACATTTTTTTTTCTGTACACAGCTTTATGTCTGCTGAAGATCCCTTTCAGTCATGTTTTAAAAAACTTAAATTAAAATAACTGATGTTAGAGACTTTAAAAAGAGCAATCACTTAGCTAATTCATCTTTAAAAGGTTTCCCACCTAACTTGATTCAGACATGATTTGCCTGCGAGGCAGCTCTAATAGGAAACATCAAGTACAAGTTTGTAAAGTGAGTGCTAGTAGGGAAAAACCTAGTGGGGGCCCCAGACCAACTTACACTTAGGAAAAAAAAAAAAAAAAAAAGGAAATGAAATGTAGATCAGGCTTATTATTTACTTGTTTGGGAGAAGGTAGATGACAGGACTGTCCTATGCCCTGCCTGCGCTTAAAATAAGCATCACAAAGAAAGGGAAGGACACGTCTATTGTCTGTGAAATTTTGTTCTTCTTCTAATACATGATAAAGAAAAAAAGTAAGATTTTGCTGAGCTTCCCATTTCTTTCAGCTCATTAAACAAATAAGGAACATTTTACTGGGGTTGAGGAGGACAAAAAGATTCTCATTTATGAGAAAAACTTTACCCCATACACACTTTTGAGTCAGTGCTAAGAGTTAACACGGTAAATTTTGAGAAATAGAAGACATATTTAGTTAGCTTTTTAATGCCCACAGGTTGATGTTTTCCAGCTGTTTTAGACTGTGTACTTCTTTATTTTTCCTGGTGGATGTAAACTGGGTATTTCAAATACTCCTCCTTTATTGGACATCCAATCAAACATTCTCACATGTGGTATTTGAATGACTGGGCAGTGCATTCCCTAAGTGCAGAATTAAAGTGGTCCCCTAAGTGGTCATGCAGAATTAAATACCACTCTTCTTCTGGAAAGCACATATCCTATTTCTGACATGATAGAAATCTAAGAAAGCTGACAACGAATGAGAAGAAAACAGGTATCACTCCAGAATTTCCAGATTCTTTATAGGCCAGTATGCCTCTTACTAGCCCCCTGCCTCCACACAGACAGAAAGACGGAAATAGTGGTCTCAGTACTCACAACGTTCTTAGAAATGTAAGTCACAGATTTTGAATCTCCTAGTCTGCACAAAACTTGGATGAAGATTTGGCCAAACTTACGTGTCTTCTGTTTTTTCACTCTGAATGTTTTTTGTTTTTTTTTTATCAAGGTCTAGTAACAAACAATGACCTTATCATGCTGCTGCTATCAATTAATTTCTGATTAGAACTATTATGAGATTGCACTCAAGTAACAAGAATTGTTAAGCCATTACATACAATCTCTTTCTTACAGTAGGACTTTCCTTGTTATGGGAAGAAACTAGGCTCTAATGTTGTCTTCTGCATCTTCACAGTTTGTATTAGTCATTTCTATGCAGTTGCTGAAGAGCAGAGCCATGGCAGCTCACTGAGGAGCCACACAGTCTTAAGCACAGGAATCACCTTCTGGATGTTCATATGCAATCTTGCATTTGGGTCCAGAGATATATTTAAACACATGCCTTAATTCTGCACCTCAGTGAATATAATTTTTCTACAAGTTCAACACACACTAAGGGACCCCTTGATCCAAAAAATACATTCTTTCCCATGATCACATGATTTACCCAGAGATCTGTTCACTTGAAAATCCTGAAACAGATTTTTCTTTTTTTCTTCAAATTAAAGCCTGTATGTTATTTTACAAATCTAGTTCACATTTAAAGAAATAGTTTCATAGGCCAAGATGTTGCTCTTTATTTCTGAATAACCTTTTTTGGTACTACAGCACATTTAACTGCTGCTGAAAAATTAGACCAATTGAAAGTGTCTATTCACTAGAAATCACAGGCATTGCATCACAGTCCTAAGTATGTGCACTCAGTAGCTTCTGCATAACAGAGATCTTCTGCAACTGTGCCATCAGCAATGTTTGCAGAATAGCAGTTAGGCTTGTATTTTCATCCAAAGCCATTTTAACATTTTCGTCAATTTGTTTTTCATTGCTTTGTATTTACTCAAGCAGTACTTACCATCTTCAAAAATTGCTCCTATCTGAAATGATAATTCAGAGCTATGTTCTGCTTCACATGGATAAACTGCTCTTGCTTTTCGGCAGGCAATGCTGAAAAATGAAATTATGAATTACAGTCATTATTGGCTGTTACAAAGACACTCCTTTCTCAAGTATTCTCTCTCCATTCTCAAGCATTCTCTCTCCATTCTCATTTGGAAATGACTAAAACTTTAAACAAAATCTCACATGCATCATTACAGGCTTATAATTCATACACACAAAATGCCAAAGCTTCACAGCTTACCGTTGCTGAATATCACACTCCCAGCTTTTTGCCCACTTATTTGCATGATAGTTAAACTCAACTTTCAACCACAATTAAAATATTGCAAAGTGCTAATCAGTAATTAAATCAATACTAGGCAAAGCATACTATACTTAATTTATAGACTGATGATCATTATATCTTCTGAAACATTCATTCATGAATCTTGCAATTCAGGGTTTTTTTTTTTTGTTCAATATTACTAGACTATTGAAGATGCTGTTCTGTCCTAAATACAGTAAAACTTCTAACACTGCAAGCAGTCTTCAGAGGTGTTCTCAAGATGCTAGTAATAAGCTATCAAATATGAATTTGTCCAAATACTCATTTATCCAAGTACCATAAGCAGAGTCCTTGGAATATGTAAGTATTTTTGGCATGTCTTCCTTAGTCACACCTTTGCAAACCAACAGCTTGCTGCTGTCCAATGACACTTCGTTTAGACAAAGCACTCAACACCATTAAATTATCATTTGTTGAGCCCAGGCAACAACAACTACACATAAAACACTGGGAAAGTCTCCCTGCCCCAAAGAACTTGCATTCAAACAGACACTGCTGTTCTGGTGCAAAACGCAACCAGTGATGAGAAATAGAATTTTGTTACCAGGTGTTGGAAAAAATTTATGAGTATACTCAACTACTTTAATTAGAAAAGCAAACATTATAAAAAAAGAAGGAAAAAGCTAAGGTGAAGACCTTCAAAGGAAAAAGTGAAAAAACTTTTTAAAATGGACAATAACTGGGAAGGAAACAGAAACTGGAGGGAAGGAAAGCAGGTCAAAAAAGTGAAAGAAAAGAATGAAACCACAGACACAGGTGAAGACTTAGGAAAGTTTTTCAGAGGCCAGAAGGCTAGGTTGAGAAAATTAAATTTGACATGGGTGGCTACAGAAAAGAAAGAATTTGTATTTGTAAAAGACAGATTCTCTGTAAGAGAATCATGGCGGTAGAAAAACACTATGAATTCAGCACCTAAATTGAAGTCCGCTTGTATTAACCAACAAGCTACAGGCTCAATCTGGGTGCCTTCTACAAAGAAGGTGTTCAAAGGAAAAATAAGATGAAGTACACAGTTATTTTATTCTGTCAAAATTGCTAAGGTTCTTTCTGGATTTGAGATAATAATTCACATAATGCAGAAGGCATGAACTAGCTGTTCATACAGAAAAAAGGAGGCAAATAAATAAGCAGCAAAAGTTGGAGTATCCATCATACCTTTCCACTGCTCTGTCACTCCCAGTGGCAGGGTTAGGGAAGAAGAAAGTGGGTGGTGTGGTATTTGTGGCAGCTGGATGAGCAGATGGAGTATTCATCCATGAGACCATCGATGGGCGGCTTTGTCCAGGACTAAGAAGAAATATATTCAAGACAGAATTAACAAAATGAACAGAATTTCTTTTCCTACCAAAATGTTTGAATCTTCATAATTAGATAATTAGTTAGATCCTCACATTCCAAACGAGTAGTAGCACTGAGCTGATTTTGCAGAAGTGGCCATTGTATGATTTTGCATTGCCTCCCTGGAAGTTTCTTCTACATGCCCTACATCCTAGTCTGAGACAAATTACCTGAGATGTATGACATAACCAATAACAAGAGAAAATTCCACATTCCTTATCTAATAAAGACAGATACAATGAAACTGGATATAGCAAGCTATTATTTGAGCTGCCACTTTGCCTTTACAAGTTTTGATGAATCTATTTAAAAATCTTCCCAGTGATGTGCTAAGGCATGTACGACGGGGAAGATTTCAAAAGAGGCTGCAGCTATTACAACACTGGGATCACGATGCTGGCTCTGGATTGAGATCTCATTCACATAGCTGCATGGATACTGCCTCAGCAGCTGCCCTCATGAGCACACTGTTCAAATATGTATTAAATTGATGACTGAATACATAGCTGCCACAAAAGAAGAAATAGTAGCCGAAGTTAAAACTTTTCATAGTCATTTGAAAAACTTACAAAGTCCTCCCCGACATAAAGCATGTTCCTAATTTTATACCTTAAAGAACTAAAGCATCCTAGGACTAAATGGCTTGTTTTCACCGCATGGACAAAACAACAAGTAGTCCAAACATTTTAATGTCAGCACATCTTTGGAACAAAGAGCTGGACTTCAAGCAGTTTCTACACAGAAAATAATTAAAATAATTTGCACACAGCTTTCACACAGGG
This sequence comes from Chaetura pelagica, assembly GCF_000747805.2. Taxonomy (NCBI): domain Eukaryota; kingdom Metazoa; phylum Chordata; class Aves; order Apodiformes; family Apodidae; genus Chaetura; species Chaetura pelagica. Next base: position 9,788,734 of record NW_009952533.1, on the reverse strand, counting down.
ATCACCATTCAGAAGTACTGACTACAACACAGCATTTATCAGTTCATCTTATGACAAGATTAGCCTCTTAGATAGCATAAATCTGCAAAGTATCACCATAATCTAGGAATCCAGTCCAGAATACACACCTAATCAGGGTGGATTGACCAAAAGCAAAAAAAGGGATCAACAATCACCCCAGTTATAACTGTAAAAGAACAAAAAGAAAGCAGAAAACATAACTTATGTAGCTGATTTTAAGCCTCTTGTGCACTGACATGTTTAATTTACAGAAGAAAGGATCACTGTTGTTGGTTTGCATAACATGGTTTACAACCAAAGACAACTTTTACAAACTGATTTTCCCAGCCGCTATATCTCATAGTCATTCTAGCAATTACGTAGTTAAGCAGACATTTATTTTATTATTAATTACTTTTTACATTCTGTACATTATAAAATGGTGAATGGCACATTCCTTATTTAATAAGACAATAGTCTTTCCTTGGGATCTGTGTCAGGCAGCATTTGGATGAAAACTGGAATTCACAGTGGATGAAAACAGCATTCTATAGTTAATTTCACTAATAAAAATGAAACTTAAATGTGCTGGAAACATAACCAGAAGGGTTTATAAAAATATGATCTGCTTTAAAAACTATGAGATTTACCAAATAAAGGAAGGAAACATATGTAGTAAACTGAACAAAAAGATTAATTCTGCTGACTAGAAACATATTTCCTGCTTAAATTTGGGAAGAGGATATCCAGTCTGCTTCACTGTTTCTGGATCTTCCACTATACCATTATTTACGTCTTCCAATAATTACATCCACCCTTTGAAGTCCAGCATCTACATAATTTTGTAGTTTATTTTTACCTGGACTTGTCCTCTTCCTCTCATTTTTATCTAAACATTGAAAAATTTTCCTCAGGTAAAACAAAAACCTTCAGCTAAACAACTTCTTTCAGAGAAGATAAGTGGAAAGCTAATACCAGCATTTCTATTATTTTCTCTAAATCCTGAGGATGAAAAATTTCTCAATGGCATCGTAAAGTTTATAAAGGTTGTTAGAAGGTAGATTGTTTCTCCCTCATTCTGCAAATACTGTAGGACTGCAGAATTCATTTTAACTCATAACAAAGGTAAACTTCAGAAAAATGTTTTTCAAAAGTGAATTAAAAAATTAACCTACTTTTTAGACTAAACTATTATAGTTTTTTTTAAAAAATGATATTCAAAGAAATAACATTTTCTTTGTGCACCTTTGTATTCAATTCAAATACATTCCAACATTAAAATTAGTTTCAGGCTCATTTCTGAAATCTGTAAAACTGTAGAAAATAGAAAAATAGTATCCCAAGTATATTGCCAGAATGTCTCTAATGCAGATTAATCATGATTCAAGAACATTCTACAAAGTGGTCTTCTCTAGCGCGTACCTCAGATTTGTGCTGTTGTGTTTCAACAAGTGAAAAATAGAAGCCTCCATTTATTAAATATTTCATTGAAACATGCATCATATTAATTTATGAAACTTACTTGATCAGCTCTAGAACACTGCCTATGTGTAAGATACAGGATTAATGTTTCCAGAACACTATTCAGAACAGAGAAGACACAAAAGATTCCCTCTGATCCAGAAAAGCAGTGGTCATTCATAAGAATACTTGGAATAAATAACAGTTTCTTGCTGAGACTTGGAGAGGAAAGAAAAAAAAAAAAAAAAAAAGAGGAAATGTGTGCATGTAAGGGAACAGAAATGAAATAAAATGCTCATATCCATGTTATGGCACGTTCATTCCTCACATTACAGACACTCAACAAGAAGGCTAATCTATCAACTGGTAAGACCACACTGTCCTTTACCAGGCAGCATTATACAAAAAACATGTACAAAATCAGCAGGCTTTCTACAAATTCTGAGCAACTCTACCAGTTTTAGTGGAAAAATGCTCCAGAAGTGCAGGTATGTGGAGAGCTGGGCTGCTCCCTCCCCCGCTTGTTGAAGAATCCCCTTAATACATTTCAGCTGTCGCAAAAGCACCGCAACTCAACTCCTCAAGGTGCCTATTGCTTTCAGCCCCTGGTTACAGAGCTAGAGATCACCAGGATCCAGCAGGGGACAAAAGATATTGTTTCACAGTTATTATAGTATTACCATAGTTTCACCAGGTTAAGAAGATGGAAAAAAAAAAAAAAAATAGTTTTAAATATTACAGATGTTCTAGAATTTCTATGTGGTTGTTTTTTTTTTAATTTACTGTACCTGGCTACCACATGAACCACAATTTAATTATAAAAACAGGTTTTACTCAATAGGAAAAATCAGTTCTAATGTTGTGGTGTGTAAGCAACAAAGTGCTGGATTTTATTTTTTTTTCTTGAAAGGATTCTTGTTATTTATAGCTCAAGATTAAAAGCAAAGTTACCTTCCTATAAAGCTTTGTATGCATTATCAAGCTAATGATATACTAGAAATATCTTCTCATATAGCATCTTAACTTTAAGAACGTATGTGGAAGAAATTTTTTCTCCCAAGGGCTAAAACTAAGGCAAATGCCTTTCCTGTGGAGAGAAAAGAAAAAAAGAAAAAAAATTAAAAAAAACCCACCAAAACAGACTGACAGAACACTCTCTCTGAGGAAATAATGCTATTGCCTGGCATAGTGAATGTTGGGAGAAGGGGGAAATGGCCCTACCAAAAATAAGCTAGAGATTTTGTAGTGATATTCAGAAACAAACTCCTGAAAACAAGATTTTATTGGATGTTTATCTAGCTGGTTCCTAAGGTAACACAGCTAAAGAGCAGCCTCTTATCTTGAGTGCAAGGAAAAGACTCTGTGAAAAGAATCTACATTGCAACTCTTGAGAAAAAAGGGTTGTTTCATAGTTGGGTTTGGCAGTCCCATGGGTGTCGTATCAGTGTCTGCCTGACATAAACTCAATGAAAGTGTTCTTAAAAGGTTTCATTATAAGATGACACAGTATATCAAAAGGTGTTGGCTATTTCTGATTCAATATGCAATGCAATACTCTCCAGCACCAGAACTGTCTTCCTGCATGTTAAAACCCTCATGGCCTTAGTAAGGCTGGGGAGCATAAAAATATATGGACCAAATTCTAAAAATTTTCACAGTTGCAGCAAAGCTGGAGACAAAACAGAAGAACATAATTTTCTCATCTATGTTCCCATCTGAAAAGAAACTCTGCCCCCAAAATTTAAAATATGTAACGTGCACATAACATTCATATATACAGAACACATCAGCCAGCACTGACTTAGGGGTTTTGTTAAACTTGGATTGTGAAGTCTCAGTGAAGCAGCAAATGACCTTTCACTCTTGTCTTGTAAATATGAAGCTAATGTTGACAGCAGCTGTCCTAAGTTAAAGCATTTTAAAATGGTTAATTCAGACAAAGCAAAAATTAAGTATGTACATCTCAAAGCTTATAGCATCATGCTGTTCCTTTTAGGAAAAAAATGAGGAGGCTGTGTTCCCTGGAATCATGCAAAGAAAAGAAGAAGATGAGAAGAAAAAAAAAAAAAAAAAAGAAAAAAAAGAAACTTTAGCTCATCACAGTGGTTGAATCCACATCCCTCCCTCTCTGAGAAGTCATACTGCTTACCCTGTGCTCACACAGTGGTGAGAAGACACTGAGAGACAAGGAGATGCCAGAGACTATTTTGTCCGAACCACATGACTAAGTTATATTATGCCTGTTTCAAAGGAGCTGCAAAATGAGGGCTCTTGCTCTGCTTACCTAACAAAAGAGTACCAAAAGAAGTGCCCACTCCACTAAACTCAGCTCTCAAACTGCTGAGTCATTGAAGAGAGGGCAGATAAAACAAAAACAAACTGTAAAATCAGCACAATGAGCAAAGAGCACTGCTACATACCTGGACTGTGCCTTCTACAGCTTTTTTTAATCTCTTCTTTCATTAAAATAAGATTATGACATTAGATATTACAGAAAATTTTCAAGAAACTGAAAATTAAGTCACTCATAATTATGTAAACAGCAAATTCACACCACTGCCAGCAAGTGCAAAAAGAAACTATTCCAATTTTAAGGAGACTACAGATACAGTCTACTGATGTAAATATAACAAGGCTGATGGGAATTCATTCAGCAAACAAAATTAATATCTATCTCCAAGGTTTCTGTTATGTGCAGAAGATCACTGTTTCTGTCCTTACTTGCCATCTGATGGTTGTTTTAACACCAGTTAGCTCACTGGGAATTTAAACAGCCTGAGATTTCATGAAGGACGATGAGCTTCTTCCCAGCCTGGTCACAAAGACCCTGAAAACACCCAGGAGCTGTGCAGCACAGCTCTCATCACCATTTTGAGAGCCTCCATGGGTATTAAAAAACTGAAAACAATGCCCCTAGTGTAGGACATATACACCATTGAGCTGGGTAACAGAGTATTTTCCTGCCAGAAGAACCAATAAAGAAGAAATGCAAAAGAAATTAAAGGAAGACCAGATTATTTCCTCTGCCAGTGGTCCCTTGAATATCTGTGAAAAGACATTTACATTGGTGCTTCTACTTCTCCTCTGGGTTTTGAGTGCCTTCAGTATTTGAACTGTCACAGCTGTATCTTACATGCTCCTACAGCAGCATCCAAAGTGGGATTCAGTTTAAAAACTATGAATCTTACTATTCTGAGCCCAGAAATGTAAGCGCTTTAAGAAGACATGTACCCCTATTCACGTACACACTCAGTCGACAGGTTTGAGGGACATGATGCTTTCCATCCCCTCCAGTTGCAAAACCCCAAAGGCTTTGAGAGGAAAAGAGAGGGGGACAATGTAAACAGATGCAAAGACAGTATCACCACCTTGAGGAAGGCTATCCCACATCTTCCACCATGACTCAGTATGGAACAACCATCAGAAGTCACCAAGTTCCAGCTCCCTAGGAAACCCAGAGACCCTGCAGTCTCAGATCCCAAAATGAACATTAGCTCTGACAAAAACATATAGCTTTGAAGAAGGCATCATGTAGATAATGAGAGGGGACTTCCAATCAAAAAGGAGGACTCTAGCCCAATGCTGAACACTCTATATGTGAAGAGAAAGTCTGTATATAAGTTCTGGCATAGGACATTGTACTGTAAGTACAAACAGATCTCATGGCAACTATGGACCAGTTACATCCATAAATCTTTCCTTATCAGAGAGATCCTCAGAAAGATTAATTACAACACATACCAAGGCCAGGGAATACCAAGTGTTTGGCTTTTTTGGTTCATTCCAAGGGCAAGTGAAAACAGACATAAGGCAGTTCATAGTGTTTTAGGACATGACGTGTAATCAACCTTTCAATGAGTAAGTCATCACAATAAGGGAAACAAACCTACACTAATCCATCAGAGGTGAGCTGCCATTATAGACAGCACTCCAGGAAAAGCTGAATAAGATAAACCTCATATCAATAAATGGGTTTGACCCACTTAGGAAGCCAGTAGTGACTTCATTAGCATCTGAAATACTCAACTACTCTTTGGAAACTATGTATTTTGAATTATTAAAAAAATTGAGGTTTGTACACCAGAGGAATAAAAATCAGAGTGTACATTTTTCAGAGCCAATCAAGAATGCAGAGAGTAATGTCAGTGTCGTGTCCTTCAGCAAAGAGCTATCAACCCTCTTGCAAAAAAAATGTGGCAGATTTATTTACTTTTTGGGCAAATGCAATAGGAAAATCAGAAGCTGTGCAGGACAGAGAAATTAAGCCAGAGGATGAATTTCACTACATTTTGTGCTTCACACTAATATTCTGTGTGGACTTGTCTATGATGTGATGTGATGTGATGCCATAAAGTATTTCACAGAAACATTGGCATAACTCTGTGTGGCTCAACTATGAGCTGAATAAAGTGAACTAATTAAACTGGTTTACAGTTTTCACCAAAAAAAATGTTAGAAAGAAATACCACCACTCCACAAACCAGATCCACAAGCACTAAACTGGGAAGTGAGAAAGAGGAACAAGTAGCATCATCAATACCTTAAGCAAAGATTGCCAAACAATTTGGAACACCACTACATTAAGTGCATCCTTACACAAAAGTTCAGGCTTCCTCCACTTTTAACGCAGACACAACACTAAGTATTCACTCAAGGAGTGTAGTGTCTTATATGCTATAAACTCAAATTATAGCTTACTGAGCACCCACTTTCCTATAAAGGCAAATCCTAAGTAATTCCTCACCTTAACCTTGCTGATAAACCCTGTCCTCTTCTACTGTGTTGTTGGGGTTTTTTTGCTTCCTCCATGAAGTTTGTGAATAAATTCAAACTTTCCTCTTACGACTACTATGGGCTATTGGCAGGTTTGTAATTTTGACCTCCTCTTCCCCTGGCTCTTGGTTTCATGGCTCAGTTTTGTATGCCAACTCATTTTATTTCCTTAATTTCCATCATGGTGTTTTTCTTTACTCACCCTTCCCCTTTCCACTCTATGTCTTCCCTTCATCTATTGTCTACAGATTTGTGGTGTTTCTGGTGGTACTGTTATATGGACACTTTTCCTTACCAACACTGCCAGCTGCCTGCCTCTTGGCACAGAATCTGCAGGGAGCACCAACCTGCAGCAGCTTCCAGAAAAGAAATAGCAAAGACATTACTAGGAAAGAAAGAGAGGGGAAGAAAACACAAAGTTATTCTTCATGAGAGATTAGCAGTAACCCTTCCTCAGATCAACCAGCATTTGAAGCAACTCTGAAGGAAGAACTGAAGGGTGGATTATGGGGTCTAAACTCCCTAGGTAATTTGCAACTGTAAAGTAGGTAACAGTTTAGGAAGAACTGATGGCTATGGATAAAAGATGTTTGCAGGCTTACTTAGTTAGAGTTGGGGTTTTTTGTTTAAATCCAGGTCAGAATAATATTATGGACAACTCACAAAATATATTTATTTGATACGGAGGAAATGAAATGTTACATGACCTGCTTGTTAAATGCAAGGCACAATATGGAAAATATCACTGTATTTGTACATTTTACTTCACAGATTTTTCACTGGCAAACTCCTGAAACAAGGAATGTTGCCTGTTTTCTAGTGTTTCAAATAGCAGTGGATGCAGATCAAAGAGAGGTGCTAAAGAATGCCCATACTGATAACTGCATTTCATCTAGAAGACACTGCTTACCATCAGAACACTGGCTATGGTGGCATCTAAATTAGAAGGAATGTGCAAGGAACTAGGTGCTTTTAATAAAGAAACGCTTTTCTTTTTTTCCCCAGAACCAACTGTGGCTTTAAGGTACATAATGAACACTTTCAGAATGTACTACTGGTGAAACTATACCAACATCAGTCCCAAAACAGTGCAACATGCTCTCCTTTACTGAAACAGAAACCACCTGGAGCTCTGTCAGAGTAGTTCCATTCTGAGAGTGGTTCCAGTGGAACCTGAGAAAGATAGATGGCTGAACAATGTTAGTTCTGTAGCTTGAGGGCAAGTGTGTACAGACACTGAAAGCAGAGAAGGAAAAGAAAGAATGCAAATGCTTTTATTAACATTAAACTGAGATTAACATTGCTGATCTGCCTTACAGAGGAAAAAAGGCCCATACCAGTGGACAGCACTACATGGGATGAATACTCTATCCAGCCCACTACCATAATTATCAGTCTCTGTCTGAGTTTAGTTTGTGCTAAGCATCCTTAGATAGATGGGATTTTCAAACAATACATGTTTATGACATGGTTTTGCATCAAGTAGAAAATGGAATTTGCCCATCCTGGTCTATTTGGAATTTGAATCTTGTGTCTACATAAACTGCTCAGTAACTTTGTGACAGACAGGGAAAAAGAGCTCTCTGTGTTCCACTATACAGTGCATGTAAAAATGAACTGTATTTATTTTTAGTATTTGGCTCTAGATGGAAGTGTGAAGCTAAACATATATTTAGGAAAAAAGCTGAAAAAACTGTAGGGTCCAAGATAATCTTAGAAGAGCAAACTTTGGTTTCCACTGAGAACCACCCCTACCATGGGCAGTGAGAGCCAACCATCACCCAACTCCACTCACCCCTACAGCTACATGGCAACACAGGGCATATGTCTGACCCACGCGGAGCTTTCAAAAATAATCTAGCATCAGGCAGACACTCACTTATAGATGTGAAAACCAACAGCTTAGCAGGGCTTCAAAATGGCACATATGTGAAACATCACCTTCCAGTTACACTATATGCACAGCACATCTTTAAATACTGACATGAAAACTGAGCAATCAGGACTCCATGAGACATTTGTAACTGGTGGTATAGCTCTTGCTTTCTTAGCTTCTTTCACCACTCTGGCCATGCAGTCCCCTCCCAGTGCCAGCCAGAAGATGAGCATGTATTTGCTTTCATTTGGTGCTACTCTCACCATGTGGAAGCTGTAGATCCTCTTGTTTTTAAAGGTGGGACAAGGAAAGGGCATACATCACAAAAAACTCTGCCAGGAAACATCACAGTGACAGCAGCTATGATTCAGGAAAAAATAGGCTTTTCCTATCTTGAAAACAAATACCAAAAAAATATTCTTGCTATCCATCATAGGTTATTGCTTAGAGCAAACTACTGATATAAACCAACCTGGGAATATCTAACATATCTTGACCCACAATGCAACATCCCTCCGCCAGGAAACAATGTGAGATTCTCTTCTACCAGAAAGTAGTCACCATCACCTTGTAAACTACATAACTACATAGTGATTGATCTCTTACAAGTAACACCCATTTGTTATAAACATCAGCAGAAACTTGAGAAACTGGATCCTCCTGTATTTCCATCTCCTCTAGAGTCAGTATGGTATTTACTGTAGCTCAGTGAAGACTTGCAATGCCATTTTAGAGACACTTTAAGAAATGTTTTTGTTCCAGTTTGGTACAAAATGCAAAATATTTTTAAATCCTGCACAAACAGAAAAGATTGTTCTACACCTAATTCTAGGATAGTCCAATTTATGAGACTAAAAGCATAGTTCAACAGCCAATGTTGTATTTCCTGGAACTGTGAGAGCTACCATAGTTAAACAATGGCATGTCAGCCATCATCCTTCCCTGCCCACAAGACCCTATGACACACAACAACTGCAGAAGTCCAAAGACATTCCCATTGCTGACATATAGTTCTGCCATTAATACAGCAGGGCTGTTCTGGGTTATTTTTGTTAAGACAAGGCCCTCTAAGTCATCAGAACTAGAAGGGAAGGAGAAGCCAATTTGGTGAAAAAAAGAAAGGAAAGAAAGACTGTACTGTTCACAGACAACTCTCTGTCACTGTCCAGGCTTGTTAGAGGCAGCTCATAAGCAAACTCCACAGACAGGTAAGTGGAAGAAAGAAACTGGTTTTGACATCTAGATGCACATACCATGCGCTTTTTCTTTTCCTTCCAAACAGAACTGTGTAAATACTGCTTCTAATTGAGCACAAAGCCTCAAGCCATCAAATAAAGTTTTCAAAACAGCAGTCCAGTATAATTTTTTAGTGAAAATTAAAAAATATAAAGAATTCCTTCAAACACCTGAAGTTCCTGAACCCTCTGGATAAAACCAACACTTCCTTCTTTTATTCTCTGAAGTGACATTATTTATGTTCTACTAACTTTATGTTCCTTAATTAGCTATGCTTGCTTTCATTGACATTCCAGTTTTATACCATATAGTGTTTTTTTCCACGCATGCACCTTTTTCATCAAATAGACTTTTGTTAATCCTACACACTACTAGTGGATAGCACAAGAGAATAAGGAAAGAGTAACTTCAGTTCTCTACTGAAGACATGACCTTTATGTAAAATACTTACAAATCCGGAATTCTTTCAATACATAAAATATTGTCCTAGCTAGTGAGTTCTCTAATCAGCAGTTAATTATTTGTGTTTGAATATAGAAATATAAAGCCATCATTTGTCTATCATATATTCCCATGTGTTACATACACCTGCGCATACATTTTACACACTTACTTCATCAACAGAACAGGCTGCTCAGAATGCCATTATGGAAAACATTTGTAAAAAATCTTTTCTCCAAACCTGCTCCTTTCACCTTCTTGGCACCGAAGGCTGGAAAACTTTGTCTTGACATGTTAAAGTTTGTATGAAGAGCAAACCAGAGAATTCAATTAAGTTCAACTTCTGCTTAAAAAACAAGTTATGTTCAGCTTTTTTATATCAAACATGAATATGTATTACAGAGATAAGACTAACATTTTAATGTCAGTTTTTGCTAGACTGAAGTCATGCTCGAAAGCTGAACATCTACACAGTTTACTGAAAGTGACAGACTTCATTTTCATCAGAAAACAGGCATTTAATTTAAGAAGAGACTAACAATGATAATTTTCTCAACAACAGACCCTAGGTACATGCTCATTACGGTGTATTTCTCCAAACCCAAAATTCGGCCCTACATCTTAACAGCCCTGCACCTAAGCTTAACACTGTCTGGAAATAAAACAAGGGTAATTCATCATACAGAGAATAGCTTACCTATTCATTGCCTAAATAAACAACATTAAAATTTTTTTAGCAGGTTACAGTAAAATGCATTAGGTTTCTGTAGAAAAAGAACATATATTTCACACAAACATTCAAGTAGCCTCTAAGCTCCATCAAAACATACAAACATAAACCTTTTTGCAGAAAAAGAAAACACACAATTATATGTAATTTCAAAGCATCACTCGCCACCAAACTGAAAAGGAAAACATGCTTCCTTTGCACAATGCTACGAGTGGCAAAAATGTTACTTAAAATTCAGGTTACTTACAGATTTGTTGTCCAGCCTGCAAGATCTCCACTGTCCATAATAAGGTGATTTCCATCCAGAGGCCTGGGAGGGCTACTAGAGAAGGCAGGTGTCGGAGACTGGGAAGAAAGAGAATCCATGCTCCCAGTTGGGGTGTCTTCTCTGGGAGAGCTGTGAGCGTCAGCTAGAAAAGAGCACACAAGTCAGAAAAATACCAAAATAACCTTCTCATGAGCCAAAGAAGCTGCTTTGGTAACAATGTCCTGAAATACATATGACAGGAAAACTTATGCACATTTTCACGTATCTCAGAGTACAAGCAATCACCCAGCACATCCCCAAAAGGCACCATTACAATTTCCCCTATCATTATTACCCAGTTATCTTCACAACATAACATATTCCCTGTCCCCTTTTCAACACATGTTTTATGTGGATGAAATTGTCAGTTTTGTGAGGGGAAGGGGAGTGGGTTTAGCCAAATGCATCACTTCAGATAACAAAATAGTTTAAGGTGTACAAATTGCGCATCCGCACCTCTCTAACAACACAGTCTCAAGGAGTATTTTGCTACACATTTAAGGAACTTATTGCTTTAAAGTACCATAAACACAATCCTACCAAATGTGAAACAATGAAATTAAAAAGGTCAGAATAAACAGATCTCTAAACAAACACACATTACCCAAGAATGTTACTTTTATTACTCCTTTTTAACTGTTACGTTTAAGAGAACTCATCATATTCTGGTCAACTATTTGTTTTCAGAGGCTACTCTTAGACTGTCACTCAGGAGGCTACATATTAAGAGATGAATGCTAGAGAAAACATTAAAAGAACACCATTCCTATACCATGGACAGTAAGAAAAAGTTACCACTGTGTCACAGCACTGACTGCAAACCATGCTGATACATTTAGCCAAACAGCATGTACTTCCCTGAAAAAACTAACCTGCACCTACATAGCTTTGCCTTTTTACATTTTTATTTAAACATCAGCTGTACATTTTATAAATGCTAAAGGAAGAGCACAGAATGAGGATGACAGGAAATACTGAAGTCTCCATCCCAGCTAAGTCCACAATCTCAAATGGGGCCTGTGGCTGTTTTCAGAATACTAGTATTTAAGTCATAAGGATCACTTCTAGACACCATTTACAGGGCTCTCTGCATCTGTTCCTTTTCTCCTCTGTCCATCCTTCTCCCACTAGCATCCGTGAACATGGCTCACAGCCCTGCTAAACAACAACCTCACAAAAGTCCTTCTGGAGTGGATTAGATATGGCTGACCTCACAGTCGGTAAAAGTCCCGCTTCTTTGGGACCAAAAGCTTTGCACAAAAGAATGAACAACTAAGTCCTAACAAAGCACCACAATAACGTGATGAAAAACTGTTAACATATTGTGCTTAGTTGACAAGCTGTGTCTCCTATATACAGTACAAGTCCTGTACAGCAATACTTTTTAAATCTAAATGAATTACAACTGTATGGTTAACAACTGAGCTTAATTCTATTCCATCAAGCTAAGCTGTATTGTTGCAGTTATTTCATTTCTTATTTTTTTCTTAATTAATTAAAAATGCAACAACAATGAAAAACCACCTACACTGGATAAAATTCTTCTCACAACTCTATTCCTGCCTCAACCACTTCAATTCCTTCTGCTTTGAAAGCAGAAAGCAAACAAAGCACTTGCCTGCTTCCTCAGTCATCTCACCCTCACCCCCTCCCAGCAACTCTCAGAGAACAACTTCCCTAGAGAGTAAAATGACATACAACTAGAAACACTGAAATTATAAAAGTCGTCATCTGGAAATTTCTCCCTAAAGCAGCTGCTAATTTAAGGACCAAAATTAGCCTGTAATAATAAAGTATTATAAGCTCTGAGGAGGAGAATGTTAACCTGGAAAAGCGAGTCACTGACACTCCAGCCCAATCCTTCTCCCCTCGCACCTCCTCACTGTGCCTGGGCCACGCTGCTCTGCCGCTCTCATTTACATGACACAAGAACAGTAGGAGTGTCAGGTAAACATTAATTAATGACATCTCATTTGCAGATATATGTGTCACAATGGTAAATATATGAGAAATTCTACAGTAATACCACAATTTTACTTTATAAAGAAACTGCATTCCTTAAAACTAAATAGATTTAAGTCCTTTAAATTCATCATAATTTCTTTTCAAAGTCGTATTATTAATGCAACCCAGATTATCAAACTACCCGCTTTACCTTAACTATTCACTTAACATTACTAAAACAGTAGGAGAATGGAATATTAATCTGTTCTTTAACATTATGAACATGACCAACTCACTGTACTTCCCTACAGAAAGCAGAGGCTCTTCCGTTGAACTTATTCTCAGAGCACATAGAAAAAGTAAAAAATAGGAAATACTTCAGTCACGCACAGTCAAGTCTACAGAGAAGACTACAGTATACAAGCAATTGCATTAGACATGACCATAAATTAAACTCTATATTAAATCTTTCCTCAAATTTTACCTCTTCCTTCCTGAGCCAGTGTTTTCTCACGGTCAATACTGCACTGGAATCTCAAGAATAAGACTGGTTTTGAACACAAAAAGCAAACCAGATATTTAAACAGGAAAATGCCTGCTAAATTCTATGGGATTAAGTGAATGCTCTCTAAAAACATGTTTAAAGATATTCTACATTTCTGATGTTTTGAATTTTCCATGTTTGTAAAGCAAAACAGTAACTTTATTCAGGAAAAGGCAATTCTGTATTACTGCAAAAACAGATTACATTAACATCTAGCACATTTTCATGATTAAAATCAATATATGCTCAAACACCAAGTCTTCAAAATACAGTGTCATTGCTTCAGCAGTACAAAGATTTCACCTTGTGTGTTGATGGCAAAAGTTCTGATAACTTCAGAAACTATGTTAACTCCTATACATGGCACAGACGATAGAATTATATCCAGTTATCTCTATGAAGCTTAATAACCTGCTTTTGATTAATACCCATTTCATGTTGGACTAAACTGTATCTTCCAAAAAGTCTTTGTCTGAAGACATGAGCAGATGACAAAGGTAATACAATCAATTGACTGCTAATTAACATACTCATAAATGCACATACCTTCAATTTGTTAGGCTTTATTTACCAGGCACAACCCATGCATTGCTAATAAATACAGTACCTCTCATATCCATTGTTTGTGCTGTGCAAAGGTATTTAAACAATATCCTTTATAAGTCTAACACTAAATCTCTCAGTGTAGGAGATTTTGCAGTTTTGGGATCATGCACCTGTTTAATAAACCTATTTCATTTTCCCATAGTTCTTCCTGAAGAGCATGCACCAGATCTGAGTTCACAATTTTTGTTGTAGTCCCTTGAGTGTCACGTTGAGCATTAATTCCACCACTTACTCCTACTCATGAATTCTCTGTTCGTACATCTTCAGAATTCAGGGGCTCCCTAATATTGATAGTCTAATATTTTACTGTTTCTCTCCTCTCATTCCTCTTTCCTTCCAACACTGTTCTCCAGTGAGCAGCACTGTCAGGTTTCCTACTTCTGTGAAGGGCTGACTGCCACATTGGACTGACAGGTCCTTTCAAAGAGGAGCTCCAGAAACTTCCTACTCTTCTTTTCTATCACTTGAATTCTAATGAGCTCTTACACTATAAAATAGGGAAGATATGAGTTCTTTTAAAGCTCATTTATGTCATTCTTTGAGTATGTAGTTTGGTATTCTTAGTGCCTTTATTTTCTCTCCCATTACACTCTTATCTTTGGGTGCCAGAGTACCAGAACAGATGAAAGATGTGAGGGTTCTCACTATAAAAGTGGTAAGTATATATGACATCTCATAAACTTTTTTCAACACCCCAGACATCAGCTCTTCATCTTTTCTTCTTTAAGTTTGTGTGAAGCCTGAGTGCTTTCAGCTTGCCCATCCTTCTAAAGCTGCCACCAAGCTGCTTCTACAGTTCACCTCCTCATCCTACACAAACAGGTATGTAAGATACAATTTTACTCTCAACAGAGTTAAAACTTCTTTCACATTCTCATCACCTTTTGCATATTATTTAAATTTTTTGAATGCTCAGATCCTTTTAAACTGACATCTAAATTATCTTCTTCTTCAGTGCTCTAATCAAAATACTCATCCAAGCCTTAGAGCTTTCCCTGTGCCTCTGCAACAGATACCCATGCTTTGTCTTTAGGGCTGATCACAGTTTAGACCAGTCCTACCTAGAAAATGAAAGCTTAGGTTGATTATAACCATTTACTGGTTGTTTCCAGCTGGTACTACTTACCATTTGGTTTCTAAACCAAATATCCTTCGTCCCCTCCCTGCCTCATGTTGCCCCTTCTCATAATGAAAAATCTCCAAAAAGTAGGAAGGTACCTATATAAAGACTTACCTCATTTAGCTTCTCTCTAGCAAATATGTAATCCTCAATACCTTTTCCTTTTCTCTGGATGAGCCTTGGATTGTAAAGGCTCTCAGAGCCTCCATACTAGAAATATGAACTTAGCTCCTTCCTAGGTTAAACATTAGGAAGAAATTCTTTACTGTGAGGGTGGTGAGACACTGGAACACGTTGCCCAGGGAAGCTGTGGATGCCCCATTCCAGAAGTGTTCCGGGCCAGGCTGGATAGGGCTTTGAGAAACCTGGTCTAGTGGAATGTGTCCCTGCCCATGCAGAGGGGTTGGAACTAGATGATCTTAAGGTCCCTTCCATTCTATGATTTTATGATTCTAACTGAGCATTACATGCCTCCCAGTTGACTTTTTTCTCCTTTTTCCATCTGGCTAGTCTAAGAATATTTTTTGTTGGCAACCAAAGTTGAAAGAAACTGAAATACTTTGGCAGTGTCAATAATCAGATCCTTACTTTACTCCAAGAATTCTAAATAAGAAAAAACATTTGTAAAAAAAACTACATAAATGAGAGAGCTAACACTATCAGTTACTTGCTTGAGTGACAGTTTTCTTCCAACTTCTGATTAAGTGAACTAAAGAATTATATACTTTACTATTAAAAGAAAGACTAATCTCTAACATCAACATTACAACCAATGTCTATAGTTTAAGAATATCCAGAGGATGAAAGCAGTTTATCAAAGTGAATGTTTCTGGAATAGATGAGGAATATATGACAGTTTCTATTGAGATACAAAGAATGAGCAAACAGAAAACTGTTGTATATGTTTTAAGTGCTCATCAGATACACAACTTGTGGCAAAATAAGAGGATAAAAGATGTCTTATCCTGCCTTGACACAATCATACAGGTCTAGTTGTAGGTAAAGGGTGATGGGAAGAATTAACGAGGAGAGTAAACTAAAGATGCTGCAAAATCCCTATTCCCACATTCAGGTCTGACATTCTCTGCATCACGAGATGGGGAAGCAGCAGCTGCACTGTTGTGCAGCCACCCATCCTCCCCGATCAGCATCACAGCTGCCTCCAGCTCCAAGATAGCTATTTATGGGGAATGAATGTTAACTGCTGAAAATAATACAAAAGTTTAACCAAGTAGAAAGTAGCTTATGTTAATTTGTAGGTGTATACTATGTTTTCATTTTAATAGGAATGTCACAGATCAGGGATACAAAAGAAATATGAGCATCATAAATATCCTCTACCAAGTGGTACCTTAGTTCCACGTGGTACAACTTCAGCATGCAGAGACAACCGGCATGAAAAACATAACCAATTATTATTCACCTCCAGATTACAGAAGTTGTGCTCTTTAAACACATACATTTCCAAACTGAGATGAAATCACAAAAAAACCAGCTAACTATTATTTGTTCTTTGATTAAAAACAATCACAGAGAATGCTAAAAATGAACAAGAGAGTTATTTCACTGTTCGTGAAAATGGGTACTTTGGAGGTCAGATTCCTGTAAATACTCAGAAAAATAGCTTCATATTACCACATTTCATTAACAAAAAGTATCCATTATCCTCATTGTGTAGCAAATGGTATACACTGCAGAGCTGCCTTGGTATGCAGGTAGTTCTCAAATAAATGTAGACATCATCGACTCATACACCCTAAAACCAATAGAGCTTTCATGGAGCAAATGGACAGCACACAGCCCACATCAGTTTCTTGCATCAGTTTCAAAACACACACAGCAAGAATTACATCTCTATGCCAGCTATTTTTTTCTCACACACAAAATAATTAACATGACTATTAGTGTTGACTATAGTTTTTCCTAGATAAAGACCAACTTTGACATACTTTTCAAATGTGTGCATGTACAAACTTGTATCTTAGGCACAAAGTAGCTCTTCCGTAGAAAGATTTGGGTTTTTTCCAACTCCGCAATGATTCAGATATGTCAGAAAAAGGAGGAAACTGCACTAGACAGAATTTGCCTCAAGACTGGCTGACGCAACTCAAGAATTGTAGCCAGCAAGGTTAGTGTCTGAGTTTGGGCTAGGAAAGGGAAATAAATGTGCTCATCTGCAAGTTACTTAGAGGCAAGTGTGGTCTGGGGAAAATTCCCCTGCTCACCTCCTTTTTAATACTCTTTTTTTTTATTTCTAAAATGCAAAGTTCAATTTTAAACAAGCATCTTTCTAGACATACACTTAAACTGTAACAGCAAGCAATTATTTCAATTAATATCTCCCTCACTACAGGTTGCCTCTCAAAATTCAGCAGAACTAATATCTGTATTACTTCTTTACATCAATAAAATCCTGAAGACACAGAATTACAAATAAACCTTTCACTGGGCATGCTAAAACTAAAATGCATAAAGAATTCCAATTTATTCCTCAAGCTGTGGAAAAAAAAAGTTCAAGATAAGAGTCAGGTATATAAGGTTGAGGTGTTAATTTATATTAAATTTTGAAACACAATATAAATGAGATACAAATGAGAGGTTCCTCTTTTGATTTGAGTATACTCTGATAACAGAAGCAGCATCTGAACTAAAAATTTACTCATTTTTTCACCAGAACTTGCTTGGCAGGAAACCACACATGACATTACCAGGCTGGCCAGATGCCACACATTAGTTTCATGGTTGAAAAATGCAGTGATGAACTGAAGCTACTTCCTGAAAACTATGGCAAATACTAAGGTAAACAGATTGTCCCACAGCTTTCATAGTTTTTTCATAGCACTGAAGGTTGTGGCTTTCCACAAGTCCATGCAACATTTACCTATGGTAAATGCATTGAAACCTGCCAACAGAACAGCTCTAGTCCCATCAATGAGAATGAAAACTGTGAAAAAACAAAGCAGATCAAAAAGGGGTACAATGCTATAATCACGGATAAAACTTCCCTAATTCAGCAACGCTTAAATGGTATCAAAGTCCATGAAAATAGCATTCTGTGTTTCCTATTCCTTTCTGTTGAGTTGGCAGTTCAGACACTGATCAAGTGGAAAATGTCTCTGGAAGAGTCTTTCCACCCCCAAAAGGTAAAGTGTTCAAAAATCATCATGCTGTTATCTCCTATTCTCTTGCTATTTAGCTTACCTCACTTGCAATTACTTCCCATGACCTACTAAAAGCACAAGTTTTGTACCAATAAATTAACAACCTCTGGTGGTACCTGGATAATGACAAAGACTAACTTCTCCCACATTTTGTATGTGACAGGTCTTTCATACAAAAGTCAGCCTGAAATATTTTCAGTATGCTGCTAACACCTGGCTATTCCTTCTTCATCGTTTTGTTCACCTCTCTCCTTTTGCCATAACAGTGACTTCAAAGGAGGGATGGATGAAACAGGATGCCTATGACTTACTAAAAAGACAATTGACAACAAGCTAAGCAAGCCTTATGGAAGTTTTATCCACCACTTGAACTGAAGGCAACAACTAAGACACAGAATGCACACTCTAATCCACAGGAAGTTTACTGAAGAGCTGAACAGCTTCAAGTCTTTGTTCAGATTGTACTTCTGCGAGCTGGGTGAGAGCATTTACTTTCAACCAACAGAGGCTGGCCAGGGCACAGCTGGCATTAGCAAAGATACATCAGTGACTCCCATGCCTAGGATTAATGGCTTTCAGCATGCCAAATTGGCCTTCTTACAGTATTATGTGCCTTTGCATGTCTGCATGCAGAAGGTCGAGAATTTAAGAGATGAGGGATTATTACAGGAGATCAGAGATATATAATAATGTCTGGCCTCAAGGAAAGACTGACCCTTTCTCCTGAACTCCTCATTCCTTCTTCAAATTCAGATTTTAATCCTAAATCTATTTATATTTCCTTTCGCTACACCTCTGACTCCAGCTGTGTGCATGTTTGTGCACATATGGCTGTGTTTACTTTAAACATTTCTAAAAACTTTAAATTTCATATGCTGAAACTGGACAAGTCTCACACCAACCACGAAGATTTGATATGTCAATTGGAAAGAAGTAAAAGTTAGGAAATGTTTACTATGTTACAACAGCTAAATTTTATTTTGGTTACCTGTGCAGTAAGTAGGCTGTAGCAAGTAGATTACTCACAGGTAACATAACAATGGCCAGACAATCTATATTGTGTATATAATGCATGGAGTAAAATGACTCCATTATTCCAAGAAAACAGGCTCTTTCTTTGGACACAAAGCTTTCCAAGCAGAAGCTGATTATCTGATAGGAAATTGAGACCCTACACATACCCACTATTATCCACTATTATTAGGGCAAAAACTTCACCTTTACTGGCAGTAGCTCAAGAAGACCTGTACTTTGTATAGCTCTCATCCTACTCAGAGCCATCAAGTGGAAGAAGCTGTGATAGCACAGAAATGCAGGAACTATTCTTGCAGCAAGGTGAAATATGAAGTATCTTAAATTCCACATGGCAAACATCAATCATCCTGATCTTCCACACACAACTAATGTTGTTGCACCTATTTTGTAACAGGATAGCTGTGTGTTCTGCTCAGCTGTTAACAATAGCTTTGTAAGCAAGTGTTGTAAGCCCTTATGGCTTTTTGATATGCCGATGTAGCTACTTTGCTTTCCATTTCCCCTACTATGTGCCAGGTTACAGAAACAGTTCCAAGCAGCAGATTCAGAAATAGAAAGAGTTCAAGGCCAGGCTTCACACCTGCAACCTTGCAGCTCTGGGCTGTTCCAGCCCTGAAGACCAATCTCCTTATTATAAATCCAAGGCTTCCTCTACCATCCAGGTTTTACATTGAGCAATTCCAAATGAATTTTATGTTTTTTACTTATTTGTTTGGGGCAGGAAGCAATGGGAGGAGAAGGGAGAGGGAATACTGCATGGATCACATTTTACTTTGATGAATTAATTTAATTTAATGCCACAGTAGTTTGTGCAAATTAACTTATCATTCCATTTAAGACACTGTGTCACTCAAATTCCACACAAAAAATCATAAATATCTACTCCTATTCAACACCAACATACCATTCATACTTTGGTTTTATTAAATACTTCAGAGGGTAAATACAAATTAGCACAAAGTCTTAAAGGGTTAAGTAGGAGTTCTGATTTTTATTTCTTTTGGAGTGCTACACAAGAATCTGTTTTCAAAAGCACTACAAATATAATATTTAGTTTAGAGCAGTAGCAGAAATCTATCACAAATGCCCCATAATGCCCCTGGAATTCCAGAGTAGGGGAATAGGAGAAAAAAAGCAAATAAAGAAGCCCTCCACATGATACTAGTGTGCTATGCCCATGTATGTGCCAATGAGAAATTTTTACACCCAGAGGGAACTCAAATAGAATAAGGCATCAGCAAGCGCTGTGACTTAAGACACATATTTTGGTTTGTTTAGAAAATAAGTTGCTCTGTAGTTGGACAAATAGCCACACCAAAACCTATTTCTTGTCTCCAGGTGTGATTTACGCAACTCATGCTGACTCTTTGTTCATCTTATCTGAACTGCATTATAGTGCCTACTTTACACAGGACTTTTCTTGCCATGTTGCTCCAGTAGTCCTGCAAAATAGTTTAATAACCTCCAAGTCTCTGGCACAGAAAAACATCAAACAAAAAAACAAACCTATTTATTTTGCTACAGAACAAGAGCATAAAAATTAAAATAAAATTGGGAGAGAAAAAAACTGTAGCTCTGCATTGCCCTCTAGAAGAAACATAAATCAAAAGAGCTCTCTTCTGATATATATTGACTGTCCAAATGGAAAATAAAGACCTAATGACATTTTCAGAAGAACAGGATAATCAACTCCCTGTTCTAGCTAACAGTCTTTCCCTCTCTGCATAGACAGAGACAGAATGCAATCAGTTGTACATAGCTGAGACTGTAAGCCACAGGAGTTTCTGCATTGCTACTTAATTCACTCTAAAATTCATTCACCCCCTAGAAGGATGGGAAGAATAAAAACTATTTACAGAAAAAAAAGAAAAAAGAAAAAAAAAAAATCCAGATCCCATGTATTCATTTTAGAAGGCAAGAAAACTCTGGAAAAATGATCCTAATGTAAATCTCAGACAAATCTGCATCCTGCT
>NW_009952533.1:9742820-9767447 GCF_000747805.2 Chaetura pelagica | reverse complement strand
CCTGCTGAAACAAGAACTTCAGGTTTAGGACACATATGAAAGTATCTCGGAGTTCCCTATTAAGTCTAGTTCTACTTGAGACACTGAGATGTCGAAAAACCTCAGAGTGGAAATTTAGTAACTGGTTTACCACAGAGGAAAGAAGTTGAAAGAAAAACAGACAGTATCATCTGTGGCTTAACTTTGTCTTTCAGGAAATGAAGATCTTTACAGTAGTAAATACAACACTTGAATTGTTTGCAAATAGGTTTAAATGCCATGTGAAAGGAAAATCTATGCACTATCAGAACTCAGTACAGCTAATTACTAGAGGGCAAACTAAAGATTTTTATCAAACTTTGTGAGTATTCTTTAACTATTACATCTATCAATATTTATGTCACTTACAGCCCTTTTTGGGTGGTTGCTGCACACATTTTTTGTTCAGTCAAGAAGCTTCCTGACTGCAAACATGCTTTTAAGAAGAAAAGCTGGCCTGAACTCTGCATTTCCAATTCAAGCAGTGGATTCTGAAGCCTGTTAACTCCCTGGAGCAGCTGATAGTTAAAGACTTGTTTCCGCTTTTCTAACAATTTCCTGGTTTGCATAACAATCCTAAAAGAAACACACTCAAGAAGTTCTTCCAGCACAGAGAGATATTGCCTCCAACATATTTCTAGTTCCAAGGCACACAAAATATTTTTATATAATTACAATACCTTTAGAGATGTATTTGCCTACCAATATATTTACATATAAATATGTATCAGCTACTTGGCTTAAAACAAGATTATGATAATTTTGCCATATCCAGGAAATACAAAACACTGGCTTATGCCTGGTGCTTAACTCATGCCATTGTGAATAAAGAGGGGGGAGGGAAGGGGTTTAATGTTTAATTTCCTGTTAAAAACACACACATGATAAAATCTTCCAAAGAGTAGTTATAAAACATGCATTTGTTAGCCAAGAAACTAGGTAAATATGGAAGTAAGCCCAGGCTCACTTTTATTCCTCTCCCCCGGGCTCCAAAGAACAAAGCAACCGAAGGCCACAGTGCATATTATGCACCCTGCATCCAATGGGGTCATTCCTCAGATAATGCAGTGATGCAGCTGGGCTCCAGGTTTTGCATCACTGCATATACTGTGCATGTGCCAAACAAGCATTGCACCAACCACTGACACAATTATCCGGCTAAACACAAAATAAGCATTAGCATGTAGTGGGGACCTACCAGCAGCCGGTAGTTCCTAGCAACAACAGACTGAGAATGCCGCTACCTTCTGTAGTGGCTGGAGAATTAGAGGGTAATTTTTGGAAGTAACAAGGGGAAATATAATCTGCAGATCTCACTGCAAGTCAGTTCCACCCATCCTGGAGCTGTGGCTTCACCTGCAGCAATTCAGGTTTCATCACAGTTCCACTATGCAACTCACAACAGTAGAACTCCCAGACAAGTACCAAACCTCTGCATGGTATGTAACAATTACAGTCTTTAACAATTCCAGCTTTTCTCTTTGCTGAGATGCCCAAATTAGACAGAAATATAGACTGTATTTAGGATAAACTGAACACTTAACAACAGTTCTCAACAGTAACATTGTACTTTCAGCTCTTACAGTAAAAAATAATCTATCAAATACTTCCTGTCTACTGTCTTAGGGTCAAAGTCAGGTCCTCAGTGCACACCTTGCAGCATAGAATTGGAGAAGTTGTGGTACTTTTTGCAACCTGCTGGGATTAACTTTCAAAAATAAATGTAAACAACTCTGCAAGTGGCTTCAATTTTGTTTTTTTTTTCAAATGAGGATAAATTTATTATTGCAGATACAGCTCAAGAGCTTTCTTAGCTTTCGGTAGCATATTATTCAAATTAACACAGCTTAAGTTTTTCAGCAGATGCACCTTAAACACCTTCTAGTTGAGGCATTTAGTTTCATATTTGATGCAAGAACAGAAAGGCACAGAGATTACATATCTCTCTGGTGAATTAAACCCAATGGCAGACATGTTGAATTTCTTGTAGATTGTAAAACTGGCTTTGAGACAATAAACAGTCCTGAGTTTATTTCTAAAAGCTGCTTAACAGCTATTGTAGCTATTTGTCCTCTTTAAGAAATCAAACACTGTTGACCACTGATTTAATGACAGTTCATCAGTGAATCTCAATAGTACATGACATCAAGATCTTCCTGCTTATTTTCACTTGCTAACTGGACTTTGTGCCCTGATCCCATGATTCTTCATGTGAAAAGACAATTGACTAACAACATTAGGAGGGAGAATGGGAATAGGGTGGAGAAAATCTGTAACAAAATGAGCACTGACTTGCCTTCTCAGTACTGTACATACCCCCAAGCAATGAAATTTCAGTAAAAATTTTATGTTTCTGGTCAACAGTCAGAATATATAAGATGTTATACACCCTTTGCCTTAATGTATGTTGCTACAGCAGACTCCAAGCAAAAGCAAGATTTTTTTCTTTGCTTCTCAACAGTAAGGCAATCCTACAAGTATTTACTGCTAGTTACATCAAGGTATTAAAGATTCAAGAGAAGTAGTAGTATTCTCCAGTGCAGTGGTGACCTGAGCCTTTAATCCACATGAATTTAACTGTAGAGTGCATTAGCTCTTCTCATAAAAGATTGGCTTTAATTTTAGTTCTCTTTCCATTTATCTTATGATTGTGTAATCTTCAGTAGAGGTCAAAGAGATTTCCCCAAAGAAACAGGAGCTGCTTCTTTTTTAGAGGGGAAAAGCATATTTAAGACAGTTTGTCCTACTTCTAAACATATGTCACACTCTCCTTTCTCTGTACTTTCCTTGCTGCTTTACATGTTCCAAAGCAATTAAGCAAGCATGCATGTGCATGCACACACATATATAAATGAAATATGAAAACACCTACTGTAGACAGGATACACAGCTCATCTGCTGGAAAACCTGAAATTATTATTAACATCTTACCATCATCCAGCTCAAGATAGAGATTGTAAACAGCCAGAGGCCTCTTAATACGTTGTCCTTGTCTTCTTGATTGCCTTGGTGGAGCATTTGGAGGAGACACTGGCATAGAGATTGGCTCAGGGAAAGTGGCATCAGGCAGGGTTTTGAAAATCTGCAATCAAGAACACAAAGGGTGTTAATTATTTATCACGAAGAGCAACCTGTGTAATGCAACTGTAAACCATTATCAAACAACATTTGTTTTGGATTTCATTCAAAGCAGGCAGGAGCCAAAAATCCATTCCTTCAAGTTTGGGAGTATGCCGTGGGTCTCTAATGAGTGCTTTTTAAAATAAATAAATAAAATATTAAAATAAGCAAGAGCACTGTCTACACATTAACCAAGCTGCAAATCAGTTAATCCAAAGACAAAATATTTGCAGCCACGCTTGCCAGCTGGGATGGAGGGGAAGGGGAAAAAGGAGGATACTAACTTTATGAACCAGTAACCAAAAAGCTTTATAGCTTTAGCTAGGACCGTTAATCCTGCCAGAACATCCATTTTAATTTTCAAAACTTGTGATATAATTATAATGTCAGCCATTTTCATTTTAAAAACCCATACTCATGACAGGGAAAATTTTGAGGTAAAGGGTCTTTAGTGAGAGATACCATAGTAACATACCATGTGAGAATTTTTTCAGTTAACAATTGCATATTGAGTCACATTTATATTAAATGATGATATTCACAAAGATGCATATAAAAAGCATTGCATTTATTATCATTTGATGTTTTGTGTCATGACTATTAGCATATCACCATACAAAATACCACCTTTTCTCTTTGAATTAACCAGCAACGCAGATTTGCTGAACCTTATAGCATTTCTACTTTAACTGTCAGGTATGGGGTAGAGTCTAACGATGCTCATTTGCTTCTAGAAAACTATCAGTATGCTGATGTACAATTTAACAGCATCCTTTTACAAGTGATCACAGCAGATTCACATGAACAAATCAGCTAAATATTAATTTCCTCAAAGACAAATGAACAGATAAAGACAAACATAAACAGTGGCTATAAAAGAAAAGCCCTGTGTCTGTACAGCACCTTACAGCAACACAACATGGTAATATAACAAGGTAAAATGAAACAGTATATGGTAGGTTTTTATGCCACAACTTTACCACATACCTGGTTATGAAATATTATACAGAGGAGACTTGTAATGAATCTTCGAAGGAGAAGCCATTTATGAAATAAAAATCCATGCAGAAAGTATAAAGAAATGCCACAGATAACACTTTTTTTTATTATTACAGCACATATTAGGTGCAGCATGAAGCTAAAAGCCAGCTTAGGCTACTCTACAGACAAGAGAAATGCCATAAGCATCCTGAGCACTCAAGACACTGTGTTAAAAGTATAAGAAACTCTACATGCCATCAAATCTTGTATACACTGGCTAACAGCTGCTTAATCATCACTCTTGTACTGGCAGGTGGAAGACTCTGTAGTAGCAAATAATCAGAAACACCATTTTCGATGAAAACTGTGGAAGAATTATCATACTGCCAAAACTGGGCAGCAGTAGGCCAGAAGTCTATATAAGGTGTGCAAAAGAAAGCTCCAGTGGACATTTACCTTCCTTCCCAATAAGTGAACATCACTGTAGGGGAGACAAAATGATGTAACCTGAACTTTACCATATCAGTGTTAAGAAAACTGCCTTCCATTCCTTCACATGCCTATGAACAAGGGAGTACGACAGAGCGCCAAAACAGTGCAAAGAACTCTCCAAAACAAAGTTTATAAAGAAGAAAGGAAACAGTTCAACCTGGTTCTCCCCAGTAGAGACACAGCAGCACACTCAGACAGTGACAAAGCTCTAACTGTGCTTAGAGTGCTAAAGCCATTTCTTCAAAAATGATGCAACATGTAATAAGGAAATCTAATGTGCACCTAAATGGCATTTGGCTAACAGTACCACACTGCCCCCTTATGTGTAAATACAAGGCTAGATTGAACAGTTTTAGGGATAAATATTTGCTTCTGAAAAATTCAAAAGTACCAAAACTTTAAATGCCATCTTTTCATGGACTAAGTGTTGCATTTGGGCTCTCTGGTAATTAACTCTCTGCCAAGAGGTTTCAGCATGTTGTTTACTGTGTTGCATTCCACAGCTGTGTTTATTTGTACAGCCTTATCTCCACTGAAATTAATGGTGGTGAGAGCAAGTATTCCCCAGGAGTACTTCATAAGAGTTGAGCCTTCTTGTATCCATTTAGGTGACTTACAGAGGTTTCAGTAAAATTCTTAAGTGTTTTATCCTCATCTTTCACAAATACTTCAATATAATTTTCTAAAACTTAGCATGAGAAACTAGAAGATTCACAAAAGCAAAACACAAGAAAACCACAAAAGCAATCCTTACTCAATGGTACTCACTGCCAGACAGGCAACAGGATAAAAAATTGGGAGACAGGTAATGAATCCAAGCAGATTTTTAACTGTAAGTAGCTATGTGGTAAAAAAATGGTTGGTAGCTTGTTCCTTTTTATGGGAGGAAAACACCTGATGCAATAAACAGGATAAATAAGAGGCAGTAAAGTCACACCCAAGCAGTAGC
Source organism: Chaetura pelagica (assembly GCF_000747805.2). Lineage (NCBI taxonomy): Eukaryota > Metazoa > Chordata > Aves > Apodiformes > Apodidae > Chaetura > Chaetura pelagica. The sequence goes on along the minus strand of NW_009952533.1, from coordinate 9,761,887 downwards.
AATCCAGCACATGCTTGTTAACTTCATAGCAATACCAGTGGAAGGTAGACATGAGCTCTCCAGAATAGTTCTGTCTCCTAATAAAAGTCAGGGGTCCTCTCTTTCACTGTCAGGGTAAGCGTATCCCCTTTACTTTTACATTTTTTACAGGCAAAGTTCTGCATCAGTTGCTGCTCAGCACAACCCAATGCTACCCAGTCACAGCACTGGGCCTTAGGCAGGCAGACCCCTCCTACAGACAAGACACTCCGGCGGGCATCAGGCCTGTGCCCTATTTTACCTTCAACTCTGCTCTAAACTTCTTATTCTAGCAGAATAGTAGGGAAGTTTAATTCATGGGATAAGGCAAATAAGTGGTATATTGCTTTCTAGGGAGCAGAGATCACCTCTGGAGAGCTGAGTAGCACAAAGCTACCTGTTAACACTCACTGGGACCATGACAAGCTCCCACAAAATCTCTCACTCCTACATTCCTCTAATGCAATAAGGCTATAGCTCTGCTTTCCTTGAACTCATATTCAGTATCTATCTCCACAGAGAAGAAGGGATTCCTGAGAGAAGTACTCAGATATGAACTAGAGAACGCAACCTCTTGACTATCTGCAGACAAAGGTTACTCATACAGAGAAAAGTGGAACGAACTATCACACTCAGCAATGAAATCACCACATACCATGAGTTGCCCTGAAGAATTCTGAGATGCTCAAAAAAATAAAACCACACACGCACCCACACCACTAGAAAGATAATTAGGCTTTGTTTTATATATAAACGAAACAGGAAACATCCTGTGCCCTTGTGTTGCATGAAAAGGTGTACTTGGGGTCACTTTTGCTCTTTCAAGCAGCTCATATTTGTATTCTTCCCTACTTTGGTACTTTCATTTTGTCTTTTCAGAGAAAAATAAAATCAAGTGCAGCCCATCCATAACTAGACCTGCTTTTTAGGCACCAGAAATCTTCTTTTGTTGCAGGCCAAAGCTACAGGTCATACCACAGTTTAGCAAAGGTGAGCATCTGAAAAGTAAGCAGAAGGTCAACCCTCGCCTTTAGAAGTGCACCTACAGGATCCAGATTCTCTTTCTTGCTTTATTTTCACTTAAATAGACAAGTACTCTTCATCATGCCTCATTGGCTATTTGTCTGCTGCTCTGACAGAAGCACTGTAACACCTGCCTGAGAATGGGGGGATGGAGGTATGTTTTATTTCAGTGGGGAGAAGAGTTTTTTAGCTTCTGGTTTTATTCAGATTTCTTTCTAGCCTCGTTAATTAGATAATGCCATTGAAGTATGAAAGTTTCACAGCTAATAAAAGATGCCTGTTGTGAGTGACCTGTTGTCAGAAGCACACTTCATATGCATAGAAGACAAAATCAGACATGCACCATGTGAGCATCTGAAATGGTACCAGCATTCTGGTGTTTTGACTGACTTGAACAACAGCATGGGGCCACATCTGACTAAGTGTCAGAATATCTTCTTGCACTGTAAGCTGTTGCTATTAGATGCATCACAAGGCAACCACACGTATACAATTGGATGAAAACACTCCCATGGAAGAACAGGTTTGGAACATGCTATGTAATAGAAGATCTTTACGCTAGTCCAAAAAAAGCCTCCCTTCAAGTAAAAATCAGATATACCACTATCACTCACAAGAATTGCACTAGTTACCACATCTTTGACTAATGCCTGTAATAAAGACAAGAATGAAGTTTGCTCATTGAATTACCTTTTTCGAGAAGCAGTAAGAATGTACTACGCCAACCTCATAGTTTAAGGACTTCAGTCACATCCAGCGTAACACAATTTTTGAGACTGTGGCCAAAATGCATTCAATTTATAGAGTATTAATTATCTACAACTTAGTTCTCAAAAGCACTGGCATCCTCCTACTGACCTACTTGGGGGCAAACTTGGAAGCTCAGTGAAATAATGTATGTACAGGAGAAGACTTACACATGTAGCACACAAAATTTTACCAAGCAACAAATCCAACTGCTATCCCAGTCAAGCTAGTGCTTTAAACGGTTGTTTAGGTCTGACCTTACATAAAAGCAGAATTTAAAAGTGCACACTAACTTCAGTGGTGGACCAGTCTTCAAGCGAGCAGTGTAGAAGCTACAACGAAAAAGATAAGACTCTTGCTGAGCAATTTAAATGCTGGTATGTTGGACCTACTTATCTCTGTGCAAACCACAAACCATCTTGGATATACACCACTAATAACAGCTCTGTCTAGAGCAGTGAGCCCAAGACCATCCCTAAATACAGCCATTCCAATTACTAAACCTGTGTCCCACAAAGTCTACGGAAGCATTTATTGAGAGTAATGAGCCAAATTCAGCATATTATAATATGGTATTCTACCAGCAGATCCATGTGGCAGCAGTCCAAGGTATTTTGCCAGGTTCCCCTCAATCTACAACAGTGCTGGACTCTAGATCCTGAGCTCTTACTAGAGCCGATTTTAGAAGTTAAAAAACTCATGGCTGGGAGGATTTAACTTGGCCTATTCCGCAAGCTTATGACTAGATGTATAGTTATATGTAGAAATGTAGATGAGATTCTACTGCTACAAGAGAATAGTGATCTTTTCTTTCTGGTCACAAGCAGAACTAATTAATGAATTTCAGTACATTTGCCAGGAATCACTTTAGGAAAAGACCCAGACATCAGGTCATCTCTGTCTGCTTTGTATCACTGGGGTAATTAAAATTTCCTCTAAAAATCAGTGGGAGGCAAACAGCAAGGACAGAGTGGGATGAAAACGAGAGGAAAAAAATACTGGAGGCTTAGTTATAGAGCTAATGATGATAAACTTATAAAAAATCATTAACAGCTTAAAGCTGTGCCATGATTTTTTTGCAAGAGAAAACCCCCACTCACTATCGTAACCACCTACCACACAGAGCATGCATCTATTTCCTTTGAATACATGAGCAAGAATCAGTACCAGAATCACTGTCTGATGCAAAGGAGGCTAGAACACACCAGGTTATTCTAAATTCTTTGAAATTCTGCTAGTGGTGTAGCCTCCATACTAGAATAATATTTTTTAGAGGACAGTATTTCTCAAGATAAGAACAACGTCACTATAAGTTTTAATTTAGCTCATTTCCCTTCAATGCATACTTGAATCGCAGTTGGCAAATAAAAGAAACACACGGACACTTCAACTAATGTTTATTGAACAATATAAAACACCATCCACCTAGGACACAGATACTGCTCAGCCCTTACACATTTTATGGCTATGGTACTTCCTGCCTTTCCATGAAAATTGAATATATGTTGATCAAAGAATATATTATAAATTAGCAGCTAAATGAGTAGTGCAAGAAAAACTTAACACCAAGGACTTTTCTTGACTTAGCTTCTTTCCAATGTAATGCAAACCCAGTTCAGGTTAGATCCAGCAACCTGCACAAAACCAAAAAAATATGTTTATAGTAGAGACAAAAATGCTTAAAAGAGGCAAACTGTCTTAGTGGTTCACAGTGTGCTTTTACTCCAATAGACTTTCTAAACTTTTTTCCTTTTTAGAATAAAGACAGTGCCATTCTTTTTGCCATTTTCTGCAAACAAAGAAACTATGTATTTTATGTTAAATTATAATTTTACTACAGATTAGATTTCACCTTGCATTTCAAGAAGTGCAAGGTGAAACTAAGCATCTTAAAATACATTGTCATAGCTCAGGCACTAATTGCATCCACCAGCTACTAATTGCAATCCACTTTTAACACTAAAAAACACATGCAAGAAGATGAACAGTTCTAGATTATTTTTTTCTGTTTGAAGGGATTGCAGGAGCTAATTAGAGCTATTAAAAGTTCAATAATGATCAAAATTACAAACGAGTAACTTCTGGAGAGCTAGCACAAAAGTTTTATTTCAATACTAATTTATGTAGCAATTCTAACAATTTTATAAAATTTCTAGTGTATTGAATTTTTTTAAAATATTCCTTAGATATCTAATTCCTTAATTTTTGCATTTTACTATGGGCAATATTAGATCAACTTGTTTCGTTTCTGGTCTCGTATTATTCATTGCTCCTAGTTCTCAAATACACGATTCAATGTATTGAATGAATATGAAGTACATCCACTAGAAGTACTTGACATCTAAACAGAATCTGTCTTCAGTGTACAAAATGTGATAAAAAATAGTATTTCTAAAAAGCATATGAATTGTTTTTCTAAAAAGGTTTACGAAATCTTCAATGAAAATTATTAACTCAACTAGAATCCTTAAGTAACTTACCTCCCCAAGGTCACCATCATGTCCAGTCCAACACAGGTGTGCCTGCCTTGAAGTGGTTATCCTGACTTTTGCACTTCAGTATCTATACATTGTAAAATGCCATTTGCTACACACTGGCTCCTATGAGATTGCCTGGGATGTAGATTTTCTGAGGCTTTGGATTTTGATTCTTGAATTCCACTAGAAACCACGAAATACTCTTACACAATAGTCACAATCATTTTATTTACAAAAACAAAACAAAAAAAATCAGATCAAGGGTTGAAGAATACCTGAAGCTAAGCCTCTAGAGGGCCACCAACCAGAAAGCATCAATAATGCTCCTGGTGTTGCTTGGCACACTATTATTCAGTTACAGTGCAACAGAAGATGCAGCATGAAAAGTAACCAAGTGTAAGTCAAAACGAGAAAGAGGAAAGATCCTTGGCTGTGAGCCAAGCCACAAAGCTCAGTAAATAAATAAATAAATAAATAAATCAAAGGTAGCCTTTTCTTCATTGCAATGATATTTGCTGAGATCACCTGCCTGGCACCCTGACTGCACATAACCAAATGAAACACTGCTTTTAAAGATCTGTGGACACTGCGAGTCTTGATCTCACTCTAAAATTGGACTATCTGCTATCTGCTCCTCTTAATATAAAAGGAACAAGAGTTCTGGACAAACTGCAAACTACAAGAGTGACAGAAGACACTAGGAAATTTTCAGATAAACCTGTACACAGACATGTATATATGACCCTAACAGCCACTCATTTGGCCTGACTACTTTGAACAATGTAGTTCACATTTGAGCTTCAATGAAGAAACTAAACATAGCCTTACAACATGACATTACAGTCCAGAGGACAGCAGTGAAAGAAAAAAAAAAATATACCAAGGTTAAAAACGTGTGTCCTTTGATCGCTTGCGAATTATGAGCTTGTTGACTCAGCCTTTCTAAAAGTAGCACTCCTGATACAATGACTGCAGCTTACACTGTATCACATCTCGCTCCACCTTTTAACAATTCATGAGAAGAATGCTCCTGATAACAAGTCCATTCGCTGCTATCAACCAATCCGTTTTATTCTTTGAAGGAAATGAGAGAGTTAATGATGCACTAGGTTTGAAATACCTACACATTTGTCCACTGCACCAGCAGAAACAGCAGATTCACCTTCTCCTCTATGCTCACCTACTGTAATTCACACCAAGGAGAGTATTTTAAAAAGATTGCCCTTCCCTTTGTGTATCTTGTTTAGTTTCAGAAAATACTTAAATTACAACCAGAAAAAGACTTCAAATCAAAAGATTAATCAATCTAATAACCTAGCTTTCTAAAACATAACATATTCCCAGTTACTAAACAGAAAACAATGCAGGAGAATGTTTGCATATATTTTCTCTTGCAAAGAGTGTGAGAAGTCCCAAGAAGATAAAAGGCAGTGCTTACGCACCTAAGTACAGAGCCAGCAAAAGCAACAACCATGGCCAAACACACCAAAGGTGAATGTGATCTCCCCTTCATTTGTAATAAATATTCATATATAAATTCTTATGCATACACAAATACAAAGAAATATCTATATGTCACACTTAGTTTTCTATAAAATTTATTAACAGAAATATAAACAATTACACATTGAGAATAAAACCCTGACCTTCTACCCCTACCATGCTGTCACTATACAAAGCATGAGAATGAAATAAGATCTTCGCAAATGACAGTTCCAACTAACCAACCAAACCAGTATTTCCTTCTCCACAGATTTCCCTGCTACCAGTACAGGGATTTATATCATCATTGCTTTGTACAGTATTTTCCTCTGTTTTTCAAACTACATTTTTATCTTATATTATGACTGTAGAATCTTCAGAGGCAAAGAACTTGTTTTTCATTTGTATGTCCAGCACTCTCTGCAATGAAGTATTGGTGTTTCATTGAAAATACAGTGTTTTCATTTGACTGCCCCATCTTGCTTATTCAAAAATCTGTTAAATTGTTTGAAATACATTACCTAAGGCAAAAAATTACTAGAATTCTGGAGTACATACTAAACCACCAGCATATATTGCACTAGTATCCATTAACAATGATCAGACAGGATGGTATTCAGGTCATTTTAGCCAATATAAAGAAAAACAGTTTTTAAATTCAATACTTGACTTATCATTGAAAGCTGCAATAAAGTATAATTCTTATGGCACACAGCTTCCACGTAAGAATTTACTTTCTTCAGGAGTGCAACAACTTTTACCCTCTCCATGCCCCCTACAGCACCTCACAGAATATTTCCTTTGACTTACAAAATTACATATAAGAAAATCTATTTTAACATTCTTCATAAGGACTGCAAGCACAGTACCCTGACCATAACAACTGAAGCAAATTTTAGTCAACTAAATTCCACTCCCTTATTATAATTCTTGTTTTATTAATCAGGAACATTGCCTGTGGGCAGTAGAATATGAGATCTGTATCACTTAGAAATTTCATACAAAGTTGAGGATTGTTTCCCAAAATTAACTGGAAAAAATGTAGGCAAATTAGGAAAGAAGACTGCGTCCTTACAATTTGTACGTGCCATGTATTTGTCATGCAGCATCTCAGCAGACTGTTTCTATCCCCGAGAACATGACTTTAGTTTTGATTTTCTTTTCTAATCTAGTTAGTTTACTCACAGTACATGCTTTGTTTCTTTTGGAGTGGTTTAGCAGCATGCCAATCCAGGTATTGATCCAGACTCAGTTCCTTTTAATGCCATCAACCGCAGTCACAAACGTGACTGGGGATTTGATACACAGTCTTCTTACTATGCGTAAACCACACTAAGATGTAGAAAACAGTAGTATTTTAAACAAACAAAAAGATTTGCAGTCAATTTACCATGCCATCCGTGCTTGTCTCACATGGAAGGGCTTTCTGCTACCCACATGACAGAGAAAGGTTTTAAAGAGTTTGTACACACCACAGCAGAACAAAAGAGCTGCTATGACTTCCACCAGAAACCATGATGAATTTCTTTGCTGTCCCTGCTGCCCCTTCTGCTGTAGACTCAGCCAATCATTAAGGCATGTAACTTGAATTAAGTATAGGAATCATTTCAATGACACTTCTGATTAGTTATGTGCTTAGAGTTAAGTGTGCTGAATACCTTTCTGAACTAAAACTCACATGGTTCTCTGCAAACTCTGCCCTAATGGAGACACCTTGATGTCATTTCCCCCCACCCCCCCATTTTAGTCAAATGCTTGTTGACTGGAGAAACATTCAGGAGTTTTCAAATTGCTGCATTATAGGAAATCACAGAATCACAGAATCAGAGGGGTTGAAAGGGACCTCAAAAGATGATCTAGTCCAACCCCCCTACTAGAGCAGGATCACCTAGAGTACATCACACAGGAACTTGTACAGGCGGGTTTTGAATATCTCCAGCAAAGGAGACTCCACAACCTCTCTGGGCAGCCTGTTCCAGTGCTCTGTCACTCTCACAGTAAAGAAGTTCTTCCTGATATTCACATGGAACCTCCTATGCTCCAGTTTGCATCCACTGCCCCTTGTCATCACTGAAAAAAAGCTTGGCTCCATCACCCTGACACTCACCCTTTACATATTCTAAACATTGATGAGGTCACCACTCAGTCTCTTCCAAGCTAAAGAGCCCCAGCTCCCTCAGCCTTTCCTCATAAGGGTGATGTTCCACTTCCTTAATCATTTTTGTGGCTCTGCACTGGACTCTTTCAAGCAGTTCCCTGTCCTTCTTGAACTGAGGGGCTCACCACAATTACAACATATTGCTTCTTGGTCTTTCATTGCAGCCAAAGGCAAAGAAATACGAAAGCTGAAACAAGTCTTCTTTACAATTTTTTATATGTCCTTTTATTAGGACTTCAAAAGATCTCCTGTGTTGTCAAAAAGTAGTTTTAGCTTATCACTACATGACTGTACCCTGAAAGCATTTACCTGAAACAGAACTACTTTAAACATGCAGTGATTGCTAAGTAGAAACACAGGCCACACCTTACCCTGTCACTTCATACTCTTGAACGAACAACTGACTTCACCTACTTCTGTTTCTTCTGTCTCATGAACACTGCATGTATTATGTGCTGCAATATGTTTTAAGGTTAAAGATTTTCCAAGTATTACTTCATGAAGTTGATGTTGGCTTAAGAGTTCAGTAGTATTAAATTCTTGTCTTCCTTTTAGTTTAAAAAAAAACTATAGAAGTGCCTAAAGTAAGAAAAATGTATACATTTCTATTTCATGAAATAGGATGTATGTTTTGAACAAAACAAAGCTACAACAAAGATATAGGTTTCCTAAAGTATGTAAAACATTTGCTCTTTATAAAAAGATTAATACAGAAAACAAGTGAAAAGTACCTGCCTTATATATAGGGCCTATTGAGATTTTCAGAATCAATGCCTTTGCGATAATTTTGTCCATAAGTTTTCTGAAATATAGAAAAAAGTATCTCTTACCATACCTATTCCCTTTCAACTGACTCTGGCTTCCTAGTCTCCATAAGGGACTTTTGTCTAATTCTCTTTTTTTTTCTTCTAATTTTCTTTGATGTCATATTAATCTTATTTCTGTTTCTGCAACTTTGCTATTTGTACTTACTGTTCTTTTCTCCGCCATATACTGGTTTAAATATTCCAGTCCCATTGATATTTTTTTATTCCAACCTCCTCCCTCATCATCTTTCATTTCTTAAGATTTCTTTTTTTATCCTCTTGGGTTTGTTTTTTTTCCCCTCTTAAAATAATGTTCAGGGAATTGAGAAACCAAAATGGCTCACATTACCACTGAGGCATCTCTAAATGGCAAATAAATGAGCCCTCTGAATAGAGACATTCATTCCAATAAGATGCCAAAACTTTGTAACAAACAGCAAGATGAAAACGCACGCTCTTCACGCTGCCATGGAGTGGACTGCCATTAGTCCTCACCGCAAGTCAGAAAGTCAGACAAGAAGAGCTGAGAGGCCCAAGGTTTCCAATGTATGAAACCCTTGGGAAGAAAAATTCATTTATCCCCTGGAAACTCATTTGTGTGAGGAGGAGAAGAGAAATCAAATCCTATTTTTTGGGGGAGCAAAGTTCATCAGAGGATTACCTACAGGGCAGGCAAAGATAGTTCCCCATATTGTACAAGCACAGCTGCAGTCAGCCCCTGAGTTTGTTACCTCAAGAAAAGGAATACCAAGGAAAGGTATAACTTCAAAGAAAAATTAACACAGTTATGAAACACAAACATTAATTTTCTGATGCTTTTTTAAGTGAAGGGTAGGATGTGGGACATGGAAATCAAGGGAGACCAGACAGATATGGAAGGGAGAACAGGACAGGACAGCCAAGTATGAAATGACACCGACCTTAAAAGCCTACAAAGCAAAGCGAAACAAGAGTGCTGGTGCACACAGCCCAGTCAGCACAAAACGTGGCAATTTCAGGCAAAACTATAGAGAGGTCAGTTAACTTCAAACCTGAACATGCTCCTACTTTGCCCAGCATTTCTGGTTGACCTTCCCCTACAGACATCTTACAGAAGCAAGTAAGACAATTCACAGGTCCCATTTTCCTCTGGACTGGCCTCACTTCCAGAGAAGATGCTTCTGCAGGTCCTGAGTAAAACATTGTCTCACCTTGGGTCTAGTTTTTGTTTTTTATTTCCAAGTAGAGACCTACTTCTATGGCTCATCTTCTGACTGGACATTGAGAAATACTTTTCCTGAAAGAGACTTATCCACAACAGACAAGAACAAAAGCTAAACAATTATTTCCGCAATGCTCTTCTCCTTCCATTCTAGTCTTTATCCTTGTGCAATTGCAATGCCAGTTACGCAACACATGAGGCTGCCCAGTCTATTGCCAGTATTCAAGTTGGTCTCACTTTGCAAAACATCTTTTCCTCAACCTTTTATAACTGGTTCATAGTCATGGTTTGGAAGGACATACACAGCCGTAAACAAGATCTTGTGAGCTGATGCCAGGGAGGCTATCAAAGTAGTACTGACTGGTTTCTAGCTAGCAGAAAATAAATGTAGATATCAACAAAGCTTAAAAAAACCCCAACAAACTCAAACAAAAAAAACAAACAACCAACAAAAAAAACTTATACACTAAGCATGATATCCTTATCTCAGGCCAAGTCCCTGTGTTCAGGTTTCCACATATGAATTGCACAGAAATTCTCTAACTAGGATTCAGTAGAGGGATAATAGTGCACCAGGATTTCAAAGCTAGTAACCCTATTAATTATGTCTCTTCCTGAAAATGAATTGTGGATCTCCTTCAGTAAAGGTGTCTACACAAGACATAATAAACGTTGATAGAATTTTAAAATATTTGAGGAATCCTAACAGTTTTTTACCATTTTGCCTATCAAGTTACCGTATTTAAACCAGAAATATCAATGGCTATTGCTTCTACAATTCAGAAGTTTGATCGTTTTTCATTTGCTACAGATGAAAAGAAACGCCTTTCCGCAGTCATAAATTATATATGCATGAAGTGTTGCTTCAAATTCCTTTGTGTCTGTGTACCTCCACCTTGATTTCACCGCTGTTCAAACAATTCCAGACTTAGCTTCTGTGAGCAGAGGCTGCTAAAAATCAGCAGAGGCAGAGTAGTGGCTGAATGAAATATTTGAAAGTATTTTAACCATAAGCTAGTGACTTTTCCTAGGATTTCACCAGGGCTATAAATAGCTAACTCAAGAGTCTTAGAAAGTCTGAAACGCATATCAATTAAAAACAACAATATAAAATTAACATTAGACTGACAATAAGCCTGCTTGTCACTAAAAGTAGGTCCTTGGTCTGCCCTAAATGAAGAAGGCTCACTTGTAAAAGCAACATATTCAATTTGACTACAATTTTTTTTTTTTTTAATGCCTTAATACATACCTCTCCATTGCCTTTTGCTATGAATACAGAAAGGTCACGCTTGGGGTTTCCTGTCATCTTGGAAACAGCTCTAGCATGGGAGATGTTGCTGCAGACAGGGCACTGATAGCTAGTTCACTGTTTGAAATTACAGTGAAATGACAGAAATCCCTTAAAAAATTACAGGCCTCTAGTTCTAAAGAAGACATAAAAACACAAACTTATGGAAAATTATGTACTATCATCTTGATGTAGTGTCCATTCCTTGCCTCTCTACATTTTCAGAGAAGCAAGAAAGGCTACTACAACTGATTTGCAAACATTAAATTGATGTCCAGTTTTTCAAGATGTGACTGAGCTGGCATAAAAATAACATGGTGCTAATCTATGGTCATCCAGTGATTTCAGTAAGCATAATTCAACCTCAGATTCCATATGTTATTAAAACACCCTGGCTCTGCTCTCTCTTAATTTTCTTAAATTTGTATTATTACTTCAATAGCTTCAAAATCATGAGCTTACCTTCATTTATAAGGTCCAAAATTCACAGCAGGGCTTACAACTCCTGGAATATTTATCACTTAGAACTTGAGCCACATCTGCAGTACAGTATTTTTCCAACAGAACAATACTGTATCTGCTCAATGTTTGTGTGTGAGGGCAGCATTACACCCTAAGTCCACTAAACCACCAACAGCCACCATGTGGATATAGCTATGCCAACAGAAGCTTTGCTCAGCCTGTATCATTCAGCATAATTACATTGTCAGAAAAACCTGAGAGATATTATTTAGAATAGATAAGACATTGCTTAGATAGCCCATTTCAACACTGTTAACCTTTAAAATAAATAACTATTTCAATGCTTGGAGTGCTTAAGAAAGAAGAGAGGAAAAGGCACATCCTGGAACTTTTCCAAAGCACTTTTTTGACAATAAGAACAAGGCAGATGCTGCATGCTCATCCTCCCAGTACAAGCAAAGTAGCTCCAGCATCCAGTTCCACAAGTCAGCTTAGACACGTAGGGCTCCCAAAGCAGTATCCAAACAAAGAAGTCTCTCTCTATCACATGCAGTGATATTCTGGACAGTACCGTGTAAGTCACACTAGTAACTGGCATTTGCCATATCAGCAGCAACAACTTCTATTTTCAGTATAACCTCAAGTGCAAAGGCTTAAAATAACACACATCGAAAACAAAGGAAATGTTACTACCTGCCTCTCTCATAATGCTTTTTACCCATAAAATTCAGACTATAAAAGAGTCTTCTTTTTACTCTGTGAACTCTGAGAAAAATGAAAACACAGAACAATTAATTCAGACTCTGGTCAAAGTACTTAATAAAAGAGCTAAAAACTGAGTCTGGGCTTTCTCTTTCCCAGTCTTACATCACTTTTCCTCAGAAAAAAAAAATTGGCAAATATGACAATGAAAATCTGTGTACTGTACTCACAGAAGCCCCACTACTGCCAGGAAGTGCACAATCTGAAATGTCTGCTTACCTACAAACAGGGATACTTACAAATAGCCAAAAGTGTGCAGTTTATAGAATATATTCTTTAGAATTAAGATATTTGTAACATTATACTTAACTCCACACTACCCATTAAGCCTAGCAGACTATTTTGGACAATGGTCAGAAACTCGAAGATGTATCAAAGCTCACCTTCTCGTGATTTTCTATCAGGATTTCGACAACGATATTCTGAAACTTCAGGTCCATGATGGCTGCTACAGTTTCTTCCTGTGGCCTCATTAACGTTGGTCCAAATACTACCCCTAGATTTGCCACTGTCATTAGATTCCTCTTAGCATGTTTTGAAACACTTTTTGAAAATAATTGAAGGGAAAAAACAGGAAATAGGTTATGAAAAATTTCCATTACTGTTGGAAACTTCAGCCTAAAAATGAAAACATTACATTTACTTAATCTATGTTTTAGAAGCTTGTTTTGTGCAAAGTTGCTTCAAATAAAGTCTTACTGAATGCTGGAAAACAGAAAAGTCATTCTTCCACCAGCAATTTAAAAACAAAAGTAGTCTCTTACTAAATTTAAATATATAAAATGCACTTAGCCTTGGACCAGGGCAAGTGTGAAACCAACTTAAATTTGCTAACAGATCTCCACTATTTCTTTTGCCAGAATTTGCAAAAAGAAAGTATAATGTTCCCTTTCTCACTTCAATCAAACCCTCAACTTCTGGCAGGACTGCTAAAGTAAATACTTATATGGCTTCATTAATGGATTAGATTTCTGCCTTTCCCGCCAAAGTACACACAGCATGACTCAAACGTCTTGTCTGCTTTTGCACTTTTGGTTCTTGGTATTGTGTATGACGGCATCAAGATGGGCTTCATCTCCAGCCACACTTAACTAAGAACCTTTGTAGTTAAGCAAAGGTAAGGACAAGAGTTCTGACAAGCTGGAACGCAGGTCGTAACACTTACTTGGCTAGATGTTTCACCAGAATTTCCAGCATCTCTTTGTTCTTTTCTGGGAGTTTATGGACCAAGAAGTGAACTGCATTGACTCGAGATTCAGGACTCCCACTTTCTATGGGACATAGAAATAAATATATAAATCAAAAAATGAAATTAAATTAAATCTGCAGAAGCTTCTCCCACCCCTGCACAGAAACACACTGCACACACTTTGCTTCAACCCTTATGTATCTTCAAACATAGCTATAGTGAACATATGTGCTTTGTTTTCACAAGTAATCTTGTTCCAGAATTATCAACTCATTTGCTTATTTTGTGAACACATCTTTCAATCCACCTGCAAGAGGAAGCCTTTGTTCAACTATTTTTAAAAACTGACAGATGTAGTTATTATTTTGCTACATTGGATTCATCTGCTTACAATGATATTGCAAGGTGAGGAGCAATGTTATTGGGTGCCACAGAGTGGAACTGCCACAGTGGAACTTTACATTTTAGCATCATTAACTGATTGTCCTCATCATAGCACTCAGGTTTGTCGGTACCATGAAGCTAATGACAATGTATTTATGCTGCCTTACTCTGGAAACTGTGTAAGACAACACATACAGAAGATTCATACGCTCAGAAAGAGAAAATTTAATGAACTGTCAAGACACAGAAGAAAAATCATGCAAAAAATCTACTGAGTGAGGTTACTTCAATAAAAGGCCCTGAATAACAACAGCATCCCTCTCTAGGACAGTACAGAAATAAAGTAAAAATAAGCAAGGGGCCTTTTCTCTTTGTGTGTTACGTGTCAAATTTAATATTTTTTTCACTAGTACACAGATGAAAACAAGAATCTGTAAAAGATTAAAATAGTCCCTCTTCCTATTTGTCAGAGTTATATTAAATCACAAAATTACATCTCAGTAGTGGTTACACTGAGAGGAGTGGAAGCATTTCTCTTGTATATAATCATACTTAGTACAAGGTACATAAAGAGAAAAATTTAATATCTACTCTGAATGCATGAATTTTTGACACCAAGACCACTCATCAGGTCCCATCTTTTTATAACACAATTTTGATTGTTAATTGTATTTCATAGAAAATTAAATAGGTATTTCTCAGTGCATATTGCTACAGATTTTAGGGTTGGGTTTATATTATTTTGCAGTGAACACCCCTGCACAGATTGTTAAAAAAACAAAAAAATAGGCTATGAAAAATGCAAAACATTTAGCTTCTAGTCAGCTAATCAAAATTCAGACAACCAGAAAAACAGAAGCTTTCTTTAATGCAAGACTATTTTACATATACATGAAATCACAAATCCTAATTAAAGAATGACTAAGCAAATTAATCACAAGATACAGTTAAAGCTTATACAGTTTCCATCTACACTGATATGTATAATGAAAGGAGAGCCTTTTAATTTTTGGCCCCCTCCCCACTTGCAAGTTTCAGAGAAAAGGATATTCCTTACTTTTCCTGGTGTTGTTGGGTTTTTTTATAGCCAACGGAGGAAACAACACTGACTACCTATTTTTAAGCATACAGTAACTCAGATTTGCGATGTTGATTAAATTTCCCTCCCCACTACATTGAATCAACCCCTCCACAACATTCTTTACTATTTATGAACACTGTACTATTTAAAACATGTAACTTCAACTGAATCCTTTTATTGAGCCAGACTATAAAACAGAGTGGAAAATAAAGTGAGAAACTGCTGACAAAACTTCATAGGTCAAGAAATTATTTTAACACTTTTCAATACAAACAAGCAAACTCACCATCTAGGTAAGCATGCTGATTTTTTTTTTTTAAGCCCTTGGACTCTAAGATGTGCTTTGGCCATGAATTTCATTGGCTAATTCTCATTTTGAATTAAGGACCACAAGTGAACACATTCTGTAGACCTGGAAAGTCATTACAGGAATCTGAAGAAGATAAAACAATTGTCTCAAAGTTTATTTTAATTTTGCTTTCCACAGTTTGCCAGAAGTGCTACAGGCTGGAAAGAAAATCAGCTAAATATCTGTTTGATACTTTGCCAAAAATTTTCTTACACAGTTTCCCTCCATCCTCTTCCAAAAAAATTTCATGTGCATTAGATACCATACAGCTGAACTACAAATGCTGTTGCACCTTCTCCAAGTCTGTATTTAAAGTGCCATAGCGTAATGTGGTCTGCTCTTCCTGTCTTCTACTAATATCTGAGGAATAGTTAAGCCAGACAGGATACAGAGCTAACGAGGCACTGAAAACAAGGGTCCAGCAGCTGTGCTTTAAGTACCCAAATAAGCCTGAATTAGTGTGTTTCCATTTACTAAGCTTCATGCTCTTTATAAATGGAAGGAAAAAAAAAAAAAGCAAACTAAGTAGATGTTAATCCTTATGTAATTAAGATAATAAGACTGAATATTTACAAAGTCTGTCCAAAAGCTTTTCCACAAAAGTAAAAATTGCACTATGCTAAGTCTGTCACAAGCTTGTCTGTCAATGGACATGTTATGTGTGGCACATACTATAACTGAACACTACTTAAAAACCTACATATTTTTAAAACATTTCTTATTCCTGTATCTTTACTGGGTTGAAGAATTTCTGAAATTGCATTTGCACCATGCTCCTAAGGCCACATCAGTACTGTAAGGAAAGATTTCTATTTGAATTACAGTCATGTACTTACTGGCAGGAACGATGAATTCTCCATGCAACTCGTATGTCATCAGTGGCTCTGGAAGGCTTCTGTAAAACAAGGATGACATCATAAATTTAGTTATATTTTTTTCTATCTGTATTTATTCTAAGCAGGAAACCTTTTTAACATTCAGTAGTATAACCTTCGCACTGGAGGCAATCATTGTTACAGTGGCCCTTGAATTCAATGAGTTCCAGTTTGAATGGCAAATTTGGTATTACCAGGAAAATAAGAGTAAATACATTCATTATCTTCCACAAGCTGAAGAGACACTTCCAATAAGCACTTCTGTTGGCCTTGGTGCCATAAGGCACCTTTCCAAATTACAACACCGAAGCCATTTTTCAGATGAAGACTGTGCACATATACTATGTAATTAATTCTTCATTAGTGTTTTTAAAATACAAAGAATCACAAGTCAGTGCCTTACTGGAAAGAAATAAGGTCCTAAAACAGTTAAGTTTGCTGAACAGCAGTCATCCAAAAATCAAACTTCTAAATCACTTCAAATGGAAAAATTGAAATTGAAAAGTTTAGTCACCAATAAAAAATGTACTGAATAATGGAAATCTGAGTTAAAACATCAGAGTTTAAACCTTCACGTATTAAGTTGATTTACTGATGCTTATGAAATATTGGAGTAAACACTCCGATGGGAAATAATGTAGGCAGGAAATACTTCATCATGTGCACTTTTTTTTTTTTTCTTTCCTGTGCTCCGTAAGAGAGACTTCATCTTGATAATAGCTCTTCAGTGCTCTTTGATTAAAAATACTGTATTTGTGTCATATTACAAGAACACAGAAATTCTGCATTCTATGTTCTTGATCAGGAATTGGCCAAGCCATTTAAACAGAAAAGACATGCCAAATTCTTATTTTTTACTCTCAAGATATTACTATTGCACCTACAACATCAGAGCAAGGGCCAGAAGGAAGAGGAAAATCTTAACCATTTCATAACCTTTTCCCTTCTACCACATTAAAACAATGCAAGGCAAAAAAACCACTTTTAACACTCTTAGCTGAATTTCAGTAATGGTTCACAGCAAGTTTACTAACAATTCATGTTTCCAAATCATCAGTGAAATGCTTACTTATCTAACATAAAAACATTTGAGCCTTGCCTCATATGAACCTGAGTATTGCTAAATTATTTTGCTTCACCAAGACAAATAACAAACACAGTACTTACACAAAAGGTAACTACATTCCAAAATATAGGAAGATTAGGTAACGTAGCTTAATACACTGTAGAGGAGAACTGGAATACAGAATTCATAGTCTGAAAATCAGATGAGAGACTGACTTACCGCAGATATTGCTTCATAGCACTAGTAATTGTTTTCACTTCCCAGTCTGTAGAGTTTTCCAGGTCAACTTCATTGCACGTTTTTGCATCTAGAAAGCAATCAGAAAGAGAAGAGGGACATGAAAAAGGCAATTCTAAATTAGTATGCCCCAAAAGAACAGGAACACATTGAATATCCAATAACAATATCCAAACCACTTTATAAATTTCT
The DNA here is from genome assembly GCF_000747805.2 of Chaetura pelagica. NCBI lineage: Eukaryota > Metazoa > Chordata > Aves > Apodiformes > Apodidae > Chaetura > Chaetura pelagica. The sequence continues at coordinate 9,744,087 of NW_009952533.1, read as the reverse complement.
AAATTTTCATATTTTAATTTTTAAAGTATTTACTACTGATTTTTTCTTTAATGAAGGATTAAAAATCACTTTATTGTAGAAAAGTCTCTAAAGCAATTGGCATTTTCATACCGTTAATTAAACAGAATTATGTAGACAAACAGAAATTTGTACAGAAACAGTTTAGAAAAAAGACCCACTAAGCATAACTTATCCTTCCCTCTTTTCTTTCATTATTTAAAATGCATGTACACTGAGAAATCTTTTTTAACTCTTTCCATAATTCTCCTTGTAAACCATTATTTTGGACTTTTGATAAGAACAGCCGACAAAGTGCAGTTTGACTTCCTCACTGTGTGAAAATCTTTAATGGGTGCTTCAAAAGTAGAAAGAGGACCCTTCTCTATCAGTAAGTTACCACTACAAGCCTGAATGCTTCCCTTGATCAATTTTAGCTGAAGGGAAAAACTACGTGCTTGCTTGGCCACTTGTCAGGTTCACAGAATTCCTCTCATCTTTTACCAGGTTAGTTAGCCTTACGACAGATCAAATTGAACGAACATATGTCTGAATGACCCACCAGGTGAGAGATTATTGTTAAAGAACACAGAAACAACACAGCCCACTGTAATATTTTTTTGGGAAAAAAAAAAAAGACCTTTTTGGCCTCAAAATAGGATGCAATAGCTACCCGACACAAAAAGATTACAGGTGTATAGCCAAACTAGCCTAATGTGTTCGGTAACCTGAAGTGCTTGAGTGTCTGTTGTTATTACTGCTGCATGTTTCTGTCAGACACTACAGTAAACTACAGCAGTAGCTGACACAGATTACGTGTTGACCAGATCATACAATTCAGAATTCATTTGTTACTTTGCTTGTCAGACAAACGACAGACATTTAAAAAATCAAATTAGGATCCCTGATTAAAGGTGCAGTCTTTTTACTGGGACTAAATAATTCTGTTCCAAAGGCTGTGCCAAGCAATTATTTCTGTAACTGAATATTCTCTCTCATTATATCAATTATTTAAATCTCATTTTAAAATACAAGTCAGATAACATTTTCCACCAAATCATTACTAGCCAACCACTAACCAAAATATTCAAGACTGTCTCAGGAAACAGTTTTTAAATAACTGCTTCATAATTATCAACTTTGTTTATAGTCAAAGGATGTGTTATATGAAATTTGGAGATGAAAATAACAAGTGCCTGTATTACAAAGCACACCTCTTAAAAAAAAAAAAAAAAAAAAAAAAAAAAAAAAAAAAAAAAATTTGCGAAAA
>NW_009952533.1:9722212-9742600 GCF_000747805.2 Chaetura pelagica | reverse complement strand
AAAAAAAAAAAAAAAAAAAAAAAGATAAAAAGTATTGCTGAAATATTTCACTATCTCTTGGGAGGGGGGAGGAAAACACAATACAAAAAAAACCAACAGCAACCAACCAACCAAAATTTGACCCTATTACCAACCCCAACAGCCCTAGTTTGATTGTAGAAGCCATCAAGACCTAAAAACTTATTATCGCTTTTGGTTTCATAGCTCTACATCCCACCACCCCATATATTTGAATGTTCCTGCTCCATTTTTCCCTCTGCTTCAAACAACCCAGGCCATTATATGAACTGGAATCTCAACTGGTATTTCAAAAATGCCTCTCCTAGTTTCTATGCTACTTGTTCACATAGCAGCCACTGCACACTGAATGGCAATTTTACACATATAAAAATAACTGTGCACATTTATGGAACAGCTTTTGACAGATCAGCTCTAAATTTTATGCAAATCTTTCTGACAATAAGGGAGCTAGAGTTTATACACAGTCCAGTTCTCTAAACTAGGTTAAGTGGAGACTCCTTCTGCATTCATATGCAATATGCCCACTGTAGGAGTGCATCCATGCTGTCATTTACTGTATATAAAGTAATAAGGAATTCAGTGTCATTGTTTCGAATGCTGCTGGTTTTGAAAAGGCAGAGGTACCTGCAAGTTTTCTTCTACAACATGTAATATCTGGCATTTTTCACTCCAGGTAGTATCAGAAACAAAAACTGAACTCAGCAGAAACTCCAAGTCCTTGGCAGATACTTTACCACAAGCAAGGTTCTATATGAAAGCGGACCTATGTAGTAGCTTGTACGAAATCCATGTGGGCAGCTTGTACGAAATGAGCCACATCAGAACCATAACATAGATCATAGTTTAAATAGGAATTGGGGTCCCTGATGCATTTCAAGAACTGAGCCTCCTGATGGCTGACAATGCACTCTGAATTGCTTATAACAGATTCCCATCACATCGGAAGTCCTAACTCCATATCCCTGTTTATAATTAGGTATCAGATTAATATAACATTTTTCCCTTTAAATGACTGTTCTCCTTCCGAATGCCTCACTTAAATTTATACAAGATTATTGCTGCAAAATAGATCACCATAGCACAATGGTAGTTACATGTAAACTTCAACGACTTAAGTTAATTGCAAAATTAACCTTTTTCATAAGCAGAATTTTGCATTTAATTACTGAGCCTTATTTTACATAAGACAATTTCACTAGATCTTTGCATTAAAGATGAAAATCTGTGTTTTCACAGTATTAGAAAACATGTTGATCTTCTAATACCACCTTGACTCTCAATATACTTTCCCGAATTTTATAGAAAATATTCTGAAAAGGAAACAAAACTGCATTCTTTTATGTCCCTGGTTATCACTTGGAAGACTTTTTGGCACTTTGGGCCTTTCAGACTGTGAACCTCGTAGTCGATGATACATAGCTTAAACTACTTTGAAATTTTATCAAACATTTTAAAATACAGAAAGTTAATATGAGGTTTTTATGATTCTGAAAAGATTTTTCATATAAAAGGGTATCTAAAAGTATATCCGGAGACAAAGGATTAAAGATTAATCAGTCATTTTAAATTCTCTGTACCACTGTATATCAAAAAGAAACCCTTTTTATTCTTTCCTGAGGACAGACAGATGAAGAACACAGATAGGATCACTTTCAACAAATCATCTGAAAAAGAGCACCTGCTTGCACCCTAACTTTTTTCTGTTCAGTATTTTGCCTCATCTTGATACCACTGTATTCCTCCTTCTTCAAATAAATACATGAATCTTGTGAATGACAAAAAATGTTTCTAATTTTTAAAAATAACTAAAAGCAGATGCTGGAATCCCCAGTAAACTCTTCCAGCTGCTACTGAACCACTGGCAACCTGAGTCTATTTAATTTGGATACCACTAATGGCAAAGAGGAAAATTTGCCTGCCAGACCTGCACGCCCAAGCTAAGCCAGTAAGAACAAAACTGAAAAACATCTTATGATATGAAATGCATTTAATCAAGACACTCTGAGTGATAACACATTATTCTTCCTATGGTCAATGCCTATTGTTTATTGAGGCTAACTCCAATACAGATAAATGACCATGAGATTCTGTTACAGATCAGTCATTTTTATTAATCCCAGTTTGTATTTCTAAAAAGAGTCTTTTGTTGCAATACTTTAAAGATACAGGCAGGTTTATGCGCATTAATGGAGAACAGGGTGCTGTTAATATTGATTAAATAAGATATTGTAAATTAATATTTAGCAAGGTCATTATGACAGATTGATATGACATGCAGGTCCCCAAGCCTGATGTCTTATCATTTCTGAAGAGACAGCCTGTTTGAAAAAATAAAGGAAGGAAAAGAAAGTCTTACAGGTGGCACTGAACTGACAGCAGCATATAATATAAAAGCGCTTTGTCATTCACATAATGTCTGGGGTAATGAAATGAATTCACTTTTCTGGCTTCCTCCAGTTTGCAGTGCCAAAGAACACTGTGTTATCAGCACAGATGGAGCATGCATGGTTCTGGAGAAGAGCCTGGTGCAAACTGCAAACAAGCTTCTCTGCATACCAATGAATCCCTGAGAATCAGACCTTTGCTGTCAAGTGACAGGTTTGGAAGCTCAATAAAAATGAACTAATCCCAGTGGTCTTGTCTGACTGCATGTACTGTCAGTGCTCAGGAGAAGAAACTGGGAAACAGGACACATCTTGCAGTCATGGCTACTACTTTGGTAAGAGATATCAGGCAGACAAGGGATTCATCCAGGTCCCATTATTTCTTGTCGGTGGTTTTGTTTCCTTTTTCTCCCCCCTCCCCTCCCCAGGACAGCAGAGAGGCAAGAGAACTACAATCACTGGCAATAAAGATGCATCAAAATTTCCAGAAAGAATAGAAGGAAAAATTTGAGAATAACTTTATGAATCAAAAAATCTTACATGTGTGACACATGGCTAACTGGGTATAATAGAGTCCAAAATATTACCCACATATAAGAGCTATACTACTAAGTTTATAAAAACAAATCCTTTCTCCATCTGTCTCCCGCCTTGGTACATAGCTATTATTAACACACATATCATATTCCTCGTCTTAAACAACAGACCTCTTTGCCAGTAGGCTTAAACTAAATGTCTTACTTTGCACAATGATTAACTAAAGACATGTGGGTGTGTACACCTGTATGTCTTAAAGAAGGGAGAAGAAAGGTGGAAACTTCAAACAATTGAAGGAATAAGCTTCAAACCTTCCTGACTTTGGTGTTTTGAATTTTCTGGTCAGACCATTCAACTTAGGCTGCTTCAATATCATGCCAACCTTGTACAAAGCCCATTATTTGCTTCTGTACATTCCATAGCAGTTCTTGCAGTTTATTCCTACAAACTAATTATGGTCTTGCGAAACCAGGGGAACTTACAATGATATGGGGATTATTTGCATGAACTAAAGCAAACTAAATATAAAGAACATATAAAGAACAACAACAAGCAGATAGTTTTAAAACTAAATATTGACAGTAAAACTTTAAATAAAATATTGAAAAAAATATTGTAAAAGAGAGGCATACCCATCAACAAACTCAGAAGTCTCTGGACCTTAGAACTCACCCCCACAACTCTGTACAATCCTTGGTCATTTATACCTACAACGCAAAAAGAGAAGCAAAAACAAGACAGAAGATCAATCACAGTTAGATTTAGCATTAAAACTTTTACCCAGGCAATAAATTCTTCTCAGACAGACTACATAGTATTAACACAGTCATAAGAACATCATCATAAATAAAATATTGCAATAATCCTTTTGTTCTTCTGCCTTTCTAAGGTAAGTTCACGTTATGTTTTGATGAAGGTTTCATGTACCTGAATTCCACTTCAGAAACTGTGAGTAGAATCAAATAGGGACAAAATTTTGCTTGGGAAAAAACAACAAAAAAATCTCTGGCTGTTTTCAATTTTTTTTAATTACATTTTGGATAGATCAGCACGCACATTCTAATACTGCAAAAACTGAACAAATGCTGAAGTCAAGATTTCTTTCATAAATGTAATTTTCCTTTTTTCCAAATATGTGGCTGACAAGAAGAGTTCAGATAAAATAAAGGAACACTTGAGCCTATTCCCAGTCTTCAAAATTTCTTTAACTTTGTAAATGCTTTTCATTGAAGATACAAGGCCACATTCCAACCCACTGTGGTACACATACTAGTTAAGTCCAGAGGCATTACCACAGGTTACTGAAATCTGTACTTCTGGTTTTTCTTGGGATGAATAGAGTAGCTATAAGCAGAATAGTCTTTTCTGTCCCCTATTCTCATTTCATGTGGACACTGGACGACTTTCCTGTCATTCCTCTGTGCCCTTCTATCCCCTCACACACATTTACTTCTCAACCTCTTTCTACCCCTCCTCTTGTCTTCCTTTACCACATTCAGTTTTATCTGCAGGGAAGTAAAACTATGAACATAAATTGAAAGAAAATGTGAGGGAGAGAAAGGGCAGGGAAGGAAAAGGGTCTTTGTTTGCTGCACTGTTTCAGTGCCCATATAGTGGGATGTAAATATTACAGTCCTGAAGCTGACATGGATGTTTGAGAGGCCACATAATAAGCAGCCATCTACAAACATCACCAATACACTACCTCTGTATCTACATTGGCCTGGACAAGTAGAAATGCCACAAAATACCTGTGTTTCTAATCCAAGGAAAAAATTTCAAACAGCAGATCATGTGGTATTCTTATTCAAAATATCCTTCAACAAAGAAAGACTTGTGGAGAATTCTCAGTTTCAATACAAAACTGTTCCAACTCAGAGAAAGAAAATTAAAACCAGTCATATGAGAAAAAGTTTCTTCCCAAATAAATATTACATGAAGTATGTAAAAATCATTAGCCTTGTAATGAATTACTGTCAGACACCACCATACTACATAGCAATAATTCTCAAATATAGAGAACTTTGCATTTTCTGCCTCTTCCTCCTTCCTATCCCTTGCTACATCTTTTAATTCTTCTCTCACCCCTTCCTCTTCCTCAGTCTGCAGCCTCTTGGGCCATTGCTCCAACTGGGCAAAACTGACTCCTCTCCTTCCCCAGGATGCAGGCACCACCGTAACGATGTTGAGTCTTAACTTAGTTGTCACAGTCAGAGCTGACTCAAATTAACAGAGTAAACCAGATCTCCAGTATTTCACCTGTCATCACCAAAAAACACAACTCCAGAGTATGTTTGCAGTTTATCTGTGCACAAAAGAAAAAAAAAAGCAAAACAGCTATGCAGCCACACTACTATTCTTCTCAAAATAGGAACCCCACCAATTAAGTTTTCTAATGATCCCAAGAACAATAGTGTGATAATTGCATGCTATACACCACTTGAGGACTGACAACAGTAAAAAAAATACAGTATTTGATTCACTCCAAACATGGATGCACTACAAGTCTGTCCTGAGAGCAGCAATTATTTTTATTTCAACTTCCTCAGAGGTGTCCAGGAAAAGTCTTTTACAAAAGTAGCACCAAGCCTTTTAATGCCTCACACTTTTTCTTATACAATGCCCTCCGCTACTTTCAGTGCCTCAGAACAAGCATTTTGTATCCTATTGCAAGAAGCTTAAAAGCTGAGGAAACACTGTCACAGTCAAATACAGCTCAGCTTTTGCTTATCTCAGAAGTTGTTTTGTGACTTTCTGTGCTTCTAACATTAAAATCAGGAGGATCCAAACTGTGCTGATCCCAAACATACATTTACAGGCTTAAAAATAATTAAGGCCAAATCACAAAAACTACTGCTCAGTATTAGAATGGACATGATATGTAAAAGTCTCTAAAATTACAGCAGTATTGAAACTAAGATGATCTTCCAGCAATAATCATGGCTCTGTGATAGTAATTATCAGAAAATTGATCAGTTTCAAGTTCATCAATCTGAAAAAAGCACAGCTAATTGCAAGCAGACATCAAGAAGTGCAAAGAGGAATTAATATTTCAACATAGTTTTAAACGATACCTGTAAACGTACCTTCACATCATCTTTTACTTAAAATACATAAACCCAGTTTGAAACAATACCATATCGGATTTAATCTGCATATTTCAGATCTTCAGCACGCCCAAGACTGATAAGGCTTGGCGTTCACAGAACACAATTGACAAGATGACTCATCGCAAGGAATAGCTTCCCACCGACTAAAACGCTAAAGGGCTCAGACACTGTCTGCCGGCTCAACCAGTCACTATTGGCAACTTAGAGGAGTTCAACCACGCAGCAGAATTTCCTTCATATTTATGTTATCTCAAGATATCTGGCTGTCTGATACTGGAATTTGGCACAGGTACACAATTTGCAAAATATGCTTAAGAAAATAAGGTATTGTAAGTAAAATAATAATTTGTACAACTGTATGCAAGGTATGTAGACAAGTTTACTTCGTGGCTGGCATCTTACATGTGGCTGACACGGACTAGTAATACAGCTGCAAGTACAACTTTTTATATCAAACGCCATAGTAGAGAAACAGCCACAGAAGCGACATGCTAAATTCAAAGTAATGCCAAATTTTTTTGTTACATTAGAAGGTTCTCTGCTTCCTCTTCACCATCTTTCTCATGAACAGACAGATTGGAAAGACAGCTCGATGCTGCCATCTCTCTCTGCCACTCAGATTAGCAGTTCTGCGAGTTCTAAAATCAAGACAAACACTGCTCTGGCAAACACCTACCACATCCTTATAGAAGGTACAAGCAACTTCTTGCACACAAAAATATGCACAGAATCTTTACTACCAATGCAAAAAGCTCCTTGATGTTCCTATAAACTTTTACCCCATTGTATTATTCTCAGTACAGAATTATATATAAAATGCTCCAAACAGAACCCAAAAAGGCTGAGACAAAACACAGGTGCACATCCAACCAGCACCATACTCAGTACTTGAGAGACAGGCTGCATTATCTTGATGCCTCAGTGTCTCCTAGCAAGTAAAGCAGACCCAATGTCTTACAATGCAACGCTGAATCAGAAACGTACATACATTTTCACCAAGACACTGCCTTTGATTCCTCTGCTCATTCAGAGCAAATAATTTCCTTCTTGGCTTTATAAAAGCAAACGTAACTGAGAAAAAAAACCCTAGCCATTGACAAGTTTATGTTCAATAACACTTTCATGCTCTTCTCTCTCTGAATACCAGACTTTTTCTGCTATGACATGACAAGTCTAATCTCAGTTTCCACCCACACTAGACTGTCCTCTCTTTCCACCCACGCCATCCTCACACCCATTATGATTAAAAGAGATAAAAACATGGCACATAAGCACAGTCTCTGAAGAGGCATCTGTCCTGTTTTCTTCTACTGAACATAACTTGTCTTTGATGTGTTATCATTAAAGTGCAATAATCAAGTAAAAATTGTTTTAAGAACGTGTATATGTATAACATTCGCAGCCTGAAAGATGGGTTTTATTCACCATACAACTATTTGGCCAAACCCGTCTGAGGCAAACAACAGAATTTTCCCTTGACCATCCATTTTGCTTAGCTTGGTAGACATCAGCAGAAGGTCCTGCAGGTTCTGCAGAAAACAGAAACTGATCTTTTAGGAATTCTTCCTAAAGTCTGTCTCTTCCAGTGCAAAGAAAAGATCCATTCTATATTGAGGCAGGGTTTTGCAGTGAAGGCAACTTATGTGCTGGATGCCAGCTCTATCTGCAGTGTTTTCCAGCTAAAATATTCAGATTCTAAATGCCAGTAACTGAAATTTTTAATGTGGTAAGACAGGCAGACCTTCTTTGAAAAAATATTCAAAAGAACAGAATGAACAAAAGTTAACACCAGATAGAATACGGTCTGATCTGGAATAACATCAGACAAGACTAATACAAAAATGTCCAAGAGAAAAAGGATTTCAGACACTTCTTGCTGTTTAAATGCTAAATTCCCAATATCACAAAGGCTGCTCAGTCTTTCTAATAATATTATATAGTAAGTGGAAGACACTGCTTTTAAGTAAGACCTTGCATTGACAAGAAGTGTGACTAACCCATGCTTGTGTTCAGCTACCTAATTTGAGCTTGACTGTGATATAAAAAAGATGAAAAACTTCTGAGCAGTGCTAAATATCTATAACATAATATCCTATTCCTGAAAAATTGTGTATCCTCCCTTTGGGAGAGGGAAGGAAGGTCAATAATTCAGGAGGAAAACAAAATTCACTCAGAGACATGTCAGTATCTCTTTTAACAAACCAAGAAATACACCGTAACTAATTACATATTTAAATCTCTTAACCTCTTTAAAAAAAATACAACCAAACAAGTTCTCCACACAATACCATATACAACACAGCAAGCCGCAGAGTGGCTGGTCACCTCACATTTCAGCACGTCCATACAAGGACTGTCGTCTCCTCACACGGCATCAATATCAAAAGCTGACACTATCCAGTGCCCAGATTACAAGGGGTGTGTGACACAGTCTCTCCACAGTTATGATCCCAACTACCTCTTGAAAACTGTCTGCATACTGAGTAAACGCGACAGCAACTTTGTTTCTGGTGCGAGACTAACTTCACCAGACCTACTTCAATACTTCCTGTTTTTCACTTTGCCTGTTCAGCTTCTGTTCTTCCGTCTTGACTAAACAGAAATTCAAAGTCCACAAATGGAAAACTAAAACTAGTCTATTACAACAGCAAAGCAAGGTACAGGAATTGCCTACAACTCAGTGGTTTTTTTCTCAGCTGTTGCTCACGAACATTGGCTTCCTTTGTCAAGAGAGATACTATTACACCCTTCTGAGCACCTCTTAAAAATGCACTTCTTGAGGGAAAGGCTGGGGCTGGACAGAAGGAAGCTTCTGCCCAGCTCAGTGTAATCACTGCAATATCTACCATGCTAAGTCTTTCCCACCAATCTACACAGGACTAGATCACACGGGCCTTCACAACCAGGCTGCTTTGATCATTACCTCGTGTTTCTACAGCACTGATGCACTTTTTGATGATGGTGAATCCTATCTTGTCCAACTGTGCGCCTGCAAGGAAAAAAAAAAAAAATTGAAAAGTTTTAAGCACTATGACATTGCTGTCTTTTACTGAAAAATACGGTTGGACTGTATGTGGATATAGTTATCACATAGCTATTCTCAGGCAAACTGTAAATATTCTGCAACTGGAGTATTTCTTCATTTTTTCCTTAAGAAATTCACCCTTTTTCCTTCTGTCTAGCCCACGTACAGGCTCACTCTGGTATTAGTGGCTTCACCAAATCAGTTCACAGCAGCAGCCTTTGAAGAATAGGATCTCTGATTAGGTACATATATTGGCAGATGCAAAATGGAATTTAACAGTATATACTGCAACATTGACAACATCTGAGAGTTAACCAAATGGGACAAGGAAGTACTTATGATGAAAAAACATAATCATCAACAGCAGGGCTTTTATAGAGTCCTAGCCTAAGCCAAAAAAATTCTCACACTAAAGATACAGGACACATGTATATCATTTCACAGCAGTTAATGATCTGACTCCATAAGCACAGATGCATTAACAGGATAACAGCTGAGATCCAGCACTCCTTTGTTGTTCTTATTTTATTTCTTTTCTTCACATTTAAAAGCCTATATTGCAAAACTGCCCTTCCCCCAATCATCTGGCCTTCTTGCTCCTGGGGACCTGGTCTTGCACCATGAAAATAATAATATGTGGAAAAAGTTCTATTAATAATATCAGGATCCAACTTTAACCAACAATTTAATGAAAGAAAAAGTAAGGATAAATTGCCTGATAATGTAGTAAGGATAACTGCTTTGGTTCATATATTTTGCTAACAGAAGAAAGATGATACCTTTTAAAGAAAATAATCTCTTCTATTCCATATTACATTTTATGTTTTAAATACACACATTGAAGTTTTTTGCTGACCTTTATGTTCAGCTGTGATTTCTTTTAAAACTATACTTATGTATTATAACAGATGTGTGTACACAATCTGGATTAAGAAATTGTGATGCATTTATGTACAAATTAACCCTTTTTTGAGTCAATTTCCAGCAGGAAGTATATTGGCAAAACCAGAGTGTTTCTCTAGCTTAGCTTATGTCAAGTCCTACAGTTCTTACCTATATACTAAACTACGTTACTGTGAAAACCCATTAATTATAAAATCCACAAAGTATATTCAGAAATCTAGTAAAATATTTAATTACATTGGATCCACCTAAAAACAATTACCTTTGCCTTTCTCAGTTGTAAAATGTAAACAAAAAAAACAGCTTTAATAATTTAAATACTTACTTCCCTCTTGTTTTGCATTTGCTCTATTCAAATTGATGAACAGCTAATGCAAAAAGAGTAAAAAGACAAATTATTTCAAAGACTTTTGCAAAACCAGAAACAAGACACCCCCAATCTTAATGCCCAGTAGATATAAATATAGCTATGTACAGCTAGAACACACCACGTTTAACTACAACAGCTCTAATAGCAAGACCAGAGGCCTATGCTCGTTCAGAAAGTAGATAATTGCACTTTTTAGGAGGTGAATTTTTTACAAAATTCTCAACAAATACAGTTCCTTGGGGAGCAGTACAATGTTAGTTACAGCCACTGAAATTAACTGTGATTTACATGTTCCATGTTCCTATGTTCTCTGCAGGTTAATTCCTCGTAGCTCAAAAGCTCACTCAAATCATTGTGAACCGCTTTGATGAATCTTGGGATTAATATCCCAGCTCAGCATTCCTAGAAGTTTAAAGTTTACTGAGGACTCCAGATCAGACAACATGGAAGGGTAACAAGCACTTCTGCAGAAGACACAAGAATTTTACAACAATGAAGTAATTTAAACCTACTGCTAGCCAACTACTGGGGACAGACACATGATTGTGTCATTGACTAGAAAACACTCCTATTTTTGGCCCACAAGACCAATATAATATTCATGATTATAGGAATAACCTGCAGTGAGTTTCAATTCTGGAATTCATTTAATGGCTTGGGTTGGAAAGGACCTGAAAGATCATCTACTTCCAACCTCTCTGCATGGTCAGGGACACCTCCCACTAGACCAGGTTGCTCAAAGCCTCATCCAACCTGGCCTTGAACACTTCAGGGATGGGGCATCCACAGCTTCCCTGGGCAACCTGTGCCACGGTCTCACCACCCTCACAGTAAAGAATTTCTTCCTAATGTCTAAACTAAATCTCCCCTCTTTCTTTTCAAAGCCATTACCCCTTGTAACAAGTCCCTCCCCAGCCTTCCTGTAGGCCCCCTTCAGGTACTAGAAGCCCACTGTAAGTTCTCCCTAGAGTTCAGACCCATTTTCTGACGTGAAGCAGAAATTAAGCACATTGAAGTACAACTTGAATGTCAAACCCTTTACAAGGATATTACTGTTGTTGTTGTTGTTATTATTTTTTTTTTTATTTTCTTGCCACTAGAATGCAGTATGTCAGAATAAGTCTAAGTGGACGTCCTTATTTATACTGGACATTTACTAGAATGCCAATATCATCACTGTGATGGGAAGCCATTTATAAAAATCGATGCTGTCATTCCAATGAAAAATATATCAGCATTAGCAGTTATCTACACTGAGCTTTACCAAATTACTCATCTCTCCTCAGCTTTATTTCACTTTTATTCTTTCTTCATTGAACATATCATTTGCATAAATGGGATCAGGGAGCAGGGGGCAAGATAATTTCTCTATTACACTATAAATGACTATTAAAAAAGTATGCTTACAGCTTCTTTTCCATCCAAGGCTTCCATCCACAGCTTTCTGTCTTCCTCAGAAAATGCCTGCATGGTCACAGGAACTCCAGGCCTGCAAATGTACCAGTCACACAGAGTAACTGCAGTCACCAGCAACTACAAATAGCTTGTCAAATTCTACTTCCAACTACAAGCAAAAGCTCAATGTCCTAGAAGTCAGGGTTGGGTTGGGGTTTTTTTGCTTAATTACTGAACATTGCTCATCTTTAAAATAAAAGAAAGGTACAGAACTGATAAACACAGTAGGAAATAGGAAGGAGAGGGAGAAAAAAGCAAAGTGAAAGCAATCTGCAAACTATTTATTTGAAACAGTTAACTGCTGAAGGTTTGTGGATTCCAACACTTGCTGGGAGTTACTGAGTTTTCCAAATTCTAAATAAACTTGCTCTCTTGTTGCTGTGCTGCTACATAAAAAATAGCTGTTTTCAAGTTCCTTGATATGCGGTCTTCAGCTTTAGAGCAGAGACAATTATTATACTTTTTCAGGAAATATAAAAAACAATCACATCTTAATGCAGTGCCTCATTAGAAAACTCCACTATTATGACTTCCCTAAAAAGAAAGGATGGGCAACTGTGGGATGTAGAGATTACTGAACAGAGATTAAAATAAATCTACTTTTGTGTTTAAATAATATGAATCACAGCATAGTGTACAACCAAAGAGAGTTAAAAGCAGATCAGGTTATTTGGGTAATTATTTTTCTGCCAATTAAAAAGTCATTATATTCAGCCTGCCAATACTTTCAACAAATTCTTAAATCTCATTATATAGAGATGGATAGAAACAGAGAACTAATTCATAACATTCTCTCTCTTTCTTTTGTATTAAATCTGTCTCCAAGTAGCAAAATATCTTTAGGGGAAAATGTTATCCAAAAGCAACAGCACAGAGAAAACAAGTACAAATCCCACTTCTACTTAAAGCATTAATAGTCTACACGTCGTGTTCATATTTTTACAACTAGACATATTTCTGTTTTATTTTCACCTTGCCATAAATTTTACCAAACCACAGAATTTAATTTCAGTGTAAAACTCCATAGGTACAAACACCTCCTGGTCAAAATCTCTTCAGATATGCGAGAACAAAGCACGCATACACCCTCTAGCAAAGCAATCTAAATTCAGGAAACTCAACTATAACTTTGGAAAATGACAGCAATCAAAGAAGTGGGAAAAAATTTAATCTCTTACTGTTCTCAGTGATAGATATAGAGCCTTTAAGAGCAGGTAAGGGAAGCTTTACCTTAATTTCTGCATCTGATAACCTTTATGACTAAAATAAGCTAATATTTATATTAGTAATAAGAGTACACAAAGTAGTTTCTCAAGCCATACCAGCTTTTTTCAATGCAAACTGGTCTGCTAGTGGTGCAGGGCTGCAACCATCATACACATGCCAATCTAATCATTCAGTTAAAAAAAACCAAACAGCTAAATTAACTAAAAAAAGCCCACATGCTGATTTGTTGTTTGTTTTTGTTGGTTTTTTGTTTGTTTGTGGTGGTTTTTTGTCTATGTTCTTTTAGTAGGTAAAACTAAAATCAAACAAGTTACTTTCAAGCAGGGCAAACTTTCCTTCCTTTCTCTAAAACTCTGACAAAAGTCAGGGTAAAACTCGGTCAAAGGGCCTAGAGGCAGGACCTAGAGGCAATACATCAAACTCAGTTTATACTGCACGAAACATTATTTACTTATCTTCAATTTAAAGTCAAAAGAGACAAAGCCCTCCCTCCTCCTTGCCCTGTATTTGTAAAATTAAAATCCAATTACTATTTCAGAAGTATAGCTCTTTATCAATAGGAAGTAGTTTCCTACCCTGAAAGACTTCTGCTGTCTCCTGAAGATATAAATTTCTCTATATTTACCACTAGTCACCTCCAATGAAGCATGATAGAGTACAAAAAACAGGGGAAAAAAAAAAAGCACTTTCCAGAGACCTAGGCAGGATCCTTGCACCCTCAGAGCTTATAGTCATAAGTATCAAAGTGTAAAGAAAAAGTTATTTAAATATTTAGCTGGCTTCAAACTATTCTCAAGTCACACATAATGCTGAACATTTGCTACCAAAAAGTCCTTTCTTAAATTTTACAATCTTGCCTCCTTTCATAGCACAGGAACAAAGAAAACCCTATGGCCAGCCATCAATCTGTATGTTATTTTTTAACTTGGACAAGCCCAGAGATAAGTGTGCCCTGAACTGATACCAAGGAAACAAGCTAACTGCCTGCAGCACAGAACTAATCTCCATGGGAACATCTCAGTGCTACACACATATATTATTAAAAGAAAATGTCTGATATCAAGGTCACAGTGGATCAGTTGTGTCTATTATATCTGAACAGAAAGATGGATTCGCTTTTTCCCACTTTTACCAGAGAAGAGAATGAAAAAACATTTTGCAAGATCAAGAAATCACTGCTCTCCATCCATCTCTGTTCAAACTCCAGATACCCCATCGAGCAGAGATGACACACAGAGGGGGATAGACTGACATTTCTTATAGTACTTTTTTTTGCAAATTTATCAGACTCAGTTTGAAATTTCTTACTCATACTGACCAATATAATGACCCAAAAGGAGCTCATGTCAAGAGTTTAAAACTTTACTGCCCTTCCTATTGTTGGAACACAAGTTAACCCACATAGTTAACCTATATCGTTAACCCATATCCTCCTCAAATCAACAATGCAAGTTCAAAACATACTGTAGACTTCTGACAAAAGCCACCTGATCTGTATATTAGTATCTTGTCATCCGCCATGTGACCTAGAAGTTTTCAGATGCAGTGGTAGTTTTGCATTCCTTTACTCATTGCTTGTTCCAGAAGCAGGCATGCCCCAGGCAGGTCAGTTTGGCCAAGCAGGCTAGCCACAACTTTTGACCTAAGACTATGCAGATGCGTATGATCCTTATCACAGACATATTTGCAGACCACTAGGAATCACAGGACATAGGGGCCTGACAGCACTGGTCACATTGCATTTAAAGTGAAGGGCGCACTGAATTTTATTTTAAAAAAACCTAAACCTGTAAAACTTAAAGACCTACTATATGATAAATTAGAATGTAATTAAGCAGTATAAGTAAGGAGCAAATGCATTAGTTAAAAACAGTTCAGAAGGGGTGGAACCAAGAACTCAGCAACAGTCCACTGATTTATATCTAGTATTAATGCTAGACATAGTCCTGTTCTACACAGACATGATCTGCACCAAAAGAACATGGCATTACCACAGCCATATTTATTTGCAGTACCCTACTAAGATGGATTCTCTCACCCTCATAAATTAAGATTACAATGCTGAAAAAAGCAGTATTTATCATATTTTAAGATAATTTTAGCAAAATAAATATCTGATCCTTCTCTTTCAAAATAAAGCAACAAAATTGTGGCATTTCAAATAGGCAGTGGCAACAATCTTCAAGAGGCACAGGATGATTACACCAGGCACAAAAAGCCTCAAAACTGCAATGATCTCCTTTTCAATCTGAGAATCCAGCACAATCCTCAGCATCGTGTCATTTTGGAAAGCAGGCATATGATAGAATATGGCCATGACTGTATGAATTATTACTGTGATCACAGTCTTTCACTATAGCTATTATGTACACTTCAATTTAAGCCATGTTTCTTCACAATGATAACAACTCTTAACAGTTTCTCTGAGTTTTCCTATGCTTTACTTTTGTGTGAGCTCAAACGTCTACATTTCAGCTTAGAGTCCCTCTGCTTCTGCTACAAACAACTGAGGTAGAATCCAGCCACAGCAGTGCTTGCCTGCTCCTCCTGTGACTATTTCCCATTGGCACTTAGAACAAGCATTGAAAAAAACAAAGAAAATAAAACAGTAATATTACAGTAACATTAACTACTACTTAGAAAGAGTCTTTCTAGTATGTTTCACAAGCTTACCTGTCTGATGCTTCTAAGTCAAAACAGAATCGCCTGTCTATAGTATCTACATTTCTTTTAGTACAATACATAAGGACGAAGAGTTCCTCATCACCCTGTGAAAAGAAAGTTTTCATATGCTTGACCCAGTAATTTAAAGCTTCAGTAAGCCAATTACACAAACCAAGTAAGGTAAATTTACATTAAAATAATGGCAAAAGCTATATTGAAAACTGACACTTGCAAAGAATTCGCTCATGGTTCCTGTTCAGGTCTCTGCACAGTAGCACTCAAAGTCCATGGTCACTTATGGGCCATGAATGCAAAAATATTTAGCCCATTTTAACTGGTATTTTACAGCATGACACAGTACCACAGAAACATAATCTAACAAAAATATTTTGCTAGAAAGATTTGGCACTTCACAGTATAAGTACAAAATTAGTATAAGAGGCTTCTCCCATTTTCTGTCAGACAAAGCAATTTCCATAGTAAAGGCTATTGCTACAGCAATTAGAACAAAGTAAGTGTCCTTTAGCATCTGTAAACTGTCTTACAGAACCAGTCTTTTCTTCAGCCAACACTAGGATCTTATTTTACCTTTACACATTCAACAATCAAATAAACTCATCTGTGAATGCTGCACAAGTTGTACCAGACTGAATCAAGATTAACTGCGTATTTTAATTATATCTTGTCTTATTCAATAGCTGCAGACACAGGAAGTTGTCACTGAACGAGTACTTGCATTGTGGGTTTCAAAACAAAAGAACTTCTAATACAGCAACGATGGCTTCAAAAGTGTTCTAGAATGCCAAAGCTTTTATACACATACTACATTAACTAAAAGGGGTTGTTATTATTATTAGAGTAAATCAGGATTAAAAATTCATAGAAATACTGAAGTTATTAAGGAAGACGAATGTCAATTAGTACAGCAAGTTTTCCAGAGCTTCTGAAAGATTCTTCCAAATTCAATATATTTGTAAATACGCAGCCTTCAAAATGACAAAATCCTCTCTTCTAGTCCTTACATCTCTAAATAAAAAATCCGACTGGAACACACAAGAAAGAAATTTCTGTTTTCCTTCAGTTATACTTCAACAAGTTAAATGCCTCATGGATAAACCTGATTCCAAATGGTGAAACATTGCATGTTATCAATACAATGGTCTCATATTCTAATAGGAACAAACGGAAAAGCCTGCAGAATTCTTATCTATTAATCCAACAGTTATTTTAGGTTAATGCCCTTACATGGCAGACAGAATTACATGAAGGAAAAAAATGGCAAAGAGGTAAAGAGGGAAAGTACCTGACATATCTTACCTGACACAATCTCCGATCTTGATGCAGGGCAAGTATAAGAGTAGAAAACTTAAAATATACTTACAACTTTTCCTCCTGATCTGTGTTCAAAAGGAATCATAGTGAACTTCTTTGTCTCTTTCCTATAGGTGCAATAGTGCTTCACCCAGCTGGAACCAAAGGGGGCAGGCCCTACACAAAATGGAAGTATTTAATAGTATGTATTTTTTCCAGCTTGTGTGTTTTCTTCTTCTGCTTTCCAAAATGATACTTAAGAGTTCTGCTTAATTCCTAAGTATATAAAACAAATATATGAATTAAGAAGATTATACAAAGTAATACAAACATTAAGGAATGCTTACTCTTCTAAAAAAAAATAAATAAATAAAATATTTTACATGTAAGCTTAATCACAAATGGAAAGAATTATTAACCTTTGTCTCACTACTAAAGACAAAATATTTTTCCCCTATTAAATAAATACCCCTTGGAAACCTTATTTAAGCAAAACATGGAAATCTAGCTTTACACTTGGTAACTCAAAGATAAATAACCACTGATAAATGTACCTATGTTGCAAGCTCTACCTTATCAACTGATTAAGGTCTGATCACATTTTCTAACACCAAAACTCATTCCTACCTTCATCAGTGCACACCCAACACAGGATACACTTACTTAAGAGCACAGCCTATTACATACAGTATTACTGAGATTTGTACCATAATGTTAACTGTTAAAACTTGGATTCTGACTCTGTCTCTTCTTACTTTTTAAAAAAGGTCTGCAAAGTAATCTTCCCTTTTGAAGGACTCTGGCCCAGAGCATCAGGGAAGCCTTTCACAAGCAGCTCAAGCTGACAGAGATTTCACTGCTCCTAACCTGGAAGATCCCAACTGCCTTGCTACTCCTCAACTCAACTTCAGCCACATTTGCCTCTTCTGAATCCTTTCAGGTGATTCTAAAGCTTATGATGACCAAGACAAGCAAACGGACCACACAGAATAGCAACTTTTCTTATTTTTTACTGCTAGTTCTCTTAAAACTTATTTCTGAACACTGCAATACCAATGTTTCCATCAAGAATGTAGTAGCCTTCCATTTGCGAAACATTTTACAGAAGTCTTTAAGTAAAGATTAATCAATTAAATATACAAGTAAAATCTCACTTCAGAATAAGCAAACAAACTTTCTGTAAGGGCACAGATATAAAAATATCATCTATGCAAAAAAAACAAAAGAAACCAACAAAAAAAAAAATTACTTTGTGGTAATTCCTTGAGTGGTAAGATCTTTGCATCTTACTCAGCTTTTTTACTAGAGTGAGAAGATGTTAATTGTTCAAAGTATTGACAGGATATGATTTGTGTGACATGAACCTTCACAGCCAGCTTTTCAACACTAGCAACCTAGCACGTAGCCTGCTTTATTTGACCTTATGATCACAACAAGGTAATGAAAGCACATCACTGAACCAAGGAAATGACAAGTCAATTTCATCGTACTAAACTATCCAGCTTTCAGAGGCTAATCTGACAACTCATGTTGTTGTCTGACAACAAATATCTCATAGTTCTAGGAGAAATCATTAGTAAGTGATTCAAAATAACATGAAATGCAACCTTTGGTCAAATGAAACTTCCACAAATTCAGTTATCTTTGCTAAGAACTGTCACACTTTAAGCACTATTCTCTTTTTCTGAGCTGTGGTAACCCTGCCATTAGAAACTTTGAACATTTACTCAGATGATGCTGTTTAATAAACTGTATATTCTTTGAGTCTTCATGTTACCCTTAAACTAAGATTTGCCTGTATGCACAATATGGGCACTATAAGAATACAAAAATACACTTACTTTTTTCCTGTACATAGAGATAGCCTTCCATGGTGAAGTGATTTGCTCTTTTATGTTCCTGAGGATTTCTCCTGATCTTATTCATGAGCTCCTCTACCTCTGATCTTGTTCCTTCAAAACGATTTCGTGTCTAAAATAAGATGGCCAAAACCCATTAGTAGAGAGAGTGGAAGAAGGACTTAGCCTTCCTGGCAAACAGGAGTTAAAATAATTATTTATAAAATAAAGAGAACTATTCAGGCCATTTCAAGATAGTCAGTGCACAATTTTCATATGTTTACTTTTCAAGTTTTCTGATGTTCTTCAAATTAAAGTGTGGTTTAGATATTAGCTGTTGTAACTGTGGAAAGCATATAAAGATTGCAAGGGTAGATTTCTAAAACAAGGGTAGATTTCTAAAACAATGTCTTAGCCTATTCAGAAAGGAGTGAAATACTGAGTGTAAAATTACTCTCTATTTGAATATTCAAGGTTCCTTAGAAAAATATTACTACTGATCTTGGCTTAATTAATGAGGTTCTTTACTTGTTGTCAGACAAGTGAGAATTTTCTGTGGTTATTGAGAAAACAGTGACACGAGGGCCAACAAAAACATATACACATTGAGATTATACACAATATAAGTTTTGATCACACAGGAGTAGAAGCATATTTATTTTTTACAAACAAAAAATCCCCCAAAAAACCAAACCCCAATGACTAGTTGATTATTATTTCTGAATGTCACTCGTTCCAAAGTCTGCAAGCAGCTGCAAGAGAAATATTTATTACAACATGAATAAGAACAATCCGAAAGAATCACATCATTCACAAATCATACAACAGGACTACACAAAATAACAAAGTAGCTCACACCTCACACAAGAAACTCTTCCATTTGGTCTGAAAAACACTGGCAATTTTCCAATGAGCAAATAACAAAAGTAAAGCAATCATGGTAATACCTAGTTTTCTCCACATACCCACTTGCCCAGATTGCACAAACTGAAAACATAATCTAAATTCCAAGCTAGCATTTTCCCCAGTTTGCACACGTCGTTTGAGAAAAGCACATACTTTCACATGCATGCTTATCTGTCTTCTTGCTTTTTGAGATCATCTTTAAATTTCTGAAAATGAAAGAGCTTCTGAAAATGCTGCCTCACCTATTGTATTTTTTTTCCCCAGGACAAGCAGACAAGTGCATACAATGACAAGTATATTGTGAATATAAACAAGTATCCATTCTTGTGCACAGTTAACACTATACTCCTGACTGGCTACCCATCCATGTAAATTCCAGATTTATGCTTGGAAGAAGTTTATTCATGGGCACAAACACAGTCTATCTGTAATCCAGCTCTTCAAAACTTTGCTTCCCACTTGCATTTGCTCTCTTTCTCACAGTATTAGCTCCCCTCTATCCACTGCACCTCCGTGCTGCTCCTCACTGTGTGAAGTCAAGCACATAGGAGCAAGCCTGTCCTGAAATTTACTACAGAAGCACTGATTTCTTCTGTGATGGAAGTATGCTTATGAAGATACCACTACTCAGTTTCCC
>NW_009952533.1:9655621-9722017 GCF_000747805.2 Chaetura pelagica | reverse complement strand
CCCTACACAAACCAAATAATAGCACAAGAGGAAACCTGAGACTTAAATGTATGGGAAGAAAATTAAACAAATGGTATCACAACACACGAATCATGTCATTATGTATTAAAGCAGCTGTAATCCTCTCTTCTGCTTTCCATCTCCCTGCTACTGCCTGTTTGTTAAGCCAGTCCTAAAAATAGATTGCAACATCTGAGAAGTAGTGTCTGTGACTTAATTCCAGGTGCTTTTAGAGGTCAACAAAACAGATAGACCATTATGAACTGCCTCTGGCACATTCAAGTTATTCTGAGCAAGTTTTATTCAACACATCTCAAGGAACCCAAAAGACGATCTCACAAGTGACTCTACCAATTCCATTGCTTCAGCCTGTCACCTTGCCTGCTGCTTTCCCAGTCCTGAATAGACCACACCAGGCAATTCGGTGTGGTGTACAATAACTATTGGTGGGCCCTGTGTAGCCTGCCCTTGAGGGAATACACGGTTTTGTCAACTACATCAAGGGTACTAACATCAAATTTCCTTATACAGTTCTGCACCCAAAACCAACAGGGATTTTTTTTTTTGAGACAAACAGAAACTCCAAGTCACACTGCTGGCAGAGATGCCAAAACCATGCTGAAAAGCCCAGCTGTTTTTCTTTCCTCTTCTTACTTATGGATTGTACAGCCCTATCAAGCAATGGCCCTCAGACATGATCATCATATACTTGACTCCAAACACACCTAAAATGCTGAGAACCTTGGCATTTCATTACCCCTCCTCTGGATTCTCCAGTGCTGTATGCACTTTAACAGACTTCATTCATTTGTAAACTCTTTCATGATAATCCTTGCTTTATGACTCAATAAAAGAACAAATGTTGTTTTTTTTTTCTACCTTGTGTTTATTATTTAGAGGAGTATTATAAAAAATAAAGTAAGAGCTCACCGGAATTAGAGATGTGGCTGGTAAGCCAGGAGATGGCACTACATCCCCAAACTTCACAGACAAAGCACGAACACCGAGGAAAGTACTGGCAATACCGATGCTCTCTATACAGTCAGTAACTTAAGTGTGAAATTTTCTTAAAAAAATTAGAAAAGGCATAGATATCGATCTCAACTTACATTTTGTATATTTATCTGCAGGGCCATTTTGTAATGATTGAAGTCTTTAGCAAGTTCATATCCCTGATGATAGAAAGTGAACAAACCCTGAAAAAATGATAGCACCTGAAATACACACAAAAAACTTGTTAGAATTAAAAACTCCATTTATCAGAACCTGATTGCTGCACACAGCCCTTCTTAAAGAGATCAGAGATTACAAGATCATTATTTTTCAACAAATTTCTACTAATGCTTCTACTTAAACTTTGAACCAGATGATCCTTCAGGTTCCTTCCAACCTGGCATTCTATGATTACATACATCTACGATTCATGTATAAATATTTAGATCGAAACAACTAGCTATGTATATAGACATTTTGAGTGGTTCTGTCTCTGGAATTTCACACCTTATCTTAATTTAAATTTTACCATAGACAATGTATATTGTTTATTTCCCAAACCTTCCTATGTAATGTTTTCCTACAGCTGTTCTGATACCAGTGATGTCTAGAATAAATATTTGTCCAAAAGGAGTTAATGATCATTCTGTCTTTTAGTCACCATTTCCCTGGTCATTTCCCTCCCTGCTAATGACGCTGCTGAGATGACTTTCATAACTGGTCAACTGGTTGTTTCAAAGAAAGAAGCTCTCCCTCCAGCAACTTCACACATCACTGCTTTTTGTATGCAGATCTGACCCTCTATCAGAACCAGCATATGATCCACATCACAGTTTCTGACTTCAGTGTTTCCATTTAAAAGACGGCATGAGTTATACTATAGTGGAAACAGCGTGAGGTACAGTACTGCCTGCCTCTCCCATTTGGTTCAGGTTGTTGGAAAGGAGTGACACAGAACAACTCTGCAGAATGTATTTAGCAAAGTCTGAAGCAAATAAAACACTTCCAAAAAAATGCAAAAACCACACACATTTAAATTATTATGTACGGGAAAGGGATAAAAAAATTGTAATTCATAATTTAAATTTACTAGCCTAATGCAAAATTTGAATACAGACTGAGCATCATGGAAGTTCAGCCCAATCCAGAGGACATTAAAAAAAGAGAAAGGGACATGTTTTCAAAAGATAATTTGAAGATTCATTACTCTAGTCTGGCTCTGAGGAAACGTCACATGGTTTGAAACACAAGAACTGAATTAAAACTATCAACGATTAAAATACAATACTTCAAAACTAGAAAATTTAAAACAAAGAGCAAACAAACAAACAGAACCCCCTAACTCATCAATAAAATATCCCCACACAACCATTTTTCACAACACTTTCCAATTCCTTGAGCAATGCTAACATATTTCAAGCAATGTATTCCCACTTAAGGATTTTAGCAAATTTTTTTAATAATCTATATTAGAATCTACAGCTCTCATTAACTCTAAAATTAGCAACTGCTTTGATTAGGGTGATTTGAGAGTTTTTTACTTTATTACATTAAAATAATTGGTGCAAAATAAAAGGACAGACTTGGCCCAAAATAACAGACTTCAGAGTTTGAGTGAATGGAAGTCACTTCTACAATCCATCCTCTTTTTATCCCAGTATTCTCTTGTTTTCTAAAGTTGCATTTATCCTAAGAAGCTAATGCACATTCCAGAAAACTTTAGAATAAGCTCTCTCAGAGGTTTAAATAAGTCTGGTATGACATGTATGATTTTCACTGAAATTCAGTGGAACTCCTTGATTTCTGCACAAATTTGATTGCACCTGAAATAAAATGTATCAGAGTACATATCAGATAACAAGCTTTTTAGCCAGTGGCACCCTCTTAATTAACTTGTATCTGCAATTCTTCACTCACAGGCACTCTACATGCAATCTTCATATCAAAACTGAAATTATATTAGTCAGGAATAACATTTCAGTGGTTAAAAAAACATCTGACCTCAACAACATCATCTTGAACCCTCTATTCTAACTCACACCCTAAGTTGAGGTTTTTGCAGTACAGCACAAGGTTTCACATATTTTCTGAAAATCAGTATCAGAGGATCCAAATCAACTGTAATTATTGAGGTAAGTTTTTAAATGTCTGGTGAAGTGTATCTGCACTAGGAATTTGCACAGATGTAATAATAATTCTGTTAAGTGACACAGTTGTACACATTTTCCTAGAAAGAGAGCTCTTTGGCTTTTGTCCAATTGCATTCCTTCTCCATCCCTTATGAATGACAGGGTAGACTGAATTCACCAGTACTTACAGGTTCCACACACTCAAATTTCTTCCTTTCCTGTATCTCTTGCAACTTGCATACATACTCGAGGGACAGCTCATAGAAGTGTTTTCTGTTCTGCTCCACTTGGTTATCTGCCTGCACACAAAACACAGCTAATGAAATTTCAAAGACAGTTTGCTCACAGCTTCAAAATGACACACGTATAGCAAACAAGTGGAAAGTGATAAGATGATTCTCTCCAGACTGGGCTCTGTTCCTTTACAACACAGCTCAATCATTTACTTTTAAATGGCAGAATCAATTCCCTTTTACTAGATAACATATGTTGTTTTGAATCATAAGGCTACAGTTTTTTAAACATCCCAATAACAACTCTTCAAGCTTCTTTTCTATAGAATCCAAGCCAAACACATCAGAGCAGGTACTTGTGCACTGCTTTAATAGCACTGAAAAGCTGCCTGCCCAGAGAGAGGAGGCTATCAGCATCTTCCTTTAGAAAAGAGGGAAATCAACTCTCCAGTCAAACTAAGGAAGAAAGTGTTATTGTTGAAAAATCACCTTGGTGGTACTGTAAGCTTTACTCTATAACCCAAATAACTGTCATAAATATCCCAAATGCTATTGTATCCATCCCACACCTGTGCTCACTCTGACAGGCAAGAAAAGCAATTTCTAGAAATTCACTTATTGGAAAGACATTTCCTAACTTTCCACAAAGCATCAAATATTGTAAAATGCAGCATTATTAGCTGATTTTTAGCTCAGCTTTGCTGAAATGCCACCACCACATTGATGGTGAACAGTTAGGTTTTAGCTGCCATTCATTTGTACATAAATACTTTACTTTCTAGTGTCATGTGCCCTCACCAAACTATAAAACTTCAAGACTTGGGTAATGGAAACTTTTATTAAAATACATTAAAGAAAGGCTACAAAGCGACCCTGTAACAGTCTTTATCCAGTTGATGATATCAAATGCTACCAAACTAAATTACAAAAGGGAATGGAGAAAGGGTTACATGAAAGGACCAGGTTTACTATCATGCACTCTCTCTTAAATACTGAGACTATATCCTTCAGGCAGAACAGTGGCTGCTAACACTTTAAGAGGATAAGTCAAATTAGCTTTAAGAGAGTTTTGCCTTAAGACATGCTTTGCTGCTCTGTGCTAGAAATCTGTCAGCAGCTAAAGGGGCACAACAACAAATACTATTGAAAAAATAAAACACTAACATGCAGATCAGTAGGAAAATGCAATTCAAAAAGCCAGGCACTGTGCAAAACATACAACATAGGAATTGTTTGAGTTATCAGCAAAGCTCCTAATGATACATAAATGGACTGAGAGTTAGCCAGAGGAAAACACTATGAAGCAGGTCTACTGGGACATCTGTCTCATCAAATAGTAAGACTGCTCTATATACACCAAAGCCCCATGTAAGCCTGTTTATATCTCTCTTCTTTGTCTTCAGTTGTTTATTGTTTTGGTTTTCTCCTGCCCCTTTCCCTCCCCCAAGAATACAATGGCCAACACACACATTTTATTAATTCTTCTTAATCCTCCTGTAAATACATTATCACATCTCTCCTCAGTTCTCTGAGCCATGAGACTTCCTATGCACCCAGTAAGTTCACAAACCTTTGCACTTACAGAAATTTCAGGAATAGACCTCCACTAAGAAAGTCAAAAGCTATATTAATGTAAGACACACTCCACAACATGGCATCTTTTTTATCAATTTTCTGGCAAATCTAACCCCTGCATCCTTTATTTACTCCATCCTTTATTTGCTCCAGTCAGGAACCTGCAATGCTCAATTAGGAAGCTCCCGTGCAATTATACACATCTACTTTCTAAGCTTGTGCAAAAAAAGTTTTTCCTATTTAGCACTCTGATAACATGCTGCAAGTCCTTTTTTTGTTACTTGCTTATGCATTTACACTCCAAATTAAATGTGCAAATGAACAAGTTTGACTGAAGAATTTCAGAGTTCTTGTTCATCAAATTTTGAGGTACTTTTAATACAATTCTATTTACTAATTCTAGTTTTCATACATGCTTTAAAACTTCACGCTATATTTGACACTGTCTCGAAATGCCTCTTGCAGGTATTTTCTATTTTTCCAGGTCTCATTTCAGACTTTAGAATACTGATCACGATATCATCAAGTAAGAGGTCATAATAAATACTTCTCTTTTTTTTTCTGCATCAAGTTCTCCAGCAGCTGATCAATTTCATAAAAGAAGAGATCCTGACATAATGTCCATTAACTTCGCTGGCAGAAGTCAACTCCCCAAAGAACACTCTCCTTAAGATACAAGGGCCTGTGGTGCAAATACCAAATGGAGAAGTAACATCCCAGTGAGACTAAAGAGAAATCTGAGTTCCCAGGTTCCTAGTGAACTTGCCAGTTATATTAACCATTTTTTATGAAAGATGGCATAGAAGGGGTGAAGCAAAGAGCAGGGAGAAGAGTTATCTCTGAGTAAAACATTAAATGTTTAATGAAACAAGACATTCATAGACTAAGCATTAATAATCTGACATAATTACATTACTCTAAAAAAAAAATAAAAAATAATCCTTCTGTCTACAACAAGTCTCTGCAAGATTTCTCTGCTATCTTCTCATGTACTATTTGCTCCAGAAAAATAAGAATGATGATGATAAACCCACAGGGACAGAAGGAATGCCAAAAAAAACCAAATCTGTTTTGAAGTTATAAATTGTCAACAAACGTGGGGTTTTTTTGTATCATTACTTGAAAAAAGCACATCTTCAAAACCTGAGAAGAAAAAAATCACAAAGCCACTTCTTTCAGGAATATAAAACTTGGTGTACTTTGCATTAAGCATTAACACAGGACATTTAGTTAATATATACAATGCAATGCAAATTGCATATACAGTCTCATAAGAAATGCAGTTTCTCACAATGTAATTCCACTTTGCTATTCCATTAAGTATATAAAAAAACCCAACATGTTCAGTACTTCATACACACGTCAAGTAAGGCCCTTGATTCAGAAAAAATAGTATGGGTAGACAACTACATTCAGTAGATACTGATTTTCTCACCAACTTTCCCAGCTGACAAGAAATTTTTCTTTTACTATTATAAATGCTTGCTTTGCATTTGCACAAAATACATATATACCTATTCAAAAGCTTGCATCTTGCATAACAGGTAACAATACCTCTTGTAATTGTAGCTCTTTCTTCTTAGCTGATAAATTCAAATGCTTTTCTAACAAACTGTAGTTCTTCTCTGTCTCTTTATCAAACTTCTTCTTTTCTTCCTAGACACAGAAACAAAATGGTAAGAAAAGCCTCCTCCTTTCTTATTTTGAAATGTTACTTAGCAGAAACAAAGAGAAACTATTATAGCTCTAAAAACTGAGGAAAAGTATGTTTCCAATTAATATTTTAAATTAATTTAAAGGTAACTTGAAATTACTTCATATTGCACCATTATGGTGAAGTTTATCACATAAATCCTTAAATCTTCTAAGTTAAAAAACAAATCACTTCTTGATTCATTGTATTTTTCACTCTGTTCAGGAATCACCCACAACATCTTGATTTTGAACCAAAATGGTTCAAAACTGGGAGATACCAGTTTCAGGGGAAGTTGGAGTTTTTTCAATAATTGACAGAGGAAAATTCTAAAAACATCATTTGAGTATGTTTCAACAGTTTCACAATTCAAAACCCAAAGCAAGTGCAACTCGATATTCCTAAATATCCCTTGATTTTAAAGCTATACAAAGCCTTCTGTGTTGAATTCTTGCTTTTACCAGACTGTTGTTGTACCCATGAAGAAAAATACTTCTTAAAATAAAGAAAAATCTCCATAAAATATAAAATCATGCTAACAAAAGAGAATTTCTCACAGACACATATGAATATCATTTTCATGTGCAAATCCATTTCTCTATCAAAAGCAATGCATCAGAAAAGGGACAGCCATTACATGTGTATAGGAAATCTGAGTTCTTAGATTTAATTTAGTAAAAACAACCCTTTAATTTCCTCAGTTCAAGTTTATTTACTGAAATTAGTATTGATCAAATCAACCAACCAGTTTCAAAGCTACTTTTAGTATATCTAGTTGCAGTTGAAAATAATTTAAAATTATTTTTTAAAATAATTGTATTTTTAATTTTTAAGTAATTCTTTATCTCAAATTCAAGTACATTTGAATATAAAAAACTGTATTTTCATGAACTAACATATTTATTTGTCAGAAAGAAAACAGCTCAATTAATCCGTTTTTCCATCATCTGTCAATTTGGAATTTCATTTAAATGTATACTAACCAAAATGCAGGTTACATTCTACAGACACATACTAATTTTTTTCTCTTAACCTTTAAATTTTAATAAGTAATACTATATATAATGTACTATAAGTGGCAATTTTTAATTTTTTTTTTCTCTCAGTGATTGCATTCTGATGATGTTATTCTATTGAAGAGGGTATCTAAGTTGTTTAGGATTGCTTCTCAGCAAGGAATTTTATAAGAAATGTTTGATTTTTTTTCTCCATTATGAGTTGAAAGGCTTCCTATAAAAAAGCAGACACAACACTCCGTATCAGCTAAGAAACATTAAGATACACATATGGTATTAGTGTGATTAGAGGTAACATATTAGCATATGGAAAATTAAGAAGAAAGCGAAGGGGAATCTGTGTTTATATAAGCAAAATTTCCACTGATCTTTCCAATATTTGAGTGCTGCCAGGAAAAGAAAGAGCTATGGACTTCTAAACAGCCAAAGCCAGACACTTTCAACTTGTAGTTTGAGATCAGAGCAGCAATATCTTTTACTATGGCATAATTCAATAAGGGTCTTGGCTCCCAGCATTATGGAGCTGAATGTCTTTTCTTTTTCTTCTTAAGCCTAATTCAGACAATTTATTCAGCAGGGGATGTGAGATCCAGGAAAATCTGAGGCAGCAGATTCGACTTTTATTTTGTTATGGTAAATTTTTCCCAAAGCAAATACTACACCATGTTCCAGACATATTTTACTACTAGATGCCATAACTTGATTTTCATAGCTAAGCAGTATTATATTTCGAATGTTAGGACTTTGATCATATTGAATAAATATACAGTTAAGAAAATTCAAAGAGTTAAATATTTTTAGAGGATTTTTATTTAAATGTTACATAGGTAGGTAAGACTGTTCTATTTAAGGTCACTGAGAATTCTGTTAAAAAAAAAAAAAAAAGGCTAAATCACAAATACAAGCTTCAACTTCAAAGAAACAGTATATAGGGAGATACAGGCGAAGAAACAGCCATCCAAACAAAATGTGAGATTCAGGCTGTGTGAAAGTGACTTGTCATGTTAGAAACATCAGGGACAGAATTCTGACTAGTAAATGGGTAAAGATCATAAAATAATTTAATCCTTAGGAATTCTCATCCCAAAAAATGGCAATGCTCTTTAACACAAAAAATACCGTTGAAATCATTCACTACAACTGCTTCTATGACAATAGGTTACACATTTGGAAGGAATTCTCTTTTTCCTTAGAAGATTCCTACAAACAGACCACGTTTTTATTGCATGTTGCTTGGGAAATCTGATGTCCTTCTAAGAAGAACATAAAATTACACAAAGTTCATTGTACTACTGAACTGTAATGACATACAATGAACAGAGAATTTTCCATTCATATGGAAGTGGAATCATATTCAGAACATGTTAATCATTCCTGCTTCTGCTAAAGTCAAAATGTATAGTGCACTCACAACTGAAACCTTACCTTCACTATTAAATATCAATGCTGATGAAGTCATGAAATTATAAATAAAACATCTGCAGAATGGTATGAATTGAGTTTTGCAATAGAAAACTGTTAAACAGCTGGGTTTTTTTTGTTTTGATTGGGGGGGGGCGTTGGGGTTTTGGTGGTTTTTTTTTAATAAGCGTGCATATTTCTCACTGCAAGAAGGAAGGTAGACAGCTACAAAGAAGTAAAACTTGTCTTTGTTACTTTTATCCAAAGCTGGTCTGTATTTAATACACAAAGTTGAATTTGCCTTTTTTTTTAAGTATACACGACATAGTGACGACCTTAAAAAATTACTCAACATTTTCATTAAAAGAAAAACACACACAAAAAACCCAACAAAAACACTTTGTAAGAGATCCTGTCTTTAGCCTCTCTGCTTCTATTTTCTTTCACTCATATAGAGGCAATGAGTTACTTATTTAAAACAAAAATTAAAACCAAGGCAATTTTCACTTTGCAATTTGTGAAAATGGGGTTAAAAGCATATGGAAAAGCTCCTTCAGGTAGTTAATATTTTTCAGCCTTTGATTGTGCAACTGCAAATAAACACAATGCAGAACAGGGTTACCCATTAGGAAGGGGGACAGGCTGTTAGCAGGATTGCTCCTATTCCAGACACCAGAGATAAGGGAGGAGGAGAAGGAAGAACACATTCTTCACTTCTTGAAACATAGTTTCCATTTGTTTCTGAAGCAAGTTCTCAAAGTAGAAAATTGTCAATACACAAAATACAAACAACAGTATCTCTCTGCCAAATGCATATCATTACTGCAATGCAATCCAAGTACAGAAATAAAAAAAAACCCTTATCATAAAGGCAATGAGGGACAAACCTTTACAGCTCCTAGCTGCTCTTTCCTAAATCTTTCCAAAGGTTTGATCAGAGTTTCAGTAACACTGAGTGCCTAAGGAAAAAAAAGCATGGGTTAGGTTTTTGTAGCTGAACTGACAAGTCACATTAGCATCAGCAAAAAAAGAAAAAAGCAAGCAACTTCTGGGGCAATATAAAGGAGCAGCATGCAAGTTAGGAGCCTTAAATCCTAACTAAAAAAAAATAATCACATCCAGGAGTTTATTCAAGCTTTCAAAATTTATATTCTTTACTTCAATCCACTGCCAGTAAAATTAAATCTAAAGCAAATGCAGAAATTTACAGGCTGCAACCAAACTGCTTTCCTTGTGCCAGTCCTGCAGACCATGTTGACTATCCCAATGACTAAACACCAGAATGAGACACAGGACAAATTCTTTTCATTTGGGAAAAAAATTCTGCAACAAGAAATGCTACAAACAGCTTCAGAATGGACTAGAAAATAATAAGCTTTTAACACACAGCTAAAGCTATTAGGCATTGATATATATTTATTTTTATTTTTTTCTCCAAATATCTACTTCTAGTTGCTCTAAGTAAACCTTAAGTGAAACTAAGCTGTCAAATCAAGAGGTGTAAAGTTAAGAAACAAGAGGTTTAGTTCACTGGGTGAGCAGTCCCCAGCATGCTTACAATAAACAGCCTCATAGTCACAGTAAAGAGAAACAAAAAGGACACCATATGCCACCATAAGACAAAACCATAGCTTACTAGATCTGGCCAGCAAATAGTTTCTAGTTCACATGAAATTTCACTGGAGACAGAACAGGGCTGGGTTTGGCTTTGGTGCAAACAACGCTTATATTTTAAAAATGGAGGTTCAGCATAGGTTGGAACTTTTGAATGCAATAGTAGCATGGAAAAGATGGCAGGAGTTTCAAGGGTGTGGAGAAGCAGGTGGGATTCATTTAGTATCAGTCCTAAAGCAGACTTGCAGACTAAATTGTGCCCAGGACTGGGCTTAACATAGTCTCGGGGCTGAGTTGGCAGGAGTAAAGGCAGAGCTCCCTGAAAGCCCACTGTATATACAAGAGAAGTCTTTCTCTCTTCACACTCCACCACCCCCCTTCAAATATGGAAAGTCTCAGGTAAAATACTACAGGCTTAAACCAGCCTCCTGGAACACTTCTGGAAAGCTCTTATCATAAAACACAAGTGGGATGTATTACAAATATGGCACAACACAAATCTGAACAGCGCTGTCTGCTCCCACCCACGCCTGCGGCCATCCAGAGATTACTGTGGGAGTCATCCTGCCAATTCACAGTAACCAGAGCAACCTAGACTTTTAAACAGCTACAGCAGCATGCTAACCTATTTAGCTAACTGGAAACCCAAATATTTGGCAAGTCTGGGCCAAACTGCATGTTGCATAGTCATCCATGATACAGATACTTCACAACTTCAGAGCACTCGTTCTCATGGCCCAGAATTTTTCTTTTTGCATCCACATCCTGAGTTCATCTCAAGGCCTTGGGAATGTTCTTGGCAGCTGAAGAACCAACCATTAATTCCCTGAGCTGCCTCTGCTCACCCAGAAAGAAAGCCAAGGCAGTCAAGTGCCCCAAACGGGAGCTGAACTGTGGTTCTAGGAAGGATCCCAGTCCACCTGGCACTCTGTACACATTTATGCTAACTACTAGAGCCATTAGCAGGAGTATCCAAAGCAGTTTTTAGGATACTCAGGTTCTTCAGATTTTGTTAGGCTTCCAAAACATTTCTAGAAGTTCTTAGGGGCTGAAAGAAAAAAGTAATTCATATTTACAATTGGATCAAGCACCAGAAGCAGTTTTCCTGGGACACAGCAGAAGCGTTTGAGAACTGAATGATCTGACCACAAGCATTCTCACAAATGAGTGAGGAGAACTGCCTGCAGGAATCACAGAACAGTCTTTTTATATTGGAAAACCTTCAGAAGTTAAAATTGTTTCAGCCAGTTTCTTTTGTACTGACAAAATGAGGAAGAAAACCACGAGGCCTTCTCAGAGCAAAACTCAGGGGATGACATTAGCTGCCAGGATGTAAGAGCACCATGATTAAATTGAAGTATTTAATAGCATCTACAGCTAGTAACTGAGCACTTAAATGGTCAGAAGGTTAAAAATAAACATCTAATGTCAAGTTGATAATCAGTTGTTTGAACTTTTACACACAGAAAGTGAAACATAAGGTTTACAGAGAATGAATGCTGAATGTGAAGTCTGAATCAAAAAAACCATAGCACCTTGATATAAGAGAAAGAAAAAACAGAAGGGAAAAAAAAAAACACCAACACACACACACACAGAGAAAAGGCTGTGGTTTATAAACCAGCAAGACTGGCTGCAAATCACTTGGTCTGCTACACTCCTGTGCAGCATTAACCATGGGAACCACTACAGGAATTTGTTTGAAGCAGAAAATAATCTTCAAATCAAAACTGGATGTTCCCTTAGCAACTGCCAACAGAGATTCAACCGCTGCCAGTGGTATGATACGCCAGTAACTTTTCAATTAAAGAAAAATAAGCCTCCCCTCCTTCCAAAAAAGATGCTTCTCATTTAGCACAACTTAAACTTTTGGTTTTGGCTTGTCAGCAGAATTTTGCCTGCCTTACAGGTATTCATGATTTGTCACCCCCTTTGTTTTCTTTCTGGGATAAACAACTGAGTTCTTGAATATTTATCAGTGAAGCTGGATTTTGCAGATCTTTCAACATTCTCATGAAGCTCCATACCAGGCCCACATATATAAATAAAAGAGGAATACTTCCTCCTCACTGAAACAAGCATGTGAGTTTATACATGTATAGATGGAACTTGTCAACCAAGAAGCGACTGGTAAATTTAACAGTGGATTAGAGGTGTTCTTCTGACTGGCAGAAATAAAAACAAGGTTCATAATTAAAATATGCACAATGCTAGATTAAATATAGAGGCACCTGCATTGTTTTCCGGTACTTAGAATCCTGTGCCATGAAAAGCTAGAAAGATGTGTACTTATTTACAGAACAAAAACATTATTTACACTGCTATTCGTTGTTAATTTATTTTTAACTTGGGAACTCAAAGCAACATTTTTTTTCTTTTCCTTTTTTTTAAACTATGGATACCAGATCAGCAGACAATGTAGTACAATACTCCCACTAAAAGGAAATAAGGTAAGGTTTGCTTGAGCATGAGGTTCAACAAGACCAAGTGCAATATCCTGCACCTGAGTAGGGGCAATCCTCATTATCAATACAACCTGCTGGATGATGTGATAGAGGGCAGCCCTGCAGAAACGGACTTGGGGGCACTGGTGGATGAAAAGTTGGATATGGGGAAGCAATGTGCACTTGCAGCCCAGAGAGCATATTGCATCCTGGGCTGCATCAAAAGCTATGTGGCCAGCAGGTCAAAGGAGTTGATTCTGCCTGTCTACTTTGCTCTTTTAAGACCCCATCTGGAGTACTGTGTCCAGCTCTGGAGACCTCAACACAAGAGGGACACAGACCTGTTGGAATGACAAACATCATCAGAAGGCTAGAGCACCTCTTCTAAGAAGATAGGCTGAAAGAGTTGGGATTGCTCAGCCTGGAGAGGAGAAGGCTGTTGGCTCTGGGGAAGAGAAGGCTGCTTGGGACAGCAATGGTTCTGGGGAGACCTTACAGCAGGCTTCCCATATCTGAAGGGGGCCTACAGGAAAGCTGGGGAGGGACTTTTTACAAAGGCATGTGGGGATAGGATGAGAGACAACGGTCTTAAACTAAAGCATGGTAGATTTAAATTAGATCCTAGGAAGAGGCTCCTTGGGAAGTGGTGAAGGTCTCATCCCCAGAAACATTCAAAGTCAGACTTGGTGGGGCTCTGAGCAACCTGGTCTAGTTAAAGACATCCCTGGACACTGCAGGAGGGTTGGAATAGATGACCTTTGAATGTCACTTCCAAGCCAAATGCATTCTATGATTCTATAAAAACATTTGTTATTATCATGTGCACCTTCCCTAAGAAGTAGGACCATGTTAAAATGTACATTTTTCAAGAAAAGTTACTTTAGGCACTTAAGTTGAATAGTCATTAATACAAAATTACACACTCCTTCCTCTTTCAACATCTGTCTTGAGTCTTAAATACATTTCCATCTCTCTACTCTTCTTATCCTGGCAGATTATTACGATAGGAGTGTACTATTTAAAGGACAGAAACCCTCTCCTTTTATTTTCTTTTTTTCCAAAGCTACCTGAAAGGAATATATACTCAATTTTTAAATCTGGCAGACAAAGTAAGTCATAAGTTAATCAACAGAAAGAGGTCATGTCTCAGATAACAGTATCTTAACCAGCTTTATGTATGCCAAAGTCTCAAAGAATGCTTTAAGAAATGTTTAACCTGATGGGCATAGGTGCCTTGGGGAGACAGTCTGAAACTGCTTAAGCCACTTCTGTTCTAGGTACTGCACCTACTGAAAGGTCAAAAAAATAAATGGAACATAAACCTGGCAATAGCAATTAAAAAAAAAAAAATCATTGCCGCCATCATCATCATCTCAGGTGATCAGTGTGTCCAACATTTCCAACAACATCTTAAAGCACGCTTTCACCTTTGTACACACCTCCTAATTTCAGACGCCTTTACAAAACTACCTGTTCAGGCAGAGAAGTTGTATAGAATAGTAATAATCTTGACTTTTCCAGCTCTGTATTTTTCAAAAGAAATACCTAAGAGATTGCAGATCAAGGGGTCCAAAACAATGTTGCCTGGTCTCCAATATGCCTTCATTTTTCCTGTCACTTCTTCCTTTCTCAGAGAAGCTGGAACTATAGCTGTTTAGAGAGAAACTGCTCCCCCAAAAATCTCCCCCGTGCACTGTAACCTGACAGACAGCACCATTCACTCACATCCAATGCTCACGCTTTGTTACTCTTCTGCAGTAGAAAAATAGAATCATTTTGGCTAAAAGACCTTTGAGATCAAGTTGAACCATTAACCAAGTCCACCACTAAACCATGTCGCTAAGCACCACATCTACAGGAATGGTGACTGAACCACAGAATCAACCTGGTTGGAAAAGACCTTTAAGACCACCAAGTCCAACAACAACCTAACTCTACCAAGTCCAATGCTTAAATTGTGACCCTCAGCACCACATCTATATGGCTTTTAAACACATCTAGGGATGGTGATTCAACCATCTCCCTGGGCAGCCTGTTCCAATGCTTCACAACCCTTTCAGTGAAGAACGTTTTCCTAATATCCAATCTAAACCTCCCCTGGTGCTCCTTGAGGCCAGCAGGCAGGAGCAGCCTAAGTTCCCACTCCCCTCTGTGTGCACAAACAGGCTTGTCTTGCAGAGAAGGGTGGCTGGTTGCATGGGCTGTAAAGAAGCATCAACCTGTAAGAGCTGTCTCAGAAGCTCAGACCAGCCCCTGTGGCTACAAAGGCTAGACAAACCTAAGTTAATCAAACTTTGCTTTGCTTATTGGAGAAATGTAGCAGTGGCCTCTCAGCTTTCATCCTAAAAATGTGCTTAGACCTCAGCTGTTACTGGAACAGGAAATTACACAGTCTGGTGGTGAGGTAAATATGCATGCTGACTCTGCTCCATTCCGAATCTAAGTATTCTTCTATAAAAGACAGGTTTACCGAGAAAGAAAAAAAACAACCCATAAACATACACCTTGCTGCAGACTGCAGAGAAACACAGGAGTGCAGAGTTCCCAATTCTCATGCCAGGACCTGAAACACAGATTAGATGCCAAACAGAAAAGAAGGGGTTAAGTTTCCTAGTGCAGCGACTGGAAACCTTTATTTGTAGACAGGGACAGGATTGCTTCTCCCCTCAGCAAAGAGGGAGGCCACGAGTCAGCAGAGCAGAGCTCATGCTGAGCAAGTGCCAATGAAACTGGATTTGAGAAGGAAGTTTTGCAGAAAAGAAGACATACCTAGCAGTGATAGAAGAACAAAGTAGTTAACACTGCTGTTAAATAAAGAAATTTACTTTCTAATACAGAAATTTACTATCTACAGCTGCACTTCTGCTTACAGAGGATAAAGTTCTGCTTTTTTCTTAAGAAACCGCAACATTCAGCCTAATAAAAATGCTGATCCTGATAACTTTGATGTTGGGGTTGACGGTGGTACATAAAAACTGTTTTTCCTCCAAATAGCTTTCCTGCTTCATGTAGTGATTTGTTACTGAAATTCCTCAAAGCACTAGGATAGACGCCTGAAACCCTGTATTATGTGACGTTGCAGACACAGTTCCACTACCGACGACATCAGAAGTTATTTGCAAATCCTTAATCTTCACTCCTTCTTTTCCCATGAGAACATGATTTACTCTTAGAGTTACACGAATGTGTTCCCAGTTAGTTGCACTGCCGGTATGCCCTGCAGATAGAGCTACATAACTCTAACCACTTTTCAGCACTGGTTTTGTTTTCAGTTGGAGCAGTGATGATTGCAGTCAGTGCAATCCACACCCAAACCTTTGTTTTCCAATGCAAGTTTTCTTCTTCTCAAAGTGTCTGAAATTTCTTACTGCTCTAGAGCTTTCCCTCTAGCTTTGTAATCTTAAATAATGAAAGGTCCTCAGCCACACACTTGGTGTTTGAGTTTTGGGGTTTTACAAGGACTGGAGTCTATAGACTAAAAGATTTTTAAGGGGGTCTCATTGCACATTAATATGTGTGTCTGCATGTGTGCAGAAGCTATAAAAAACAAGTAATGTCCAGTCCTCTGGGTTCATTTGCTGTAGAGGAGGCCATCCGGTAACAAACGAGTCAGGCAGACAGATATGGATACAATCTATTTTTTACATTTATCATACCTCTGGATGTACCTGAAACAAAACAAACTTCCTTCATCTTAGGTGTTCCAGAAAACTACCCCTAGGGTTTGGTAACATGACAATCACTTTCTGAAGTTGGTCTAGGAATTTATTCCTGGAACATCAGACCACTGCCCTATAAGCCACGATGCAGGGAGCCTCCTGTGCTTTGCATTTCATAGCTCTTTTAAAAGCAGCAACCTTGATTTACAGAGAATGTACTAAGACTCTCAAACTTAAGCTAGAAGGAGAGACTTCTTTCCTCTTCAGTTGAAGTTTGATCTAATGCACAGACAGCTAAAATGCCTCCTATGACCTATCTGTTCTGCTGTGCTCTGCTTAGAAAGACTGTTTGCATTGATTCACTTGCAATGAAACTGCTGGCTCCAAAAATTAAATTGACATTGTAAGCAATCAGTGACAATAATAAATTATTCAATTTTAAAAAAAAAATAAATTAAGACAGTGATTTTTATTAAAGATTACTTAGTAAAAGTTATTTAACACTCTTGGCTTGTGAGTAAGTTTATTCTTATGAAATACATTCCATGATAAAGAGAAAAATACTACAAAGCCATATAAACACAACAAACTGGAAAAGAGACAGAGTTTCACAAACATCAACAAATCAGCTTTTCCCCATCTGAAGTGGTGGAAAGATGCATGTAACTGCCCCAAATACAGACCTTCCCTCAGCAAACCCAATACACAAGTGCTGAACAGTGTGACACACCAGAACTTCGCTCTGGTTCTCGTACAAGTAGAGAATTGCTTCCTGCCGATGCTTTTAAATCAGTGGTCGTATAGAACTCTTGACAAAACAAAAAGGCTGCTCAGGAAAGGAAAGAGCATAATGCCCATTTTCTTCGTTCATGGCACAGCTCATTGCTGAGCAAAAAGATGCCACTGAAAGGCAACAAATCCAACAGCAAACAACGGCTTCAGTGTTCTGTCAAGAATGAACTGCTCAATTATTGTCAGCACTGTGCTCCACAAGAAACAGTGGTGTTATTAACAACCAGCAAAACCCAAACTGGTGACAGCTTTACAATACAAATTCCAAACATTTCCCATTGATGAAATAACAGAATGAAAATTCTCTAGTGAATTATGTTGAGACCACAAAATCATCTGGAAGAGGAAGCTAGTGGTAACAGAACTTTTCAGCCATATTCACTCAGAATTGGAAGGATCACACCCAGAAATGGCTTTGTTGGGCTTTTTTTCCTATTTTACAGATTAACGTGCACAAGTTCACATGTAACTCATAAAACAGTTTCATAAGATTGCACATAACATTCAAAAATAAATACATAAAGCAAATATTCAGTGACAGGGATCACCAAAACATAAGAAGTACTCCTGAAGAAGAACTACTGAAGTAGTCTTTAATTTCACATTTGTGTTCCACATTCCAATAATTATATAATTGCCATCTGGTCTCATACCACACAGATGAAAAATGAAGGCTGGGCAATGAGATATGGCAGCAATTGTTCTACTTCTTTCTAAAACTGGAAAATGTTTTATTAAATTGGACAATTTGTAGGAAGGAAATTTTCAGTCTAGGTCCTATGATTAAGGTAATCAAACAGTGTTTCTGAGAAATTCTACTTTATGTGCCTCTGTCTCTGCATCTAAAATGCTCAATTCAGCAACCTAATTTTTCAGAAGTGGTCATTGATTAAATTTTCTCCACTGCCTTGACAGCTGCATTTACTAGTCTGTGCTAGCAGTGGATTTCACAGGATCTGAACAGAGTCCTATATAACAACATGAATGCTTACTGAATGCATCTCGAATGCATCTTGCATCCAAAACCACTGGAATATTTTTTTACCCAAAATCAGTGAGTAAACTGATTGCTCCTTCATACAGGTTTCTTCAATTAACTGTGAAACTACCTCAAGACTCATGAACTCTTAAACACCCATGTGCAGAGGACCAAACAATTGCTCAGAAAAATTAATACCATCATCTTCACAGCAGAGTAGGAACAGTGTAAATTAAATGAAAAGTACCTGAACAAAAGATAGTATCAAGCTATTAACACTATTCATTATGTGAGTCCTTAACCTGTGAAATAAATACTCATGCACTTAAATAGTCCACAGTAAGAGCTAAGCATAAGTACATATTTGCACAGATTATTTAAATTCTACCTTTAACCTTTTGAGTGTACGCCTTTGAACCGTAACAACTTCTTTTAACTTGGGAAAGAACTGATAAACCTCTTCCCTCCTTTTTTTTTTTCCTTTTTTTTTTTTTTTTTTTTTAAGAGGAAGAAGAAGAGTAAACAATAAAATAGTTACTTTACTGAGATGTTTTTTTAAAAATCCAAAAAGAAATAGTTTCTCATGTTCCTGATATATGCTGGGAATAATTCTGTTTTCCAAAAAAATGCTTTGAGGATGCTCCTATGTTGAATTTTCTTCTAACAACCTAGTAAAACTGACAAAGAATGCAAAATTATTTATTAGAGGCCAAGACTGCAGAGATATCTATGGCACAAGGACAACAGTCTTTTTTTTAAAAAGACAAAAAAGTTTAAAAAAAGGTCAAAATTACGTAGCATCTTTCATTCAAAGATACTGAAATGAACAGAAGTGTGCCAAAACTGTAGCAGGGAATTGAAGACAAAGGTACAAAGACAAAGCCAAAAATACATTTTATTTGGCAAGGGGCAAAGAAAACCCTGAAGAAAAAGGGTTCTTCAATTATATTTCAGAAAACAGAAAGGAAGCTATAAAACCATTATTTAACTGGAAAGACAGTTGAAACATACTGGTAACTGACTGTAAGATGATAACAGATTTTAATAATCTTGATGAAAAAATCTTAATTATAGAAAAACATCTAAAAGTGGGG
Source organism: Chaetura pelagica (assembly GCF_000747805.2). NCBI lineage: Eukaryota > Metazoa > Chordata > Aves > Apodiformes > Apodidae > Chaetura > Chaetura pelagica. Next base: position 9,702,395 of record NW_009952533.1, on the reverse strand, counting down.
GGGAAATAGGATGTTAATAAGAATAAGGATTTCTTAAGAACAACTAAATGTATTCTCACAACTGAAGAATTCATTGCACTCAAGTCAAAAGGGACTTTGCTTTACAGTAGTTTAGGATCTCAGAAAGCCAACTAAAGGGAAAGGCAGTAAAGTGCCAGAGGGCTATAGAAAAGCCAACAAAGCAGTAACTTTAAGGTGAGAAAAGGAGGAGCAAGCAGGAACTGAGAAAGTTACAGATCAGATGTAGCAACTCTGATACTCAGAAGTCGTAGAAGACACTATAGAAGGTTAAAAGCTACTCTGAATTTTCTAAGAACAACATTTCAGTTTCTTTTTGAGATCAGCACAGTAGCTATCTCCTCAATGAACTCTTCAACGCTTTCCCACATGACATTCTCAAAAGCAAACAAATAAAACATATAAAACATAAAAATGAAGGATCCATGTGACACAATTTCAGCAGCCTTTCAAGGCAATGAGTGAAATGGTACAACCATGAAGTGCAAGACTCCATCATCTGAATGAAATTATTAAATATCCACCAAATAAATATTCAGACAAATTATAATGAGATAAATTTACGGTACACACTAACAAAATTTTATGGACTCTGGATTCACCACAAATAAATTCAAAAAACCACTAAAAGTGTATCTGATGAGTATTCAAGTTCAGTTTAGAATGTATTTTATGGGCTTATTTGTTTAATTTACCATATGATTGTGAAAAAACCCTACCCTTTTCTCATATACCTAAACATTGAAATGCACACCAATATCTTAAATGCCCTTAGTTCTATAATTATTTATTGATTTTTTAAATTTCACTTTACATGACTGAAATTAATCCGCAACTCTGCACTGAAACTGAAGTGAGCAGTCAGAAACTTTCGGGTCATCAAAGTGGTAAGGGGAAAAATGCTGAGTAAAAAGCATTCTTAACAAAGGCTGAATTCTTTTCAAAGAAATCTTGCTATACACTTTACATCTTAATGGATGTGTTAGAAGTGTGTTTGGATCCCTGACCTGATGTGAAACATCTGTGCAGTGCAACATGCCCTAAATATTGTCAAATATTCTCTATGGGAGTATCCCTAGAGGTCATGCCGCTGCTAAAACATCTATTGAGAATTCAAATAAATAAATACATTCAGAGCAGCAGTTGCTGAAAATTATCTCTACCAGTCCCTGTGCAATCATTTTCTCAGAGACTATGGGCCACCATTACATTAACTCACTCTAGAGACATCACATAACATTTGCTAGAATACCATTTGCAATTAAAAGGTGACACATCTGGTAACTCACAGAATATATCCTGTTTCTGTTTGGAATTATTTGCCCTACAGTATTTTATACTCCCCAGTTTTTCATGAAACTGTCACTGTTCTAACAGATACAGCACTTCATACTTTTCTTACCAAGAAACTGCCATTACTTAGCTTTTAGTGTGATAATGCCTTCTGTATAAGCCTGGGCAGCATACCAAAAAAAAGCAATACTGTTTTGTGGCATTCAGTCTGAAAACAGAAGTGTTTTACTACACTGGATTCTGTACAGCCTACTGTGTCAGTAATCTATTACTGCTGAATATCTATTGATACAGTCACTGAAATGTGGCACACAGTTCTGAAGTCCTGAAGCTGATGCCTCTCAAAAACCTGGTATCAAATTAGTGTGGAAAATGCAACTTCACTAAAATAAAATACAGCTACAGATTGCAGACAAAAAAATAAAGACTATCCTTCAGAATCATGAAAAACAAGTTCAAACCTACTTAAGCATATCCCTACAACTTGACAAAGCAACTCAAGGCACTGAAAAATTGTCTCTACTATGTAAAAAACAGTGTTCTCCAAGAACGCAAGTGTTGGTAGCCTCCCGATACTGGCCAGCGATAGCAAGGATCTACACAGACCTTAATTCTGACACAAATGTGGTTCTAGATGAGAATGACATACCAGGACTTAACATGGCTCTCTCAAGGAACGATGACTATTACTGGGATCAGGAGTGACAGAGAGAGAAATGTTATATTTTAAAATTGTTCACAAGTTCTTCTCATTTATCTACATATTCCTACACTGCAGGCACAGCTTCTGGCAGAGAGGTGCACCAAACACAGATTAGTCTCAGCTTCCTGTCAGCAATGCCAAGTGGTCACTGACTTCCAGGAAGATGAAGATAAAATAACATGGCAAATATTAAGGAACATAATTGCTACCTAGACACATCTGAAAAGCACTTCTGACCACACTTAGAAGAAAATCGGGACACACCATCTGCTCTATGAAACCCTGCTTTAGAATGAAAATTGGGCATGCAACTGCAGAGGGGAACCACAGCATCGCCCAGAGAGAAATCCCTCATCTTCTTTGGAAGTCAAGACAGCAGGGTGCATTGCAGTAAGCAACTTTAACTGACTTCCATCTTTCTTTTTGCTATATGTACAGCTTTTTACATTTTCTATTGCAACTCACCAAAATCTCTCTTTGATCTTCCAGAGTTTTTAAAAAGTTTGAAAACTCATGGAGTGATGCATCTGTAATACAAAATCATTTTAAAAAGTTTAGTCATGTTGCAGAATGGCATGGCAAAACATAGCCACTTATAGTCACTTCTTACCTACCTATGTATCTTTCATCATCTGTCTCTGCATCACCAATGAATTCAAATTTGAAGTCCCTCAGGGAATGGGCAAATTTTCTCTGGGCTGCTGTAAGGTCTGCAAGATAAAAAAAGCACAGATTGAAGGCTAACAAATCATTTTAAGAAGGCTGGAAGATCCCTCCTCACCCTAGAATAATCAACATTGACAAGAAACACTTAACATAGGTGCCTAAGCACATTACAAGACATCCAACTTTGTCTAACTCATGCATACAGTATTAAACCTAATCTCACGTTTCACTATACCATAATGTAGGGTACAAGCCTTAGAAACAGACCTATTACTACAGAATTTGAAGACACAATACTCAGACTAAGCTGCACTGGTTGTCTTATTTCACTAACCTAAGTCCACCATTTTTGCCAGCATAAACATACATCCTAAAATTTTTAATGTACTTTACATAGAAAATTAAACATTTATATGTAAACCAAATTTAAAATAAATGCTGCACCAGAACTAGAAATTCCATGGTGTTAAACTATGTCTAAAGTTAGGTAACTACACAGCATTAAAATTAATTTTATACAATAACTCTTTTGTAGCAGTCCTAAAACATTTTTTAAACCAAATTTTGACCTACTAGTATTTGACAATTTGGGTTCAAGGGACTCCATCCACTCTTACATCCCTCAGGAAGCAATCACACTCTATAGTCAACCACAATATCATCATTATAAAACTTTATTAAAGATTTTTTCATGCAGGGGCTGATGAGGGGCAAGTTGAAAGTCTGTGGGTAAGAATTAAGGGGCAAGCAGGTGCGGGTGACACAGTTGTGGGGGTCTACTACAGACCTCCTGATCAAGGTGAGGAGGTTGATGAGGTTTTCTACAGGCAACTGAAAGCAGCCTCACAACTACAGTCCCTGGTCCTCATGGGAGATTTCAACTACCCTGATATCTGCTGGAAGACTCACACAGCCAGCCTTTCACAGTCTAGGAGATTCCTCCAGTGCATTGATGATAACTTCTTAATGCAAATGGTGGACAAGCCGACTAGAAGAGGAGCGCTGCTGGATCTTGTACTAACCAGCAAGGAGGGCCTTGTTGAAGCAGTGGTGGTCAATGGCAGCCTTGGCTGCAGTGATCATGAGATGGTGGAGTTCAGGATCCTGTGTGGAAGGAACAAAATACCCAGCAGGACCAGAACCCTGGACTTCCACAGGGCAAACTTTGGTCTCCTCAATCATCTATTAAGGGAAATCCCATGGGACAGGGTGCTAGAAGATAAAGGAGCTCAAGATAGCTGGTCAACATTCAAGGACCACTTCTTGCAAGCACAGGATCAGAGCGTCCCAATGGTTAGGAAATCTAGTAAGGGTGCTAGGAGACCTGCATGGTTAAAGAAGGAACTACTGGGCAAACTTAAGTGGAAAAGGAAAATCTATAGATCATGGAAGGAGGGGCTGGTCACTTGGGAGGAATATAGGACTGTTGTCAGAGGATGTAGGGAGGCAATTAGGAAAGCTAAGGCCTCCTTGGAACTTAACCTTGCAAGTCAGGTTAAGGATAATAGAAAGGGCTTTTTCAAGTACATAGCTAGCAAAACTAGCAATAGAGGCAATATTGGCCCATTGAGGAATGAGGTGGGAGCCCTGGTGACAGAGGATATAAAGAAGGCAGAGGTGCTGAATGCCTTCTTTGCCTCTGTCTTCACTCCTGCAGGGTCTCCCTATGAGCCCCAGATTCATATAGCCCCAGAAGAAGTCAAGATAGAGGAAGAGTTTGACATGGTAGATGAGGATTGGGTTAGGGATCAGTTGAGTAATCTGGACATCCATAAATCAATGGGTCCAGATGGAATGCACCCAAGGGTGCTGAGGGAGCTGGCGGAGGTCATTGCTAGGCCACTCTCCATCATCTTCAGTAAATCATGGGCAACAGGTGAGGTGCCTGAGGACTGGAGGATAGCAAATGTCACTCCAGTCTACAAGAAGGGCAAGAAGGAGGACCCGGGTAACTATAGACCGGTCAGCCTCACCTCCATCCCTGGAAAGGTGATGGAACAACTTGTTCTTGTGACTATCTCCAGGCACATCAAGGACATGGGGGTCATCAAGAGCAGTCAGCATGGTTTTATCAAGGGTAAATCATGTTTGACTAACCTCATAGCCTTCTATGAGGAAATTACTAGGTGGATAGATGATGGTAGAGCGGTAGATGTGGTTTATCTTGATTTCAGTAAAGCATTTGACACCGTCTCCCACAGCATCCTTGTGGATAAGTTGATCAGGTATGGGTTTGGTGACCAGGAAGTGAGGTGGATTAGGAACTGGTTGAAAGGAAGGAGTCAGAGAGTTGTAGTCAATGGGGTAGAATCTGGTTGGAGGTGTGTTACTAGTGGAGTCCCACAAGGGTCGGTGCTGGGACCGGTGTTGTTCAACATCTTCATCAACGACCTGGATGAGGGTATAGAATGTACCCTCAGCAAGTTTGCTGATGACACTAAGCTGGGAGGAGTGGCTGACACACCAGAAGGCTGTGCTGCCATTCAGAGAGACTTAGATAGGTTGGTGAGTTGGGCGGGGAGAAACATGATGAAATTCAACAAGGGGAAGTGCAGAGTTTTACATTTGGGGAAGAACAACACCATGTCCCAGTACAGGTTGGGGGCTGAACTGCTGGAGAGTAGTGTAGGTGAAAGAGACCTGGGGGTCCTGGTAGACAGGAGGATGACCATGAGCCAGCAATGTGCCCTTGTGGCCAAGAAGGCCAATGGCATCCTGGGGTGCATTAGAAAGGGTGTGGTTAGTAGGTCAAGAGAGGTTCTCCTCCCCCTCTATTCTGCATTGGTGAGGCCACATCTGGAGTATTGTGTCCAGTTCTGGGCCCCTCAGTTCAAGAAGGACAGGGAACTGCTCGAAAGAGTCCAGCGCAGAGCTACGAAGATGATTAGGGGAGTGGAACATCTCCCTTATGAGGAAAGGCTGAGGGAGCTGGGTCTCTTTAGCTTGGAGAAAAGGAGACTGAGGGGTGACCTCATCAATGTTTACAAATATGTAAGGGGTGAGTGTCAGGGGGACGGAGTTAGGCTTTTCTCAGTGATGACCAGTGATAGGACAAGGGGTAATGGGTGTAAATTGGAGCATAGGAGGTTCAAGGTGAATATCCGAAAAAATTTTTTTACTGTGAGAGTGACAGAGCACTGGAACAGACTGCCCAGGGAGGTTGTGGAGTCTCCCTCACTGGAGACATTCAAAACCCACCTGGATGAGTTCCTGTGTGATGTGCTCTAGGTGACCCTGCTCTGGCAGGGGGGTTGGACTAGATGATCTCTCGAGGTCCCTTCCAGCCCCTAAGATTCTATGATTCTATGATTCTATGATTTATAAAGGTATAAATAAGCAGTGTACACACACTTTTCTGTTGTGCTGACATGTGCAGGTTGGGGATATCCAGAGTTCTGGAAAAATGGAATTGCTCAATGGAAAAAAAGGATGCATGTCCTAGTACACTACTATCCAGTAAAGGTTTTACTTACATTTTTGCTGTCAGCCAAGGTTAAGGACAATCTGAAATAGTTAATCTATAATCTTTTTCTTATCACAAGTAGTTCTGAAGGGCTAAAAACAACTCTTAATGAACCAGCTAAGCATTTTGTTCTTTAATATTAACTGGAGCTAAAAGACTACAAACTAGGATGCTTTTTTACTGTTCTTGTTTTGTTTAGATTTTTTTAAAACATCTTTATGATAGGTCCTCCATTCAATACACTGTATGCTTCATCGTGTGTCATATAGTCAAGTGAAACTTCAACATACAAAATGCTGCACTGAAAATCCAGTTCAACCACTTAAAAGGGTAAGCCCCAGATACTATATAAACAGCAAAACATAACATAAAAGGAGAAAAGAAAAAAAAAACAAACGGGGAGGGTTGGAAAACCTTATGTTCCTTGCCATTCCACATTCCTTTCTTTTCATTCATTTCTGTGAGTACTTTCCTCAGGTATTGTGTAATAGTGCATTTCCCTGTGATGCCATACTGCCAGGTACTCACCTCCCTTTTGAAACTGCTTCTAATGCCTGTACATTTATCCTTCAAGCCCATGAAGCTGCAGGATGCTGTACAGCATTGAAAGAAGGATAAGGTTGAAGGAAAAAGTAACAGAATTGCCGTGCAAAAGGAAACAGTGGTATTTGAAAGAAAATATCTTGTGGGCTAAAAGGCTTCATGAATCAGACAGCAAAAGAAGTAAATTCTGCAAGTTATGAAAGGCTTAAATATGGAAAATAACAAGTTACACTTATTTGTGAGCCCAATCACAACACAAGGCTGAAAATCGTTCATTTATGGGATATCAGGTGCAACAACACATACTCTCCCAAATTTATTCAATTTTCCTAAATCAAATAATCCCCTACCAAAACCCTAGCATATGAGAGCTAGCCCCATGCTAGAGGAAGGAATTGTTATGTTTTCCTTTGCTTGTAGATGCAGAGTATTCAAATAATACTGAGCAATGTACAACCACATGCACACATCACCCTCCTTTCTCCTTCAGAGACTGAAAGGGTACTAAAAAAGTGAAGGTGGGCTGAACCAAAACACTGAGCTTCTCACAGGATCAGAAAGCCACCACCATGCATTTCTCTTTACTGAATCTGCTACGGAATTGGAAATTACTGACTAAAGGGCTGAGTAGGTGGTTGGAAGCAGTAACCTCTTATAAATATCAAGGCTAGATTTGAAGAGTTCCTGCATTAAAGCCACGAAGACACATTAAATGTTTGCGATGTCTTTCCACAAATTATCTCTGAAACGTTAAAGAACTGTTCCAGAAAATTTTGGAAAGCACCAAGGGATGTGGTGGGAGGGTTGGGGGTTTGGAACAGAGAATAAACATCTGATCAATCAAGAAAAGCCACAGATTGAACCAACACCTAGAAGAGACAGTGAAACAGGAAGAGATTTTCTGATGGATTTTAAGAACTTGGCACTTTCAACAAAGGTGAAGAGTCACCGGAGCAAAATAAAAACTAATCACATGGTGTAAGATGTAACTGAGAAGAAGCAAGCCTCCTGCCTGGGGGAACAACACTCAAGTCACTTGGTTCAACAGACTGCTACAATGATCAGCTACCTAACTGTTGCCAAAGCAGAGATTTTTAATCCTGCTTAGTCAGCAAACACTAACTACAGGATTAACCCTCCAGTGTTCATACACCACCCATCTGTCTTGTTTTATTTTGACTAAATTCACATTTAAGGGCACATTCTGTTTTCATTCCCCACACCAAAATAGCAGTGGTGTAACAAATCTAGCACCTTGCTGGGCAGAACCACTGGTACCCAGCTACTCACAGGAATGGAAGAGCTACTGGTCTGCCTCTTACTAAACTAAAAGAAACAACACTGAATATCAAGAAGAGATGGAGGAAAACTTTCTCAAAAGATCAGAGCAAAAGTACTGAACTCATTCTGCTACAGCACAGGAAAAACTACAAGGATGGCGGCTAGACTCAAGAAGGTAACATAGCCCTGTGTTAGATTTCTTGCCATCTGACAAGCCATGGTCAGAGAGAGACACCCGAGGCCATCCGCGGCCAGATCTTCCACTGCGGGGCAAATAGCATGAAACTGCTCCAGCCTCTACCCTAGTAAGCTCCATGTATCCTACAGTACATACACATGTTGACAAAATTGCAAGCATTTATAAAACTCTATAAAACCAAAGTACATTCTGATGTCATCATAAGTACTCTCTTACCATTGTGTTACTATTTAAATGATAAGCATGGTTGCTTAAATTATAAATTTCAGAAGTGTAACTTGGCTCTCTTTCATCTTGTGTCAGAAGACCTTTACTACAGCAAAATTATTCACCCGGCACTCACAGATACATCCCAGTATTGTTCCACATCAGCATTAGAACTTGCAAGACCAGTACATGCTATGTGATAGACTATAAACATGGATGGATTACAGTTACATATATTGGAATAAGACATATGAGTATGGTATCAAACAGCACTGTCAGTTATGCTTATTATCTAAATAATGCTGTAGCCTACTGAAAAAACCAAACAACTGTGATAATTTAGGGAGCTAGAAAGTAATTATATAGAAAAACACAGGAAGCAGTAATTGGGATGTTGCTTGTTGAAAACCGCTGCTATTATTTAAAGGGATGAACAGGGCATTCAAGATCAAAGAACACTTAAATATGAACCAAACACTAACACTTTTTCCTGAGTAAAATATATTATTGGAAAATGCATAAGGCACAGTCATTTCAAAGACTCCCTTTCTTAAAACACTAGAAGAAGTCAAGCTAAATGCTTTGATCCAAAGACCAAGGAGAAAGGCTGACACATTTCCAAAGAGAGGAGCTTAAGGACATGAGGGCTTTTACTTTTTTCTCTTTGGTAATGTTCCTATCAGTACAACATATTTTTTTCATGTTTGACTTTAACTATTTAAAAACACACTATAAGAAATGGAAGCAGCAGCCAGCTCCCACACAAACGTATCTGTATTTTTCCATTTGGATTTGGAGGAAAATATTTTTGTTCCTTATCTGAGCTACCATGATACCATTAGTTGCTAGGTGGCGACCAGCCCTCATAGCACCAAACTCAAATCGCTCCCTTCACACTAAGATCAGTACTAACTTGAGTGCAAGTCATCTACTAAAACTTTTGCATGAAACAAAATATTGCTTCCTAAGGCTGAGATCTCTTTTTCATGGCAGCAGAAATATTGAACGTCTTTTGTTTTAGTGTTAATAGTTTTCTATAGCAAAATACATATTTCTACATCAAGCTTCACTTTTACAGTATATCATGATGATTCTTCAAGAAGAACTGGAATTACATCTCCATTCCTCATCCCTATCTACAAATCTCATTCACACTAACACTTATGCTTCACTACTATCAGATTTCTAGGGCTTTATTTAACAGGGGAACTTTGATCTCGTTCAACATTCTCCTCAAAAAGCAAAAAGGTTAGTAAATATTTAGATTTAACTACCAAGCTCATTTTCAAGTTATCTTACTACATTAAGGGCTAATATTAGACTTCTTAATATATTTTCTTTGCAGTAGACCAAGATCAGGCAAGCTACACACTGTTCTCAAACAGGCACAGACAAGCTGAGTGACAGCTGGCCTCTCCTTTCTTCCCAGGCATCAATCTAACTTGCAAGAGCAAACAAAGTAGCTTCACAGGAACAGAGTACTTAAAACACTTTGTCCAACAGCTGCAACAGGGGCTTGGTATGACGTTTTGTACAAAAAATGTGCTATCTCAATGCTCACAAAAGCAGCTCTCCATGTTTCTCTTCTGTGTCCCCTTTAGCAAAGGGAACAATGGAATCTAATATAATCCACAACACTGAGAACATGAACAGGATGTAGTTATTATCTTAGTAAAGTGGATAAACAGGATTTACTCATCAACTTAGCAGATGCAAGCCATGTGGCAACATTCTTAAGAACTGTAATGTGTTCCAACTCCAAAAATAAAAGAAATTTTTTATTACTTGCTTTTATCTAGTAAGTATACTGAAAGAATCACTGTAACTGGAAAAAAGAAAACATCTTATAAGAAAACTAAAGTACAAAGTTATTAATTCCCCTCTGAAACCAAAATGGAAATAGAATTCAAAGACTAAAAGGTTTCTAGAGTCTAATTCTAACAACGTCACAATAGCCCACAGCAGCTCAAGAGTTCCTGAAAGCTCAGTGAATTCAGGTATGAGGATTAAAAATCAACTCATCATTAACTTGTCAAACAGCTTTTAACTTTTTGAGGTTTTTTTCCCCCAGCATAATACTGTGTAAGCATACTTGGACTATCCCACACCTTTAAAACAAATAAGAAAAACCACAACTCTCCATTGAATTCAACCAGCAACACAGCATTATGTGCCTGTTGGCCCAGAGGCACCTTCCCAGCCCCAGCTCCCAAGCTTCCAGCAGTTGGCAGCATCCAACCCTCCACATTAATACGCTCAGGTCTGAGGCAAACCTACATTAATTGTGCCAAAGTTATGATCTGTGTTATTATTTACCCAAAACTCTTAGAAATTTGATGTCAGAATGAAGTAACTCTAGACCAAGTTTACACACACATGCACACACAAATGAGTTTAAATTTTCCAAACAAAAGGAAAAAGAGGAGAGGAAGAAGTGACAATATTTATTAAAGGGGTTTTGTTACCAAATCAAAGAAAAAAAAAAAGCTTAGCATTTCAGCATCAAGCAGAAAAAACGAAATTGCAGGAAGAAAAAAATAAATCCTAAAGTAATTTACATGCAAATACAATACATTAATAACAAGATTAGTAATCTTAATCTCTAATGGAATTTTTCCTTTTAACTTATCACAGATAGGAATTGATGTAGCTATTCTGTTACACTAGAAGTGTTACAGGCAAGATAAGAAATCTTTCAGATTTTAACAGAGTAGACTCTTATTTTTATAGATATGTAAAATGTTTTAGACATCATAACCTCCACTGTTTTTTCCTATAGAAAGTATGCAGCAGAATAACACATATATCATCTCACCTACCTTCTAGTCTAGTTCTCCAGCTTTTACCAGTGAATACAAACTTAATTAATTTTTCCTCTTTCTACCCTTGCTAGTACAAGGGTAAAAACTCCACATTTCCTCACACTAAGAAACAACTAATTAACATGTTAATTACCGTAGTTGAAATACCAAAAAGTAGTATTTTATGTGGGTATGGGCAAACTGCCAAATCATGCCGGTGTTGCCCCTCGGCTGCACAACACCTTCTTTGGCTCTGATTATTTGCCTTTTTAGCTGCATCTTTGAAACCAGCACACCAGCCCTTCTCCACCCTGACAAGAGCATTTTCCTCTTCACATTATAGAAGTCAGGCAGAACAGCACACTTAGTATCTCAGCAGAGATTAAAGCTCTCTTACAGTGTCTCCAACCACTCTTAAAGTGCACCCCTCTGCCAGCTCAGCTGGTGACTAAATTTTTCAGTTCTACCCTTAAGCAACACAGTGTAAGTTAAAATTCATGAAAGAATAAAACAACCTGCAACCCTGCTAATAAATTCACTGCTTCAGGGATAGAGAATAACGCTGCAACCACCCTGACATAAGACCTGCAACCTAAAGTGAGGGTCAGGCAACTGCGATGGAAGTCACATGGAGTACCACAAGGATAATTTGCCTTCTAAGAAATCATTGTAATCTTCCTGATCCTTATAACAACCATGTGTCTGACAATAAAATACACCAAAATATGTTGTAAATATGTTGTAAATATGTTGTAAAAATATGTTGTAATGACAAAGACCTAAGAAAAACAAATTTGCAGTGCTGAAAACTACAAGAGCATTCCACCAAATTCACACAGTACCCAAAGTAACCCAAAGATAAACCAGCAGTTCAGGATTTGCTGCAAAGGTTTCCCTGTATCATACTGCACCAAATAGTGGCAAGATGGACACCAATATTAGGTATTAAATCTGGTCCCAAAAGAAAACGCTGCATCAATTCAGAAGCAACAGTTTGAATAGATAATACCAAAATAATTTTATCATCCAGCTTTCACAGATGAAACTTTCTACAAATATCTTCAGCTCTGTAAGAAGTACAGATCTACGAAATGTCTTCCATAAGTGACTGAACTAGAGAATGCAAGATGAAAGCATTCATTTCCACAGATCAGTATTTTACTATTATTAAAGATGTATTAATTCAGAAGGTGAGATTACACTTCTACTAGATAATTTTCTAGCAGAAATGTAAGAATGATTTAAGTCTTATAAAAGACAGCTCTGATCACTAAAAGGAACATAAAATTCCAGATGTTGGACTCTTGTCACAGTTTGACTCAGGATCGGCAATTAAACCAGCAACAACAATGCTCTCAATCCCCTCCCCCTCAGGTAGGGAAGGAGAGAGAGAATGAGAGAGACACTCTCTGGACTGAAAACTAAACTAGACAGCTTTAATTAAACACTAATGATGAAATAAATATATACAATTATATACAAATGTGTTCAGGCATTTTTCAAAATCCAAATAACAGGACATGCCTACCTAACTTCTTCAGTCATCAAAATTCACTCATAGCAGTCAGGTAAAGTTATTACATCAACACAGCAGGAGGATCTGACCAGTGAAGAGAGATTGTCCCCTTCCAAGAAACAGGACTGACTTCATTATTATTCTGTTTTCTTAGAAAGCACACGTGAGTGAAACTCAGAGTGGTTGAGAAAGTTGGAAGGGAAGCACAGCTCAGCCTGGGATGGGAATGTCACAGCAAACATGCCAGCTTGCAGGTTTTTCACCTGTCATATCTGCTGCTGTTGAGCATGAGCATCATCTCTGACAGTTCACATCTAGTAAATAGTTTCAGGAAGGTCTTTTTTGTCTCTGAAGCAGCAAGCAAGGGAGAGTGGGGGGGGGAAAAAATAAAACACCACAATATTTCCCTGAAGCTAATAGTTAAATGAATCCTGAACAGGATTTCATGAAGTAATGGCCTTCTTCCAGACAGTTCTCTGCCTGTTTCATCCCAGCCATCCAACACTGCAAGTGTTAGAGCTTTTCAGGAGAAGTAGGAAAACAACTCCATAATGGGAAGTGAGCAGCTAAAACACAAGGAGAGCTGGTAAACACCTCACTAATGAGCAAGTACAGCAAATATTTTTATCACCTTTTAAAGCACATGCTGTTCAATTGGTTGTTTGAAATATTTTATGATGCTGCAAATCTGCAGAAGTATCAATATTAGACATTAAAACATTTACCCAAAAAATTTTAAAAAATAATAAAATTAAAACAACAAACAACACAAACCAAAATACAGCAACATAATTCACAATGTTTTCTTTCTTCAAAATGGCAGACATCCCAAAACATTGTCAAGTTGCATGGAATTACTGCCTGTCACGATCGTTTGCATATGTAGACAAAAACCCAGGAGACGAGACCTGTAAGATACTGTGATTTCCTGGCAATAAAACATGTCCAAACACACACTCAGCACACCTGCATATGTATAATTAGGACATTATATCAAATAGCTACCAAATACTTTGCCATCAGCAAGACCATAAAAGTTACATTTTCACCAGTTTCTCTGTTCAAGAGTCATGAAAATTATGGAAAATTCTTCCAGTAGGCTGAGAAAGACCTTAGATAGTACAGCTTTATTTTCCCAAATGCAACAATATTCAAATTGGAGAGGATGGAGGAAATCACAATGAGGAACTGGCTAAATAAATAGCTGAGATCTATAATTCAACAAGTAATGGCCAAGTGGCCAAAATTTGAGCTATTTATTTAACTATCTATAAAAAGGTGAGAGTATGTGTGCATTTTGGAAAATACTTGACAATTTAAGTGCATTTCTACACACACAAAAAAATTAATATAAAATTCAAAAAGCAGAGGGTAGGATTTATGGCAAGATTTGCATTCAATGTCTTTTATTGAGGTATTGACTTTTTTGTCCACTGCAGGCAAGATGGGGTGAATCTTCTGCATCATGATGGGAATAGGATGACTGCAACAGGCCCCCAAAGAGATAAAGAGTTCAGGAATAACTTTGCTGTAGCTAGACACCAAAGTGAAATGAATCCAAGTTTTGACAGAGAAAACAGCTGGCAGCTACTGTAGTGCAGAGGACAGCCGGTACTTTCACTGTGTATAGTTTCCAGAAAAAGCACTTGACAGCACAGCAGTGGGTAGCTAGACTACATGCCCAAATTAAAAAAAGGTTTTACTACATACTTTTCCAAAACTGTCAAACAGAGATTTAAAACGTAAAGCAACACAACAGTTGTGTGCCTACAGGAAATGTTTCTGATAGCTCTCACAAGAACTGGATCTGGCTAAACTGAACCTTCTAAGTCAGACCAAAATCATACACATACACCACAGATTTTACCATCCATGTACTGAATACAGGATTCCTTTCAATAAACACCACGTAAAGCACTGAAATACATGAAACACTAAAGTAAAGGATGAGCCTCCTGCTCCTCTTCCACTGCTCTCACTGCTGTTCTTTTAAAGTTGCTGCTGGAGGAAGCTGTGATGCTCCAGCATAATTTCACTTGCCAGCTTCTCTGATTAATGCAGTCTATTTGCCTAGACAGAAGAACGAAATCATTGCTCCTGCCATCAGCAACCGCTAACAGACCTTGCCATGTAATATTTATTTATGTGTTCGATTATGCACTACGGTATATGCCAAAAGAGAAACTTATCTCTGGTCTGGACAGTTGTACAATATTTCAACTCTATATGCAAAGAAATTGTGCAATCTTTCTGTCAGTTTCAGATTAGACATGTTACAAGAGGCTACTGAATCAATTGTGGGATACGACTGTGTATGTAGAAGAGAGACACAGTCAACCTTATTAACACATTAAGAAAAAAACCTGACATTGAAGTTACTGGCACACAAGCATATGAAAGCCCCACAATTCTGGGATTTACATTCCTCCTAAATGAGATTCCAATCTGGGTATCAGTGGCTACTGGTTCCCAAAGCAAAGACCATTAAATAATATTTAAAAAAAAAAAAACCACAATTGAGCAAAAGCAATTTAGGAGAGTCAAGAGCAACAACCATATCCTTATGAGAAGAACAAGGCATGAAATAAACCTCTAGCAATCCTACACAGCAATACCAACATAACCTATAAGCAGGAAACAAAGTCATTTGTTTAGTCTTCTAATGCAACATTTCTATTTCATTCTGTTTTCAAACAAAAGACTAATAGTATATAACAGTAACACTCTTTTCTAGATTAACTACATCATTTACGCTTTGACACAAGAACTAGCTTAGATTACTATTGCTGTTTTAGAGGAAAGCCAAGCTGTTGTTTTTTTTCTACGTAAGCGTAAAGTATAATTTTAGTGACAGTACTAGCCTTCATATCTTTTTTTATTTTTCCATAATTTAACTGTTTCAGCTGCATTACTATGAACTCATTATTTCTGATACAGTGTGTTTTCAAAAGAGGAAAGAGAATACAGTTTCTTGCAGAAGTCAACCAATACCATGAAGGTATTCTTACTCCTGTGGTGGTATGAAGAATGCTTCATGTAATAGATTAGGAGTACAGATGTTCAGTACTTGGCTCAGCAGTGTTTCACTGATAGAAGCTGAGGGAAGAGAGTGAGCCAGCATTTCCAAACATGAAGTTGTTTTATAAAACTGGGATTTGTGACGTTTCTATTACCATTTCTGAGGTCAAGGCGCTAACAAATTTGAGGGAATTGGTTTATAAAACAGGAAGTATTGATTTTCACTTTGCCTCTCTTCCCAGGACCCAACAGTTACATTCCAGTACTGCCCTGCTTTTCATCACTCAAATAATACACAACACTGCCTTGCTAGCGCAAACATAGTCCACATACTCAGAGCTTTAACTGCATGTCAGAGAAAGCAAGAAGTAGACAAAAAGGGGAGCAGATCACTAAAGTTGATCCATGACTGATCACAAATGTTGTCAATTCAAAAATCGATGCCTGGGTAAAATGACAAAAAAAAAAGAAAAAAAAAGAAAAAAAAACAAACCACATATAAATTCCATTCTAACAGCCTAATAGCTCAAATGAGGACCTGCTTGCACAGTGAAAATTTATGTTATGTACACAATACTTAAATAACAACCCCAAATTTTAAGGATGTTGCCTGAAAATACTACAAATAAAGGATAAATTACACAAGAATCTGAAGGAAAGGCTTCAGCTTTCACCAGTCAACATACTGCATCTGTTCAACAGGGAGTTACACTCAGACTGTATACTTATATACACAGGGTTTTTCTATGAAGAAAAAAACAAATTACTTTAAAATCAGTTTAAAAGAAAAAAGGTGGTGTTCCACACCTTCTGTGATAGCCTTCTTGCAATAAGATAATGAAAGAGCACTAGCAACAAATGTAGAAGAAATATGAGTTAGAAAGCAAATCACAGAATGACAAAACGGCTAGGTTGAAAGCAACCTTCAAGACCATCAGGTTCCAACCCCCCTGCAGGGGCAGAGACACCTCCGGGTTGCTCACAGACACATCCAACCTAGCCTTGAAAACTTCTAGGGAGGGAGCATCCACAACTTCCTTGGGCAACCTGTTCCAGTGTCTGACCACCCACACAGTAAAGAATTTCTTCCTAGCATCTAACCTTACTCTATCCTCTCCCAGTTTAAAGCCATTACCCCTTGTCCTATCACTACAAACCCTTGTAAGAAGTCCCTCCCGAGCTTTCCTGTAGGCCCTTCAGGTACTAGAAGGCTGCTATAAGGTCTCCCCAGAGATTTCTCTTCTCCAGGCTGAACAACCACAGCTTTCTCAGTCTGTCTTCATAGGAGAGGTGCTCCAGACCTCTGATCATCTTTGTGCTTCTCCTCTGGACTTACTCCAGGAGCTCTACATCCTCCTACCTGTGGTGGGGGCTCTAGAACTGGAAACATAGTACTCCAGGTGGGGTCTCACAAGAGCCGAGTGGAGGAGAAGAATCACCTCCCTTGGCTGGCCACGTTTCTTTTGATGCAGCCCAGGATACAGTTGGCTTACTAGGCTGCAAGTACACATTGCTGGCTCATGTTGATCTTCTCAACAACCAACACCCCAAACTCCTTTTCCTCAGGGCTGTTCTCAATTCATTCTCCACCCAGCCTGGATGTGCCCCGACCTATGTGCACGACCTTGTACTTGGCCTTGTTGAACTTGGTTTTCACAGGCCCACCTCTCAAGCCTGTCAAGGTCCCCCTGGAAGCATCCTTTCCCTCCAGCATATCAGCCACACCACACAGCTTGGTGTTGCCAGCAAATTTGCTGAGGGTGCTCTCAATTCCATTGTCCATGTCACTGACAAAGACATTAAATAGCACCAGTCCCAGTGCACAAATCAAAGCTACAAGAAAGCTACACTTAGGGGTTATTATCAAAAGTCAGAAGACAAATTTCAGGTATGACAACTGTGAAAAAGTCTTAAACGCAAAACATGCTAAGAATAAGGAGGAGACTAGTAATCAATGCTTCCTACCCTTGCAATCTTAGCAGTGCAGAACAAGCCCCTTTACAGGGTAGCTGTGGCTTGCCAGGGAGTTGGCCTCTGAGACAAAAATTTACCTACAGCTCCACTTGGTACCCAGCATCTCACATCCCACTGAAGGGAAAGGGCACTTGCCACCCTCCCATGAGACCTTACCACACATATGTTGTGATAGTTTCTTTAAACCAGCACAGGGAGAGAGCCACCACGGCACGACGCCCACCCAGATATACCCTGTTCCTGCTCTGCTGGGCTGCCGAAAGAAGTGACCAAACTGATGCCAGCACTGCCAAGCCAATAAAGAGCAGCAGGAAAACAGCTACTGCCACTTATTAGAGGGAACATAACTGCACCACTAAGCCAGATTGCAGCATTTTGTCATAAGGGTCTGTACAAGCAGCTACCGCCAGGTCCTATAACACTGAAGAATTTATAGACTGAAATTATTTACTGTTCTTCAAGCTCCCAGTCCCATAGAGACTAAATTTGTTCTGAAGAGTTATGAAGAAAGAAATACTACTTTATTTACCAAAACTTATCACTTGAAACGTTTATGTTTACATCACCAATGAAGAGATCGTTGCTACTCCATGCCACCCAGCCAGCAGTATATGCTTTAGTACTTCAACTGTAACACTTACTTTGCTTATCGAGAAAACACTAAAATACTCCATGCTGAACAAGACTCAAAGCATGACACTACTAAAGCATTTAGCGCAGCTGCACTGTGAGGTTTGGGATGAAAACCAGGAGAATTCACAATTCCTTCTGACATCTTAGGAAAAATCACATCTATTATCCAACCAGGCTCAGCCAGCACTGACGATAAGAGGGTGGTCCTGTCTGGCTGCAAGCTGACTGATGAATATTCAGTACCGGCGTCTTCATTGTTCAGCTTGGGATTGTAGGATAAACACTTTCTACACTCCAGCTGTACAGGCTTTATACCTCAAGCTTTAGCACTCATTGGTACAAACTGTCCTCGTTGCTCACAAAACTTCAAATGTGGACGCCTTTCAAATCAGATTATTTATGCATACATCAAGCTTGGAAGCAAGATAAAACAACAAAAATGATGGAAGAAAGGAAAGTAATTAACTAACAATCCTTGACAGAAAAAAAAATAAAAAATAAATTAAAAATTGACAAAAGGCTACAAATGTGAAGTCTTATGACAACTATGAGGTATAATTGCCTAAGTAGGTCTAAATTTTATCAGGTTGATAGGGAAGACTAAGAAATTTTCTTGTCCCACCCTCTGTCCCCGCATACATTAAAAAAAAAAAAAAAAAAGAAAAAAAAAAAATCACACACACACAAAATGTTACCAGTTAAAACCATCATTTACCTTACCCAACTGCCATGTATGCTTTACCTAAGTTCATGCATTTAGAGTATAAATCAATAAGAAACCAATTTGTTTGGCAGAAATCTCAGTGAAAAGGGCTCTTTTGTATACCATCTTAAAAATAACTAGATTTAAACAGTTTTCTGTGGATCCCACTAAAGAGATTGTGCTTAAATACTCTCCACTCTCTGGCTTGTGGCAGATCAACAGACTTTCAGGCTCAAGTGATCAAGCCTGAGTCTTCTGAAACAGAAATATAGGTGACAACACTGCTACATGGAAACTACCAAAAATAGGCTGTTAAAAAAAAAAAAAAAAAAAAAAAAAAGCCTGTTTGTTCTTGTTGTTGGCTTAGGGTTTTTTTTGTTTTTTTAAAAAAGCACTTTTTTTCCAGTTTCACAGGCCTTTAGGAAAACAAGCACTTTGTTTATGAAAGTCACTCTGAGTCACAGAATATCAAGTCTCTGGAGGAAAAAGGATTAATACCAGGAACCTAGAACCCATAAATCTCAGTTTAACAGCAGCAGGACCATGGGGCTCTCTGTGCAACAGACAGGCAGAGCAGAAAACCCTAACATAGAAAAGCCACATTTAAGACAAAGCTCAGGTACTTGAATCACAACACCAATGCTGGGACACTGGTTATTACATGTTTCT
Source organism: Chaetura pelagica (assembly GCF_000747805.2). Lineage (NCBI taxonomy): Eukaryota > Metazoa > Chordata > Aves > Apodiformes > Apodidae > Chaetura > Chaetura pelagica. Next base: position 9,682,708 of record NW_009952533.1, on the reverse strand, counting down.
GTAACAATTTGTAGCATCTCTATTTTAGAGAAATAGGTTTTATTTCTCTATTTTTACCACTTTGTTTCAAAGAGAAAAAAATAGATGAGAGAATATAATGTAAAATAAACTAGGAAAGAGTCTGGATGATAGAAGAAACCCCTTTATCCTTTTTTAAAGCTCTCTAGCACAAGTGACAAGAATGGTCACAGAAGCAGAAAAGACTATATACTCCTGAAAGCATGTAGAAATACATAACGAAGACTGAGTAATGTTGCTACAGTTACTTGTAAACATTAAAAATAACTTGACCCTGGTGATGAGGGGGGATTTTTCAGTAATTTTTTTTTAGTCCTCTTCCTTATCTTTGACTTTTTACATAAAAGTAACAAACAAACCTGTCTTTCCTAATGCAATACTCCTTGATTTTGTCATAAGGTTTATATTACATTGATCACAGCTGGAAAACAAAAGCCTTAAACAAAGACTTATCAAAAGACACATTAACTGCAAGAGCAATTGGACCAGTGAAAAACACTCTAAAATTAACCCACATTTCTACAGATATGGAAGTGGCAGATATAGGACAACGTAAGAGACTTTTTCCTGAACTTAAACGTTTGAATCTGGCTCCTTCAGTAGCCTTCCCACACTCAAATGAAACAGAAAACCTCCAACTCAGGCTAACATGAGAGGCACAGACTTTCCATTTAGTCAAAGTCATAAGCTGAAAGCTCAAGAGCAAAAGATAGACTGATTGCCAGTACAGTGATTACTCAGCTACGTCAAGTCACAGGGGAGCACGGGTTTTAGCTACAATGCAGTATTTGCTCCCTTCCCTAAGTACCTAATGTAGTATCAAAAAACAGTCCAATATCAAAAGTCATTTCTCCAACTGAAAACATATTTCTTGTCCTAGAGAACTGAAATCATTATATTCTCTTTATCTCCTCCCTCATAAAGACAAAAATCCAAAAGAAAGCATTAGTACAACTACCTGAACAAGCTGTTAGCTTACAGCAATTGTAACAGCATACAAGCAAATGTTCCCTCAGGTTTTGGTCTCCTGTCACACCATGATGTCTAATCTTGCTCAGCAGAAAACAAGGTGAGACACAGAATGAAAACTAGGGATTTAATCCCACCCCCACCTTTCCAAGTGCCACAGTAATTTAAACATCTTTGTTTTAAATACACACCACAAGAAAGGCATGTGTTGTACACACAGCTACATAAAACAGCTATTCTGGCTGGACATCCTGCTATGCTTTCTGCATTAAGAAAACAAAACCAAAATTAAACAACAAAATAAGAAAAATCCACCAGCAGACTTTGCAAACATTTCACAGCTGGTCTCCTTAATGCAAGGTAACTATCTATTAGCATACTTGAAAAGTCTGTTCTTTTCCCAGAAGAACAACTATGAATGAATGCAGTATCCTTGATCCAACCGCAGCTCACAGCACTCTCCCCTCTACAACAGACAAAACCTATTCCCAAGATTCTGCTAGTATTTCTCACAGGCAGTTCCAGACAGCTAACTGGAAGAATCTGTGAAGAACATTTTTTAACGTTTGAAACGGTTCACTTTGTCTGTCTGGAGCACCACCTTGATGAGAAAACCTCCAAGCACTTGGAACAATTGTACATTATTGTCACAGGGCAGTAACACGGATGTTCTGCCACAACAAATCCAGTCCTGCAACAACAGCATGTTCAAGATCTATTCAACATGCATGTATTTAAAAACCAAACATAACTAGTATTATATTGTAATGCAGGTATCCCATGGCAAGCTTATGAAAAGCTGTCAGTAATTTTCTGATTAAATACACAAGTCTATCACAATACAACTGAAGTACACTTTGGTTTGCTCTGACCTTATTTTGGATACAATGGAGTTAGCCTCATTCAATCCACCACCTATGGAAATAAGGCCGTGAAACAGTGGAAATCCTAAAGTGTTCAGTGAATGCATTTGCCAATAACAGCTGGAAAAGATATTTTTTTATTTCTGTAGGAAGCAAGAGCTTCTGACCTAGTCCTAACGATGTAAATCAGAACAGTTTCTAATGAATTGGGGTCCATGAACTGCTGGCTGATTGCAAAGACAGAAATGGCCCACAACTGGTCCTTAGAATCACTGTGAACAAATTAATGCACTGTCCTACTAGGTCACATAATCTAACACAATATTTTTATGTTAGGATAAATGAATGAGAAATGCATTCTAAAGTCAAGCACGCTCAGCTTGCCTGAAGAAATAAAATTTGAAATAAAAGCTTAAGACAAGGTGGCAGTTCATAGCTTGTTGCTTTTTCCTCTACTCCTTATAAACAAAAGTTATTTATGAATGTTGTAGAAAGCTGCAACATACGTGCAAAATCCTGGAGAACTAACACATTTGCTTTACAATTCCTTGTTAATCTCATTTTCTATTCCTGGTCAGCACCAAAAAAAAAAAAAAAATTCTTACACTAAAAGGTCCTCAGTGCATTTCTTCTTTCATTTACTAATGTTTCTTCTCGTGTCCAAATTTTATACTAAAATTGTTGCTAAAGTAGGGGAGAAGAACCCCCATTTTAACACATCAGCTGTGATATTCCAAAATAAATTGGATTCTTAAGCAGCAGTAGGCTCTACATTCATTACTTAAACTGCCCATTGAAACGGACACATTTCCATGACTTACAAAAACAAAACACAATACACATACAAAATCTACAAACACAACTCCATGATCAAACTCAACAAATGTGTTCAAGGTCTAGGCTGTTCTGAGTATGTCCAGTACCAAACAGCATCAGGATTCACAATCCAGGGCACCTCACCTGCTTCATAAATTGTCTAAGAACAACAGCTCTGTTCTTGTCAGATGCTTTGCTAGGAGAAGCCTGCAGATAGGCAAAAGGCTACTTCTTATAGCAGGACGGCACCTCCCAGACTCAGGAGAGGAAGACAAGAAGTAGATGAAGCAGCTCAGTGGGGCTCAGCAGCACAGGTCAGGTCACTAATACAGTCACACTAGGTTTGTACTTGCTTTTACTAGTATCACAATGACTTAGGGTTACCCATATTTTTTAAAAAAATTACAGTATTGTAGCAGCATTGTTTCTCAGTGTCCAGCACAGATGAAGGCCATACTAGCGTGACAACCTCAGGCAGGATCAGTTAGAAACTACATAACAAAGAACATTAAGCCTTTCATTATTACTAGCTTCAGCAACTAAGGCTGCTTTACTTTTGAAACTGTTTTTGCTCAAGATTGACGCTGCTGATCAAGCTTTAGAGCTGTATGCCTACCTTATACTTGAGACTGAGTCTGTAACTGCAGCCCACTGAGCCTCTAGTAACCTGTAACACCTGTTAGATGTTGTTCATTGTGACTCCAGAAAACTATAAGCTCCCCTTCCTTTCCATCCAAAAGGCCCAAGACCATGAGAAGTTTACAGGGATGATTATAGCCAAAATAAACACAGGGTTTTTTCTGAGTAGTTGCAAATGGCACAAACTCCATGGGGAGAAACAAAATGGCGTGCAGAGACCTGTAACTGAGACTTATTTCAACTTAAGACAGAGGTGTTTTGCAATGCTATTTCAACAACAGGAGTGTCCAACTAAGAAATGCAACAAACCTGCTTCTACACAGACTTGCTAGCTCCCATTTACCTTTGTTCTGATTTGTGTTGACTGAGAGTGAGATGAGAAAATGCATAGAACTGCTGGAGAACAGTGTCTTTCACTGCATAGGAAAATAGTCCTGTTTTGACCTTCTGAAGAAATTTTAAAATTAATAGAAGGGAAATAAGAAAAAATAAAGAAAAATGAAGTTGGGGCACAGGTACAATTTTGCAGAGTATCGGTCAGACTCGACATGTAGATGGCTAGTTTTAACTGTATATAAAAAAAGTACAGCTGGATACACTATACAATCTATTAATTATATACACATGCTTAACATAGACCTTTAGGACCCAAACTGAAATAATCTATGCAGTTCAAAAGACTGGAATGAGATTATCATAGAACAGTTAGTAACCTTACTTCTTTCAACTCTGTAATCTCTTTGATTCATTGCATACTCTGGAGCATTGGGGCATCTTCAGTCAACAAAGCTCAACAAAGTGTTTGCAAACTAAAGAATTGAAACTTTACGGTTTTAATTATTTTTTTTCATGGCACTGGAAGACACCACCTAACCACAATCAAACACAAGGAGAACTACTCACATAAGGCATTCAGAGAGATACTGCACACAAGTGCTGCACTGAGCAGCATCTTGAACTACACTTGCACCACAAAACATGAAAGAACATGTAGCCCCCCCACTTTTTCTTCCACCAATTAACTGAGGTGAAAGCAGGCTAGCAGCTCTGAAGAGCACCATACATACATTTAGCCAGCTTCCTTGCTTCTACATTATGAAGTAACATGAAATACATCATCTGTCACACAGCCAACTTTCACTTCAAAACTAAACATTGACAACCTGTATTTTCACTAATTGCTGCCTTATTGATGCTGGAGTATTTAACACATTTGAAAGCCAGAACAAAGTTCAAACCAAGATGATAACCCCCAGACATGTGACTGCTAAGTATTTGAGCTGGGGAAAGGCCTACACACAGAAATAAAACTCTCTGCCCCAGTTCACCAAGTATTTCCAAAAGCAGATCAGGGAATACACAATAGTGCATTTAATGCAACCAAAAAAACCAGTCTGAAACACAGAATTCACTCCCTAAAGGATACAACGGGCAGAAATATATGGAGAAAAGCTGTTATTCTGTTAGCATCCAAAACCAGTATTTCATAAGGCACTTCTAAAAGTCTTCGTATCCATTACTCCCACCCCCCTTAGTAACATCAGGAGATGATGTGTGCAAATAAATTTTAAAAACCAAAAGAACAGATTTTTCATTTTTGTGACATAGAGTACACACATAACACCAACAGGATTTATTTCCCAAGAGAGTCCGTGTATTAGAAACAGTGAGTTGGCAATTTAAGCAAAATAGCACATTCATTGGACACACCTGAAATCCCTGACCAGTACTGTCTTTGTTTCTGTTCCTTCCCTCAGCTCCAAATGTAGCTCCACAACCAAACACAGGACCAAGATGTGAATGGCCATCCCTGGGCTTGTGCAATCCTGCACCCATGGGAAAACAGGACTGCTGAGGACACACAGTACACATGGAAGCGACCCACCACGCATGTTCTTTTAAAAGCCACAAGAGCAAATTGATGTGGCAGTATCACAAGGAAAGCTGTATTGAAACATGAAGCAAGTCTAACCTGCTGTTGGTTAAAGGTAAGTCATGAACCCCCAGCAAGACATACACAAATGATGACTCTGATGACATCATTTAGAGCAGCTCAGCAGCTGGCAAATGCTGCACACATCAGTGCCCTGTGCACACACCACATGGCTGAGAGTCACTTGGCTGGCCACAGCACCAGTTCATACCTCCTACACAAATATAAAAGGTATCCACACACAGCACGTCACAAAAGTCTCTCAGCATACTCCTAGCTGCAAAGTATCTGCCTGTCTTCCATATGCATGCCATGGTTGGTGCTCAAAACAGCTGTGGCTAGGCAGGAATTTTGAAGGAGCAGGGACCTATGATTTCACGCTAGTGAAACGCCCTGAGAAAGTTTTAAAAAATGAAAGCAATACAGGTGAAGTCGTACCCAAGTATCTTGGCAAAAATTGCATTTAAAAATAAAAATAAATACATTGAACTAGGAAAGATGGTTTTGTGCACAAAGCGAAAGAACAGGACTTGAGAGACTTTTATGTTCCAGGCAATGTTACTTTATGTTATGTTACTTTGACAAAGTAACTGACTCAAACTGTGTCTCAGCTGTCACATGGGAAGATACCTCAGCCTCTAGGATATCAGCAGGTTAAAATCTATTACTGACCAACATTCTCAGCAATTCTGTTTACTCTTATTCTCACCACTTCTGCTACAGGTACATTCATAATTAAACAGTGTATAGCTATTTTGGTAGACTATGTGAATTTTAAATACCTGGTTATTAAAACAATGGATAGAACTTCTGCTGGTTGTATGTTAAAGAGAGAATTTGTTGTTGTTCAGGAATAAAACCCCATAAAACCACAATTAAGACCTCTGAAAAGGACATCTATATTATAAAACCCAGCATTTTCAGTATTGGGGAATATATATTTTCAGGCAAATCAGTTTACAGGCACTGGCACAATCCCAGAATGACCTGGAGGCAGAAGCATAAGAAATATTTAATCAGGACTTTCATTATAAGAAACAGATAGACATTATAAAACTTAACCTTGATGACTCAATACAGCAAGGTTTAAAAAGCAGTAGCTTCAAGTGCATATAAAAAAAAATCAGTAACCTCATCATTACTCTTCTTTCATTTTAAATGTTGAATGAAGCAAACTTACAACACAACCTCATACTAAGGCAAGTGTTTCCATGTATAACTTTGTTTCAATTCCTGGCTGTATTTTGCAATAAAATTTTTCAGGAATTTTGTTTTAAAGTTGTTGGCTTTTCACTACTACAACAGAACAAAGACAACACTGCAAGTTTCCATTAACTTCTACATAATGTTAGACAAATGCACTAAGCTGTAATTTACAGTGAAGGTCAACTGTGTGTTAAGTGCCAACAATTTTGGGGTTTATTATCCAGATCACTAGATCCCTATCTGACTTAGATCACAAACAACTAAGCAGATGTTCAAATTCTCCAGCTGCCAGATTCTTCATCATGCTATGAAGGCTTACCCATCAAATCACATTCACATTGTGCAAAAAAATGTGAGATTAGTAAATCAATATTTATTAAAAACTTTTTTAAATCAGCAATTAAAGAGCTTATTTTAGTAGTTTAAGACTCATAAAACCTGTAAACAGTTTAATTTGCTCGTAGCTACACCTGAAGTTCCTCCAGCATCTTCTTTGTATTAGCTTTAGACAAGTTCGATATACATGTGGGGTTTTTTTTAAACCAAAAAGTCTATCATCATCACAGACACCAGAAATCATTAGATTACAAAAGGAAAAATCAGAATAGGTAGCAATTCACTAGAGGGGAAAAAAAAAAACCCCACACACAGTACCAATTCCTGTGATGCAACTTAGATATCCAGCTAAAGAGACCAAAGAGACAAATAAGAATTAAGATGCAAACTTTTGCTCCAGTTTATCTTCTGTTTATTTGAAACAGCAATGGAGTTGATGACTCAATAAGCCAGAGTTAACAATTCTTCAGTGAAGCTCAACTCACCCAGCAGCCAGACCAAAGGCTGCTCATAATGCAGCAGTGCACTGAAGCAATCCAGCAGCCAGATTCGTATAATAAACAATAGGGTGAGAGAGAACTGGGTTATCAGCTGGAAGTTGCTTTAGACAGCTGAAAATGTAGCTTTTTCTGGCATCCTTTGTGCTTTCAGAGGGGTTTCAGTCACAGACATTCAAATTTTCTTCGCGTTGGAGGCTTGAAAGAGTTTGGAAAAACTGGAAATACTAAAGAAAAAAGGACAATACATATAACTCCAGTCATATGCTCGCCACATTTTCTTACTTGTGTTTTCTATATCTGAAGATTCATTTGACTGCAGGAATTTCAGAATCCATTCTGTGGCTCCAGGCAAAACACTAATAGGTACAGTTGCTTTGTTCAACTTGCCCAACTCCTGCTACCTTCAGGAATATGTAATTCAGAAAAATGCCAAAGACTGTTCCAATCCCTTCTTTCTCTTCCCAATCCTGTTTTTTCTTTTTCAGCTAGAAAGACGACATGGCCAACCAAATTAAAAAGTAGAGGAAATACCTATTAAGACAACTGAAGAAATGGCCATGTGTGGTTGAAAGCAACCACAACTGTTTCTGACTATATCCATTTAGCATTTTTGCCACAGTAATGCACAAAGATAGTGGCAATTTTTTTTTCTCTGTTAGTAGAAATTTTAAAAAGTCTTAAAGCTAGAATGCAAGAAAAGACACCCATGCAAAGTTCTTTCAAAGGGAAGGAGAAAAGATTCTTTACTCTAGATCGCATCATGTACTTATCCTTCCAGCATCTCTCTTAGGAATTTGCTTACAATATGAATAATTTCCATCCAAATTGCTTTAAAACAGCTCTCTTTCATTTATTAGCAAGTTAAATATATTTTCATTTCTTACTATAAGAGAGAAAATTTTTATATAAAGAACACAGGAAGTCAATAAGGGAACAAAAAACAATTATTTGAGCTTTATCTTAAACTTAAAAGAGAGATATTTCTTATGCAGAAATGAAGCCAGTAGAAATCTCAGCTTGCTAGAGGATTCTTCTATCTAATGCTCCAGTTAAATGATCTTGGTAGTGTTATGGGCAGTTTCAGGTATCAAGCACGCAGGTATTTCTGCACACCTATGCTTTAGTTGCTTGCGTTTTCTAACCTGCTTCCTTTTCCATTAAAGAAAGCAACAGCAGCACGTAATGCACTGCCTGAAAGCATTATTTAATCCAACAGTATAATCCATTTAAAAAAAAAAAAAAAAAAAAAAAAAAAAAGAGGAGAAACACTGGAGGTCATTAGTAAATAAAAAAGATACATGGTTAAATGTCACTGTACCCAAACTCCCTCAGCACTAAGAAGGATTGACAATATAGGTACTTCCTGTTTGCAGTACATGACAATGTCTGAACATCTACTGATCCCTTCTTAACAAGAAAGGAACACTCTTATACTCTAATTAAATGTGTAAATAACCCTTTGAGCTGGATGAACTATAATATTTTATTTCAGCACATAATGGACAAATTACCTACAAAACTTTTCTACATGTTCTTTGTGCAAGACTCCCTTCCCAAAAACAACACAGGCAACTCAATACAAACACATTTACTGCTGACAAACCATGATTTGGCCACATGACTGACCTGCCTGTATTTCAGGTATTAGCTATGTCAGACCTAATTATCAGAGATAGCTTGACAAGGTCTCTCACATTATTCAAAAAAGGTGCACTTGCCAAAGGCCTAGCAGAGGCCACAGCATATAGCAAATCGCACTCAGTTCAGCCTAGGCTTGTGGTTGTGCTGACAATTTTTCTCTATAAATTACTCTACATAAATAATCACTGGCTAGGATGCCTCTGACCATACCGTCAGGAATTCAGTGACTCATGATGTGTAAGAAATACTGCCCATCGCTTTTACAATAAAACATAGGAGGTTATCTTTCTACATGATAACCGCTACAGAAATTATACTAGTTTTAATTGTACCAACTGTGAAGGTTGCTGTTAGTTTGACTGCTCCAGGCTATTCTATCCTCAGCTTTAAATCCTGCAATTCAAATAACTCTGTCTAAGAAAGGACAGCGTATCAAAGGTATATGGACTGAATTACAAGCTTTTCTGGTTAATAAATTTTCCATCCCTTTGTCTCCTATCATGGATGAGTGGAACACAAATATCAGGATACAACATATAAGCACATACACAAATGCCAGCAGGATTGATCACAATATAAGAATTACTCATATTACTATTCAGGCAGAAATATCCATCTAAAGTGATTAAATGTTCAGGCAATGCTTCAAGCATAAGGGTCTAAATTTAGGAGTACAAGCAAAATTACTCAAGGGGAAGCACACTGGCACGTCAGATTAAGCAAAAGCCAAGTATAGTGGATACATACTGCAGCTTCATACATGCAAGATAGGAAAGCACAATATCTACTTTCCCCAAAGACCTTACAGTAAATGTCCTGCAATAATTTATACTTCAAGTCATTTCCTTAAGTGCACAGAGAGATTATACAAAAAAAATATTCAAATAGAAATGGCAGCTACATCTTCCAGGATAAGAGTCAGAGCAGGCAGGGAAGGCAAACATCCTGCAAGAACACACAGGAGCAAACACTGGGAAACACGGCTTGGTTAGTACAGGCTGTTTGAGACACTCCTACACCGGGGGTCTAACAGCAAACCAATCTGTGCTAACAACAGGTAATGTACCAATAGCATGGTAACTGAAACTCGAAACGTGTACAGCATGAAAGTCATTCAAGCACACAAACTGCCATCACATGCAAGATACCACATCACTAAACCACAGACAAGTCCTGAAAGCCAAGGCTGGGACGGAAAAAAGGTTGAGAAGGAGGGAGTTCAATGCCTGTCTCTCACAGACTGACTCTGGCCCTTACAGAAGTTAATAATACAACTGGGGACTAGCGAGCTTGCACTGAAAGCGAGAGGTAACATCTAACCCCAGAGTGCTGCAAAGCACCATTAGGTTTTTCTCTGGAAGCCCCAGCAAGATTTTTCTGCCTTTCACCATCACAGTTTTGCACCTAGCATGTGCAAGGCTCAGAATTCAAGGGTGTATTCTGGGTGAACAAAGCCTCTCAATACAACTCAAAAATCTGTTTATTTTGTAATCTTTACTTCTTTAGAAGTACTTTTAAAGCTAGAAGTGCAATTTGTACTAATACATGTTACTGACCACAAGAAGGCTCACAGAAGTACTGTGTTACTGTGGGGTGATGTGAGAGGAAAAAGAGGTACACTGGGATGTTAAGAAGAGGCAGAAGTTTGAAGGGAAAGAAACCTCTGAATAAAAATAGAAAGAAGGTCATATTCACTCCTTTGCAAAAACATCTCTGTTCCTGTGGCCAAAACCCACAGTAAAACATTACAGCTTTTCTCCAGCACAAGCTACTCTTTCTAAATAAGACATTTCATCTCGTATTTAGTTAGAGTTAGTAGTAACAGAAGCAACTTAAAAACAAACCTGAGTATCACAGGCTGACCCTTCCTATTTCTACACTATGGCCACCTGTACCAAAACAAGGTAAAACGTAAGATAAGACAACCTGGGAACCTTGGACAAAAGTAGTAAGGTAAGTTTTGAACAATGCTCACAGCTGCACAGATTATAAAGAACTGAGAGCAGAAAATAGGTGGCAATTTCCTAATTACAATTTGGTAAATGGACAGTTTTCCCCACAGAAATTAATTTATCTCAGTAAAAGATATATAAAATCATTATCTACTCCTATTTAAAACTTTAAACAAACTGCCCTCAAGACAGATGAGACAAATAATTCACATACAATTAGCTGTATTATACATCCAAAAGGAAAGGAAAAGCACGTTTTCTTTCTCATATAAGGTTAGCAAGAGCAAAATAGGCGGGGGTGAAATCTTCTCCAGCTATGTCTCAATTCAAGAAAAAAATCCCAAAGAAGGAATCTGCAAATGGGAGCCTCTGCATAAACAGTCCTCTTGCATTCTTGGTCTGATGTCAACTCAGAACACAACCATCCTCTTCCCCTTACTAGTAACAGAAATTAAGAAAGTGCTTTATATGAAAGTATTATTACTAATACCAAATTACTGTGAAAATTGTAAACTTTGGGGCTGTGGGCAACTTACTATCAAAAGCTGGCTTGCTGACTGTTGCCAGTTAGCAAGAAAAACTCCAATTCACTTCTGATTCTTACTTAGTCATCTTTCCTGTTGGCATAAACAAAAGCCACACCGGTTTTACATACAATTTTACATACACTAATCTCCACTGCAGGTTTCCAAAGATTCACACTACTTTAAGACATTTGTCCATAATTAATCAATGTAAAACACTGTAACTAAGCAAGGAAGATTTAGATTTCAGTTTAGTGGGAGCCACCTGTTTTGTGTTAGGGCAAGATTTAAGTCAGGATTCACTTGCAGGGTTTTCAGATAATTTTCATTTGTTATTAGTTACTGCTGTCAAGACACAGAAAGAGAAGGATCCAAAAGTTCAGTCAATTACTTTTAGGGCTGGGTAGCAGCCAGCAGGAATGTTTATTGCTGGGTTCAGCAAGGGTTCGCCAAATGATGAGAGATGTTAGCATCGGCAGGGAAAATTTCCTTTCTTGGACTGCATCAGCTAAATGCTGAAGTCACCAAATTAGGACTAAGGATGTGTCCAGAAGAAACAACTTAGGGCTAAATTTAGGACTGGTGTCAGTAGTAACCAGCTGTTAGGAGAGACTAAGTTTGTATGGACAGTGAGATAGGAAAAGGAAAAAGTGAACCAAAAGTGGCAGTGAGCTTGGAAGACCACAGCTGGCTACGTATGCATCTGAAGTAGACCAAAGCAAGTAAGAGGAGGGAGGCAGGACTAACTCAGGGGACCAGAGGCAGCAGCAGGGTTAGCCTGTGCACAGGGTAGGACAGCCACCTACACCTTCAGCTGGAAAGGACTGCCAGGCACACAGCGAGGGTAAGTCACAGCCACTGTACTACAACTAATAGAACATCTGCAGATTACTGCCTGACTAGGCGTAGTTCTGAATCTGACTGCTGGACTTGGGGTACGTTTCCAGCTCACAGAAGCCCACGTTCCCAATTCTAACAGGGCACCAAGGTAAGTAGAATGCCAGGTCCTTCACATTTCAGAAAGTGCAAAGTGTCAAAAAGATGCAGCCATCCCCTCACTAAACATTTAACATGATTGTGTGCTGAAACCAAGTATTTAAAATCCAACACATCATCTTCAAGGCTGCAAGCACCTACATCAAACCAGTTCTGATCACTGCTTTGGGAATTAAACAGGTAGTTTAAAACTGCCACACAACTCACAACACAATCCAAACACATCTGCAACCTGTCTTACAAAACAGAATATTCTAATGCATAGATAATAAGGTTAAATGTCAGGGCCTTCTAATTACTGACTCCATCCCCAATAAAGACTGTATATGTAATCTTATCTAATCATCACTTGGTCTCTCACTTCACCCATCTGTAAACAGAACTAGCAGCCCAACCTACTTCACAGGCTAGCATCTAAAATGCTTTTTGGATTATTTTTAAGTGCTATGTAGGTTTAGAGATTTGTTTATTTTTAAGACTAATATCATATTTATGCATTTTTATTTGTACATAACTTTACATGACAGAAAAAACAACACTACAGACATAACACCAGAAACCATTATCAAGAATTTAAAATGGGTTGTGACTGAGCTGATCGTAAGTAAGCAAACTCACTTCTAATTTTCCTGATGACGTTTCCTGCACATAGCTCCTTCTACTGTCTTTTTCTAGTAGCAGCTCTAAATAACGAACTTCTCACTATCAAGAATCCACACCACACCAAGCTGTTCACTGCCTGATTATAGGGTAAATCAGGAATTCACACAGAAGGGAAATTCTTAAATTATTTCATATCACTAGAAGTATGCAGAAGGATTAGTCACAACCAGATAGATATGCTTCATTTTACTTAAGACACAGCAGAGGGTGTGTATATAAAAGCAACAACTCACAATTCTACCCATCACATTAATTACCCACTTAAAATGATAACTGTATCTTACAGGAATCTAAACCATTCCCAAAACATTAAAGCACATCACAGACAAACATCATCATAACTTAAGAAAACAAAAAGTTTTTAAACTGTTGAATGACACCAAGGGATTACCAGCTCCCTCTACTACAAATGCCACTAAAATGTTCATGTGGGCTTTGATCCAGAAAGGAGCTATCACTCCAGAAAGGAGGAAAAGACAAATTGTGAAGTGACTGCCAAAAACCAAACCAAATGAATTTAAGCAAACTCAGCAAGTTTGTTGATGATACAAAACTGAAAGGGGTGGTTGACAGTCCAGAGGCCTGTGCTGCCATTCAGCGTGACCTGGACAGGCTAGAGAGTTAGGCAGAGAAGAACATCATGAGGTTCAATAAGAGCAAGTGTAGGGTCCTGCACCTGTGAAGAAAGAACCCCAAGCACCAATATAGGTTAGGGGTGGATCTGCTGTAAAGCAGTTTGGAGGAGAAGAATCTTGGAGTCCTGATAAACAGTTAAATTATCCATGAGCCAGCAGTGTGCCCTTGCTGCCAAGAAGGCCAATGGAATCCTAGGTTACATAAAGAACAGTGTGGCCAGTAGGTCGAGGGAGGTCATTTCCCTCTACTCTGCCCTGGTGAGGCCACAACTGGAATACTGCATCCAGTTCTGGGCTCCACAGTTCAAGAGAGAAAGGGAAGCTAATGGAGAGAGTCCAGAGGAGGGTGATGAAGATGACAGAAGGATTGGAGAATCTCTCTTATGAGGAAAGGCTGAAGGAGCTGGGACTCTTTAGCCTACAGATGAGAAGGTTGAGGGGAGACCTTATCAATGTATGTAAGTATCTAAGGGGTGAGTGCAAGGAAGATGGAGACAGGCTCTTCTCAGTGTCAGAGGGACAACAGGTACAAGTTGGAACACAGGAAGTTCCATTTAAATATGAGGAAATATTTCTTCACAGTGACGGTGATAGAGCACTGGAACAGGCTGCCCAGGGAGGTTGTGGAGTCTCTATCTCTGGAGATATTCAAGACCTGCCTGGATGCAGTCCTGTGTAAAGTGCTCTAGGTTATCCTACTTCAGTGGGAGAGTTGGACAAGATGATCTCTAGAGGTCCCTTCCAACTCCAGCAATTCTGTATTTCTGTGAACATGAAGGAAAGAAGCCTAGGAACAACATTCCTATTAGTTTTATAATTAACTTGCAAGTAGAGACCCCTCTCCTCTGTAACATCAGTGGCCTGTGGCAATGCTATCACCAGACAGCATTCATTCTGTTCTTGCTCAGAGTAAATTATTCCTACTCAATAAATTATGGAGCAGGAAAGAGCAAAGGCAGATGCATTGAAAAAAAAGGAAAAACTATTTTAAAAATATAAACCATATTTCTTTCAAAGTTTAGCAAGGGATTAGAGGTACATACTTCAGAGAGGACTTCAGATGCCATCTTTATTCTCTTCTAGTAGCTCTATCCCAAACTCTCTTAGGAACTCTGAGCATGTCTCCATGATAGCATGTGCTAAAAACCTTTGGACCTTTCCAGCTTTTCCTTAATATTTGACCTAGAACATTCACATAAGCATGCTCTAAATTTTCACCAGAACAGGCAGCTAAAGACATTAAATGAGGTTAGGGAGTCTAAGGTAAGAATATTTTTTTTTAATCAGCTATTTAGACATCTCAGAAGAGAAATGGAGAGCAAAGAGCCAAAAGCACAAACCACTAAATTGATGTCAACTATTTTCCAAGCAAAATTCCTTCCTGGCATCCCCCAGCACCCCTGCTTGTCACTTGGGGAATGCCACCCCAACCCACCCACCCAAGCACTCAGAACAAAATTTGGCAGCTGCTCATATCTCTCTCAGCTACTACACTAATAATAGTGTCCAGGAAGCAATGTTCCAATAAGGCCATTCAATAACGTCCTGATGAAATGTGAGATCAGATCCTGGCCACTTTTAAAATACAGGAATTTTCCATATTTAAAGGAGAACTGAAGGAGAGGGTCTCAGGAAAAAAAAATCCTATGATGAAGAATAGCATCCTTTCCCAAAGGATAACTCTTCAAGTGTAAAAACAGATTCTCTACAAGGATTTACTTTCAAATCTCAGACATCAAAAGCATATGCGCCCTTTTGTCTGCTCACAAGCTTTTGAGATCCTAAAGTCAAGCAAATAATGGCTATTACAGCAGGAACAGAAAGCTTTATTTACAAAAGGATTGAAGTGAAAACAAATGTTGATAGAATTATTAGGGTTTTGTTTAATGCTTTTGGGGCATCAGATATTTTTTGTTTCAGGAGGGACTTTGCTTATGTGTTGCTGTTATAGGTTGCTTACAAACCCTGTCAAGTTCCATTTAGAGAAATTTTACTCTGCATTAGAGAGGATCTAGGGGAGGGAGAGCCATCAGATGAATTGATAATGTGGTCCAGTTTCTTGGACTCTTCCAAGACTGCTCCTTTGTTTGACTGACATGTTAATTCCTAATTTTATTTGAAAATGCATCAGTAGTAATAATGCCAAATTAATTTTCAGTAAGTTATCAAAGCCATATTCCTTGTAAACTCTTTTAAGTTAAAGAACTACAAAAGGGTACAATGAGGAAAAAAACTACTCAATGAAGTAAGCTTTGCAGTAACTTTATAAATCTGAAGTGGATTTCAGTATGTCCACAGAGCATTACAAGGTTTGTAAACCTAACTTTATCTTCACATACGGATATTTCCTATTAAAAAGTGAATTATTATATGCTATAAATCTTAGAAAAGATAAACTGCTGACTTAAATTTCTTCTTAAATAATCTGCATGGCTAGAGCAGAACAGCTGCTTTCTGAGTTGATGCTGCCATGCCCTCCATACTGAGATGTCTAAAGCATGACTGTAGGAGAATACAGCACATTCTTCTATCAGATTCTATATTAAGCTAATTTACAAAGAGGATAAAAAAGTTTGTAACTATCTCTCAATTCAAATAATGACTACATAAAAAGAGCAGTGGGTGCAGTCTCACCTAATGCAGAAGGACTGATACACAAGATAAGCCTGCAATATCTACAAGATATTTCAACATTTAGGGACATTTATCTATAAAGCATTTCACAAGTTTTATGCAATGGCCTAGATAGTGATAGAAAGATACAAAAAGCCTTACCCAAAGCTGCTCCCAAAGCCACTTCTCTAGACACATCTTGCTCTTTTGTTCATACCATAAAATCACCCATGTATATGAAAAGACAGAATATTTTTTGCTTTAAGGGAAGAAGCCTGGGACTAAGTGATGAAGACATGTAATGAGTCCATTAATTGAATTCACTTCTTTGCTGCCTAATGTCTGGTCAGCACTGTGCAAATAAAATCTCTGTCACTACCTGTTATTGTTTTTTTCATGTTCTATTATGAAAGACTCAAATCAGGTACAAGAGGAGTAAGTAGCGAACTATTCAGGCAAGATGTGGAGGGGAAATGTAAACTGTATTCTGCTTGCCTACAGATAAAAATATAGTTGTATAAAAGATGAAAATTTCACCCCTCTGATTTCACTAACCTTGCAGACATGAACCATGTCTACTACAGAAAGATCCTCAGGACTGACAGCAACCTAAAGCAATGATTAAAAAACCTACATATATCAAATTGTTTTACACCAAAATATAAGGTATTTTTGTAACTAAAAAAGAATTCACACCCAAGACATTCTAATTATCAAAGTGGTTAACAGAGACAGGAAGGAAAGAAAAATGTCCAATTAAGCTACCACAAAAAATTATTTTGATTGAGTTTCAAAACTATATTTTCAAAGTAACATTTGCATCTAGTACAGTAGCTTGAAGCCATTCTACTTCTTAAATACACACATTAAAACTCATTTTCTGCTAAGTCAGTCATCATCATTACTAAGCCAGATGTAGACACAACTCTTCTCGTGGGGCTTCCAAGCTGCTAGTCCTTAGATCTCAGCCCTCCAGGAGGGCATGTCCAGTCATCAATTCTCTCAGAGCAGGTTATACTACTTGAGCACTAGAGACAACAGCGAGTTTTCCTCAGGTGCTTCACCTCTGCTACAGATGGATGAGTCTTTCCAAGACAGAGAAAACATTCCAGCTCTTTTTAAATTGCAGGCTTATCTAGGTTCAAATCTTTTAATCTGGGCCCTCAGCAAAGCTCATCTGAGGATGTTCCTACACATGAGATTCAAGGGTATTATCACAGATATTTCCTTAGTTCACCATATTAACTACACATGAACTTGAGCTGAATAGAGCTTTAGAGCTTGGCCACATTCCTCCATAAAACATGGCAAAAGACTAGCAAGAGGAGTGAAACAGGTGCAAATAATACATTTTCATGCTTGACTAGGTAGCTCCCTGTTCCTCAAGGAGGGCAGCCTTCCCCCTCAGGTGCAACTCTGCAGAATCCCAAGGGAAGAGCAGTAATTGTGTTGGTAGACACACAGGTGCATTTTATAAAAAATGGGGAAAAAAAAAAAAGGCCATGAGATGAAACAAAGGACCATTTGCAGATTCTTTTTACTTCTAGATTTACTTCCAGAAGTAAAAGGAATAAAGGACGTAATACATCAAGGTAGTTTTATTTCTTTTAGCAAAGGTGATGAATCTGCTGGAATAGAGGAACAGCTAGGCAAGGGACACAACAGAAATCTGAAAAGGTGTATTTCAAAAGACTGAAAGCACAAAGGAAAATGAGGCACAATAAAAGTACAGTAATATTACCACACAGCAAGAGTGTTTAAGAGCAGACTGGGAGATTGCTTTGTTCCAGAAAATCTTGCAGGCTGAAGAGCGGACAAAAGCTTTGGAGAAAAAGTTATCTGGCTTGCAACTGAGCTTGTCAATTGGACCAGGCTTTTTTGAAAGAGAGAGCATAAAACCCGATATTTTAACAAGAAAAAAGTATTAACAATGAAAAATATACTGTTTTGTTCTCAGACCACCGATGCATATCAAAGGCTGAAACTACACAGTGTGCATAGTCTGTTAATCCACATAATCCATATAAACTCAATCCCATGACACATTTCTAAGAACAGTGACCCAATGCTAAAATGGTATTTTGAAAAGTTCTTCTCAAGTTCTTGGTGACCTGGCAGCATGTCATCTCCACCTGTCTGCAAGATGGTAGGATATTTTTTGAAGAAACATTTTCTAAGCAATCATATATTAATTTAAGTCTGCTATAAGTTTCCTTATCAATTTTTTTTTTCTGTCATACTTACATTTAAATATTATTAACATTTTTCAAAGCATGCAACACTTTTTAATGACTCACAAAATCACAGATTAAGACAAATGAGCGACAATAAGGTGCTCTCTCTCTGCTTGGGAAGACAGCCCAACTTTTGAGGTTTTTATATATTACAGTGTAATTTTTATTAAGCCTGAAATGCTGCAAGTGCAATACAAGCTTCTGACTGTCCACCATTAATTCATTCATCACTTCTAAGCCCACAGGCATCAGCCTAATGAAGGAAATGGAGGAAATTTCAAAACTGAAAAACACTTACCGCAAAAAAATGGCTGAAAACCCACTCCTGGACACCATACACAGCAGAAGGTCTTCCAAGGCCCAGGTCTGCTAAACAGTCCTACTCAGTTTCATCCTGGATACTCAATTTTCCTAGCCAAATTAAACAAAGTTTTTTTTTTTATCTTCAAGGACATGCAGTCCTGACCAGCCAGGTGTATATACAAAAGCTGGAGAGAACTAAGGAAAAGTTCTAACAGCCAGATCTATTGAGGAGCAAAGCCTTCTCTCTGCCCTCCCTAACGAGCTGATAACCCCCACCTGCCCAGGCCTCTCAACTAAAGAGGCACAACAACATGACGTTTATTCAAAGGTATGGGCAGTAGTAAAACCACAATTTGTTTAATAACACTGTGATTTTCCATCTCTGTAAATTATTTTTCCCTCCCACTACTCCTTTCCCACAGAGGACAATCCCAGCACGAATTATTTACAGGAACTCCTGATTTGGCCTTGGCCTATGATGGCCACATTGCTTCTGAGAGCCTGGATGTTTTCTCTCTATTTTTATCTTGAAAGATGAGCAAACACGTGAGGTAAGAAAACAACACCGGGAGGAAACAAAAACAGAGAAGAATAAAAGGCATTCAGAATTAACACGGTGGCTGCAAGAAGCTCCATCCATAGGTGTAAGTAGACACAGGAAAATTACAACATGACATAGAGCATGTCAGCCAAATATTGCCAAAAATGTCTTTTTAGAGAAAGAATTTGAAGATAGCAAAAGCCCAGGCACAAACTTTCCTTTCAAGTATATTCTTTCCCAGTCAAATACCTAAACATGGACTTTGGATATCAGGCATACATCTACCCAGATGTACAGCGTGGGGCATTTTAAGTTGCAGCCCCTGTAGCTGCCCTCTCTGTTCTATCAAACTTACACCCAGAGGGTACAACCACCACAGGAGCTGCTGGGATGGAGCCCTCATGCTTACATCAACTCATTGCAAAATATGATGGCTTAACTTAAACTTGGCAAAGAAATGAGTTTCACTTTGCAACAAGACAGATTTTGGGTGCTGATTAAAACTTTCAACTACAGTGGGTGGCAGCAACCACCAGAACAGAGAGATGTTAAATTCCCTGATCAGTATTTTCTCAAACTATTCTGCCAGTATGTGCCCAACCTCATCTGATCACATATTTTACACTCCTTAGATATTCCAGGAAAGCATTCTGCTGCTCCAAGTGTCTTAACTGGACACTTGAAAAACATAAAGACTTTTGAAAGATGATCAAAACATTGAGCATGTCAGAAGATCTCAAGAACAACTGTCATAGAACAACAGCAAATCTGGTCTGGAAACTCAGAAAAGTGGCATTAGATCCAAAAGGAAACCCCATAAGCAAGTCAAAATTTATGTCAAAAAGCCACAACCCACCTTATCAAAACATTAAACATCTTGCCAAAATTCAGACACTGTGAGCTATCTCCCTCAAAAGCCAAGCCTCTGTTCTTTAAGTTAACATGTTAAGTGCTGTAACTGCTTTGTAAAATAAAAGCCCTGAAGTCAACATAAACTACATGTTAATTATGTATTCTCAAAAAACAGCTGGGGAGGAGGAGAGAACTACTAGGATGCAGCTCTTCCATGCTGTTCCAAAACGTTTCCAAGTACTCCCTGTCCAAAGTCCGGGCAGAACACCTGGCCTATACACTACCCTCCTTGTTGTACATGAGGAAAAAAACAACATAGCACTCCAGAACAGGTTGTCTTCCCTCCCTGCTCCCTCATATAAAAAAAATCTGCACTGATCAGAAAGAGAAGTTCTGCCTCACTAAACACAATGAAGTTAGTTTTAGACTGGCTTAGAATATGGCATGGGTGTCATAAGCTCTGCTTCTTAAAATTTGCAACACTTTTGCAATACAGATCTGGCAAGCATAGGATCATTTTAGAAACAGCATACACCTTTGCAGTGGATCTATTTTGCTTCATTTAACTGCAAGCAGGTGTTTGCACTTTACAGACTTTCTTCCATCCTTTTTTCCAACTACTTAAGGAAGATTCAGATTCCATGAAATTCGGTATTACGTTTCTAAGAGGCTTGTCATTAAAAAATACCAGGAAAATAACTTTCCAACATGATCTACCAGACAATTTATCTACAAATTACAAACAACAGTACTTATTTAGATTGGTTTTACCCTGAATACTGAGTGACACTAATCACTGTTGTCCTCTTTAGTGACCATTTACGGAATTTATCAAGAGCTTAAAAATAACACGTTTCCCCCAAACGATTAAAAGACAATCACTTTGTTCAACAGCTTGTCACACCTCTTATCACTGAGAAAACCCATGTAAATGCCTGAAAATTCGTATTTTCTGAAATCATATTCTAGTTCATTAGCACAATGCTCTAGTTTTAATACAGAAAAAAAAAAAAAAAAAAGAATGGAGGACTAAGGAGGTAATGGAGCTAGTTAGTAATCGAAGCTGAAAAGACATGATTCAAGATGACAAACTGGCACTCTCCAGTGTGAGCTTGACACTTTTTATAGCTACTGACACAGTAATGAAGGCTTTACTTCGGGTGGGGCTAGACACAATGTTCTACAGAGTATTTTCCTAAAAGAAAGCTCTTCCCTGATCCTTGTATAGAAGCAACTTTATCTACAAGCAGGGGAAAATGGTACTGTCTTGGTTAATTCAGCCCTAGCTGCTGCAATTATTTTGACAGGAGTGGAAAAGCAACATACTATTAGGCCATTATAATGAGTTTTTTCTTAAGAGAAAGCTCTATCAGATGGGCTGCAAAGTACCTGTTTTACTTAGGTTTCTAATGTTTCCATTACTGAGCTGAATGCCACTATAAAGGTGATGTTTTTTAAAGGTATATACTGCTCAGGAGCCCTTGTGTTACATGATGGAGCATAGCCCTAGCGGTAATTTTTATTTAACTTTGTTCTAGCAGAGTATATTTCAAACGTAAATCTCAGAGTGTTCCCTTAGAGCATTTATTTGTTTACTGTTCCCAGACCTAAAGCATGCCTTATAACAGAAATACAGCTCATTTTTGAGGTACTAATTGAAAACTAAAATGGCTTGCTAAAACACTAAATGTGAACATTTATTAATTCACATCTCACACTAATTCAAGGAGAATTAATAAAAGACAGAGTCCTAACTAATCACTGCTGATTTAGGAAACTTTACAAACAAGTTCAGTTGAGGCCCTCTCTCAGTATTCCCCATCGCCTTGTTAAGTAGGAATGACATTTGTTTTTACTTGGTCTTTGGATGGTTTCTAAACCTAGTGAATGTCCGTTTCTTTTCTAGAAGTTACTAATGAGTCCTGTATTAACCATTTCACCTTACTTCTTTGACATGTACTGGAGTGCCAGCCAGTGGAACATTTTTGCTGCAGAAAATTCCTAGGATTTTAGAGCTGGCACACATTATACATACAGCCAACCGGTTCCAGAAGCGCAGATTTTACTAAGGGAAGCTTTTTAAAATGGACAACTAGTGCTTAAGAAAAAAAAAGAAAAAAAGAAAAAAAAAATCACTGTGGCTCAAATAATTAGAATGGTTTTTATGCTGTTTATTATGTGGATTACAATGACTTTTACAAGCACATAATAATAACCTTAGCGGGTCAAACCACAAGCCTACCTAGGCCGATATCTGAGAGGTCAACCACAACCACACACTAAGAGAACGGAACAAGAAAAAGAATAAGGATTTAGCCAACTCAGACATCAGACTGTGTCTTGGGGCTGAATTAGGATTTTCAGTCAACTTTGTTAAATGAAAGACTCAAGCCTATTCTGCTAGGTTAGAGATAGAATTGGGAATGGCTTTATTCCCATTGCTAACAAAATTTCCAGTCTGCTTAACTTCTTGATGACAATTTTTTAAATTATTAGTGATGAATAGAATAACACCTCAGAGAAAAGAAAACATAATTCACTATCTTTTTTTTTTTCTCATGAAAACAGAAAAACTCCCTTGAAGAAACCCGGCTTCTTCCGGAAAAATTGTGAGCTTGACACTTTTTATAGCTACTGACACAGTAATGAAGGCTTTACTTCGGGTGGGGCTAGACACAATGTTCTACAGAGTATTTTCCTAAAAGAAAGCTCTTCCCTGATCCTTGTATAGAAGCAACTTTATCTACAAGCAGGGGAAAATGGTACTGTCTTGGTTAATTCAGCCCTAGCTGCTGCAATTATTTTGACAGGAGTGGAAAAGCAACATACTATTAGGCCATTATAATGAGTTTTTTCTTAAGAGAAAGCTCTATCAGATGGGCTGCAAAGTACCTGTTTTACTTAGGTTTCTAATGTTTCCATTACTGAGCTGAATGCCACTATAAAGGTGATGTTTTTTAAAGGTATATACTGCTCAGGAGCCCTTGTGTTACATGATGGAGCATAGCCCTAGCGGTAATTTTTATTTAACTTTGTTCTAGCAGAGTATATTTCAAACGTAAATCTCAGAGTGTTCCCTTAGAGCATTTATTTGTTTACTGTTCCCAGACCTAAAGCATGCCTTATAACAGAAATACAGCTCATTTTTGAGGTACTAATTGAAAACTAAAATGGCTTGCTAAAACACTAAATGTGAACATTTATTAATTCACATCTCACACTAATTCAAGGAGAATTAATAAAAGACAGAGTCCTAACTAATCACTGCTGATTTAGGAAACTTTACAAACAAGTTCAGTTGAGGCCCTCTCTCAGTATTCCCCATCGCCTTGTTAAGTAGGAATGACATTTGTTTTTACTTGGTCTTTGGATGGTTTCTAAACCTAGTGAATGTCCGTTTCTTTTCTAGAAGTTACTAATGAGTCCTGTATTAACCATTTCACCTTACTTCTTTGACATGTACTGGAGTGCCAGCCAGTGGAACATTTTTGCTGCAGAAAATTCCTAGGATTTTAGAGCTGGCACACATTATACATACAGCCAACCGGTTCCAGAAGCGCAGATTTTACTAAGGGAAGCTTTTTAAAATGGACAACTAGTGCTTAAGAAAAAAAAAGAAAAAAAGAAAAAAAAAATCACTGTGGCTCAAATAATTAGAATGGTTTTTATGCTGTTTATTATGTGGATTACAATAACCTTTACAAGCACATAATAATAACCTTAGCGGGTCAAACCACAAGCCTACCTAGGCCGATATCTGAGAGGTCAACCACAACCACACACTAAGAGAACGGAACAAGAAAAAGAATAAGGATTTAGCCAACTCAGACATCAGACTGTGTCTTGGGGCTGAATTAGGATTTTCAGTCAACTTTGTTAAATGAAAGACTCAAGCCTATTCTGCTAGGTTAGAGATAGAATTGGGAATGGCTTTATTCCCATTGCTAACAAAATTTCCAGTCTGCTTTACTTCTTGATGACAATTTTTTAAATTATTAGTGATGAATAGAATAACACCTCAGAGAAAAGAAAACATAATTCACTATCTTTTTTTTTTTCTCTCATGAACACAGAAATACTCCCTGGAGTAAACCAGCATTCTTCAGTAACAATTGTCAGTAACTCTTCATACTCCAACAAACTCTTTCTACAGATAAAAGATACTTTGTTCTTGCTTTGTGTTCTGTCTGGTAGAGTACAAGAATAACTCTTCTGTAAAAAATGCATTTAATTTTTTTTTTTCTCTCATGAACACAGAAATACTCCCTGGAGTAAACCAGCATTCTTCAGTAACAATTGTCAGTAACTCTTCATACTCCAACAAACTCTTTCTACAGATAAAAGATACTTTGTTCTTGCTTTGTGTTCTGTCTGGTAGAGTACAAGAATAACTCTTCTGTAAAAAATGCATTTAAAGAATAGTAATTAAAAAAATAGTCACCAGAAGCCTGAGCACACTGAGCTGCCTGCAGACACCTAACACTCGGTAGTGAAGGTGACTGGTTTCCTCCTCTCCTGAATCAAATACAACTGCCAAGATCCAACAGAATTGAGCTCACAACCCAAAACCTCCAGGTACAAGAGGAATCATTCTGCTCTCAGACAAAACAGAGACAGCAACATAATGGGGGACAGGTCTGCCCCGGTGGAAAATGCACAGTGTAGCAAGTTTCTCAGGGTGCAAGTGGAGGAAGGTGGCTGATCTGCATTCTAATACAAGTGATAAGAATATTTGAACACTGTGGTGCCCACACAGCAGCATATGATCCTGACTTGCTAAAAGGCTTTACAACAAAACCTAATAATGCATTCTAGCTGAGAGGCCCATGTGCGGTACCCTCCTCTATCAAACTTTGTCTAGGTTTCCATCAGATGGGCACCCCTTGAAAGCCTTCCAGAGAACTTAACTTTTCAGTTTTCCTGACTTCTCCATCTTCCTTCTTCATCAGCCTATTACAAAGTCACCACAGTTGACCCAAACAGAATTCTGCTCTGATCTGAGCCTAAATCGAAGAACGCGGAGGCACTGTTTTCAGGCACACACACTCACAAGTATCCTATGCAAAGCCCCCATGAGATGCCCAGGATCAAAACCTGTGCTCATTCTGACTCTTCCTTCTCCCTCGTGATGTCTCACAAAAAGTGGCAGCTCCTGATGTACATTCACGGAAAAGTCTCACCTCCAAAAAATATCTTCAAAACCCCCAAACAAATCTCACACTCATATGAAGAAACAACATAGGGAGAATCCAGAAACAAATACATAGCATTTGTCCAGTGTATTATTTAGCCTCCAACAATTTTAATCTCAGATACTTTAAGAGCTCAGACCTAAACCTTTCAAGTTCCTTTCATGTTTAGGATTAGAATAAGGATCCTCTGATCAGGCGAATATACAGTTTCTCTCAACAGAACAACTAACTGCATCCAGAAGTTATTTATAAACTATTTTGATCCTTTGTTCTTTAACTGAATTAGAAGACCCTAAGAAATACTACATGTCTATTTTAAAAGGCATATGTGTATACTGCTTGTATTTACTGATCACTAACAGTGGAAAAAAAATGATCAGTACTCCTTTTAAACACATTTAACTGTCAAAAGAAAAGAAAGAGCCACCTATTATTTATTCATTCTTCCAATATTTAACTGGGTAACGTGGTGTTTCAAACCATTACACAGGAAATGAGAGAGCTCTGCATCGGTCTTATTTATCTCTCTATCAGACTCTTGAAACAACTGACACTTAGAAGTGTAAAGATACACTTGAAGTATGCTTCATACTAGAAACTCAACAATTTAAGAATGCTAAAGACCTTTTTTTAAAGCAGTATAGTCCTGTACTACAAAAATTAATTATTCTGAGTTTTAAGTGGAAAATACATTCCTATACAACTAAGGAGATAAATGGAAAGGAGCCAAAGAGAGGATCTACATCATGTTATGGTTTGTCCTACGAGACACTGATGACTCCTGTGATTAGAGGGAGTGGTAGCAGTATCTACTTACCACCTCTCAAGACATAACTCGGTGCAGGCAGCATCAAAGTCATTTACAAGGCTGTCTGTCAGGCAGGAAGTGGGATCTATTCAATTGCATCAGTTATTCATACAAAGAATCCTCATGATACTTCTCGTAAGCCCTAGCTTTATAAGTGAAATAAAGAAAGTGCTAAGAAAAGCAGGCAGACTGCTGCAGTCATTTCATTTCCCACAAATTTAACAAGAGAGTGCCTACTACATTTTATATTTTATAGGCCATTCAGACAAGTTTATTACACTCATATATTAATTAAAACAGATGTAAATTTAATAATGTACTTGGCACTAGAAATACTTCAGTTATTAAGATTATATATTTTGTTCAAAAGACAAAAACAATTTTCCAAAAACTGTAATCAACTCTTGGCTAAGAGATAGTCACCTAATCCCTCAAAATGCCTTACTTTATTATTACATTCTCTAGGTTGTGGCACACCAGTCTTTGTGCAGAAAATGCAGTTTTGATAGTGATGACTAGCTAGCTCTGTGTCTAGACCAGCTCTTCTCAAGCTTGGTTTTCAAAACAAATATTAATCCCATTTGTTTCCCAACAGCAAATCAGTCAAGTTCCTCAAGAAATTTAGATGCCAATGTTCTTTTCTGAAAACACAAGGAGGACCAATACACTAACCACTGGGGTTTTAATAGGTTTTAACTCCTCCTTGTGTTTCCTCCAGTTCAATTTGTCTTTTAGCATCTGTTGAACAGTGTCATAGCTTCACTAGCAGCATAGAAAGACAACTCAGCTTCAAATCTGTCAGGCAAGGCACTCTAAAGGGGAGATAACTGCAGAAACCTGCATTGTGTAGGGA